>NC_139345.1:370000-825000 GCF_055883805.1 Amblyomma maculatum
CAGAGCAGCACGCAGAACGCCAGCGAGCACAGAGAAAACACGCAAGGTGTTCTGTTCCCATCATAAATGTATTAGACTGTACTTCCGAGCGGGCGGAGAACAAATGGTCCGGAATCGTTGGCTCCCCCTGAATGATGGCACCTGAGCGACTGGCGGAAGACATCGAACGGAAGCCTCCTCCTTCATCGTCCGGCGAAGCTATCTCGTGCCTCGAGAAGACTCAATCAAGGCTGGGGACCATTACGGAGCCTTATCTCGGTGAACTGGCATCGCTCGTCCATTTGCATATACTCCCGGCCCCGTGTAAACAAGGTAATGGCGCATTTATCGCCAGAGACGCCAAACAAAATAGAAAACAAAGGCTGGAAAGCTACGCGCAGCTAGCAGGAAAATACGATTAAGGCGGAGGAAAACAGAGCATTCGACGTGGAGGAACAGCAAAGAATACTAAGTGCACTGCAAACTGGGGCGATGCCCAGCGCCCCTGCATCACGCGGCAAATGCTTGGCCCGCGGCTGCGCCGACGGATAGACCCGAATCGCAAACGAAGTGAGGCGAGTCAACTTCTCAGTCCGTGGAAACAACAGCGAGCCACGCCAGCGCAAGCAAGCCCCGAACCCAACGAGCAAGAGGGCCAGGAAGGTTCAAGATCATGTGGGACTGTTGTCAGCGCCAGCAACGAGCACCGGAGCGGCGCTCCATTATTTATATTCTAACCTCGTTGAAAACGGGCGATACTGGTTTCGGGCTCGGCTGATCGGTTTCTGTAAAGCCAGCTTGCTTTTTCGTGTCTACCATTATATGATGCAAACATCCCCAGCGTCGCGCACGCAAGTTTAACACCCAGAGCGGCGCAGATGTGCTGATGTTGAGTACGAGCTACGCTCGAAAGATACCAAAAATGGTGCCAAGAAACGCAACATTCAGGCAGCGAGAATAAAACGGCGCCACAATAACACCTGTTTTGGCGCAAAAACCCACAACAACAAGAACCATAACAACACCACAACAATAACAACAAAAAAGATAAGTACAATGCTGAGCTGCTCAACAATAAGAGTGTCGAATCCATTATTCCATTTTTCAGCATAAAGCTTTCTGCTATAAACCCTTATTCCTTTTTTTTTTTTTTTTCATCATAAGGATTTACGCTATATGCTACATAAGGTACCTAAAATGTCTGTCTCAAAATAATAAAGAGGAATTATAAGCTCAGATGTATGAGAGGCTGAAAAGACTACTGCTACGACTCGGGGCCTGATAATTCCAGATGGTTCTATAAGCACCCGCACTGGTGTCAAAATAGGAAAAAAAAAAAAAAAAAAACAGATTTAAAATTCTTTACAGGGACACCTTTGATCTCTGATTCGTTGATCGCACAAAATAGCAAGGGACAGTGAAAGAGTCGCCCTGTGGAGCCTAGGGATGCACAGAAAACGCAAAATGAATGACAAGGAGAAACAGATCATAAAAGTGAAAAGTATGTTAGAAAACGGAGAAAGCAGAGGGATCTCGTAAACACAACATAAATCGTTGGACACTAACGCAATTCTGCCTCGAGCTGACGTTAAGCTTATTTATTCCGAAATTGAGGTCAAGCTATTATACGTTAACTTCTTGGTACTCTTAAGCCCAAGAATGCGCACCCTCCCTTTTACTTCCTTCTAGAGCGCAAAAGTTCCGCCAGCGGCCTCAGCAGATCAAAAATGAACGAAGAAACGCACCAAGGGGCATGTCCATTCCGCGAGGAATGCTATACTTCCCCAAAGAAACTAAACCAAGATACTCGTAGCCATAAACAGCGGTTAGGGCAGCCAGAGTTTGCCAATATATTCAGCTTTCCGGTCGTTCCATGAGCCGCCCGCGAACACAAGGGCGGCACGAGGCGATTTCTTGCCGGCGCGCCACTGAGATCGCGCACTTCCCCGCCAGCTCCTTTGCTGCCCGCAGAGATCTTGCCGCCTACCATTACAATTTCTCAACACCTCTGCCCCTTACGGCACCGGCGGCTATTTTCGCGATTCAAGCAACGACGCAGCCTTTGCCCGCCCTGATTTTTTTTTATTTTTTTTTATATCGGTGTGCTTTTGTCCGGAGCGCGCGCGTGGCTCGCTCTAGACGTTAATTTCTTAATTTCCTGCCCTCCCGTTTCCTATTCACTGCACGCTGTATATCTTTCTTCGGGTGCAGCGGCGGAGAACACGACTGCGGCTGTTTGCAGTTTTGAAGAAGGCTTCACCTCGATTTTGAATGCCCAAGTAATGATGAAAGAGCAGTTTTCTGTGTATATCAAAGTTTAGTACGTTTTATGCTGCGCAATAAACGTCCGTGTGGTTGCCATGACAACATCTCGCGCACGTTTCACGCGTATGAAGCACATCGTTCTCGTTAAAACGACCTCGATTGATGACGTTAGAGAGCGGTAGCATAGCGCCTGCCGTCAATGCTAACCGTCAAGGGCCAATGCCCATACGCTGATGGAATCGACATCTGCGCGTACGCCATGACGGTTGGAGGCCTCGGTAAGTGGTGATGGCGGACCCTATGCTAACACGCTCTATTATCGGTGAAAAACACAACGCGCAGAGGTCTCGTCGAAAATGGTGTCCCATGTATCGGCACTGATCGTGGCATATTCGTTAACTCCGAAAACGAGTGCTATGTTTGAGACGTACTATGGTGCTGAGTCTCCACGTCTGGTGGAAGACGAGAAGAATGACAAGCGCGCGAGTTGATGTGAATATTCGCTCCATGTGTGAAGACTTGTCGACAGTGCGATATGGACGCGGGAAGCTTACAGAGCTCAGACAGGGACAAGCGAGCAGCGGAGTCTGCTCGATGCGTTGGCAACATTGAAGCAGTTTCAGTGTCGGAGGAAAGCATGCTGAAACGATTTTTTATTCAAGCATACCACATTAATCAGTCCCGTGATTCATCGCGCAACAAAAGCCTTGCTGGGGTACGATGACGATGAGGCATCCCAGGCAACGAAGAAAAGGAGCTTTCCAGAGGAGGTGCGAGAAACGCGATATTCTAAGGCGCGAACCGCAAGTCTTGTTCGACCGAGACATAGATTACCATCCAGAAGGCAGGGCCGAATTGGAACGACAAAACGAAAAGGGTTCCCGAACAAAACTGCCAGTGAAAACACCTTGTCACCTCCCGGGCGCAATTTATTTCGTTCCTTTTTCCTTCAGCCAGAGGCAGAGCAGCAGCTCCCGTTTGCCAGTCCAGCACCTCTTGCTGCCTCCATTCCTTCCAGGCCGAATCTTCGACGGGGCGAGAAGTCTGGGTGAAGGGAGACAAGGAAAAGAAGGAAGTGGTGAGACGCCGGCGGCCGCGTCGCTGGGCAGCCGGGCGTCCCGTCGTTCGCGCTCCACTTGACCGGCCCGCCACAAGCCTCGACGCGGGGGCGGCAGCGGAGGCGCTGATTTAGATCGTCTCGCCATCGAAACGAGGAGGCTGCTCTCGGCGTCGTGCGACGGAAGGAAACCCATTCCCAACCACCCGAGGCAAAAAAGAAAAAAAAAAAAGTGGGGGGGGAGGATACAAGCAAAAGAGAAGGCGTCCAAGACAGAGCAGACTTCCAGGTACAAAGCACAAGAGAAAGGAAAAGCATGTGTGGAGAAGAAAAAAAAAAATAGAGGAGCATAAGAAACATTAAAGACGCCGGGGCAGGTCGATGAGTACTCTGAAGCGTGAACAAAGGGCAAGGAATTAAGCAAAAAAACGAGGCTTCAAACGTAAGGGCGACGAACGCATGAAAATACGCTTCGCTGGCACTTTGAGAGCTTTTTTAAAATTTTTTAATGCGATGACCTGCACTTCAACGAGGAATTTTCCCTTCTATCACCGGTAAGCGCACCTCCCTCCTATCACATCATAATATTGCAAGGTCTACGCATGCGGAAGCTCTACAGAAGGAAATAAAGTAGCACTATAGAGTTGTGGCCAATATCTGCATACTGACAGCACGTGAACCCCTTTTAGCAGAGTTGCATAAACGAAGAAAAATGAAGCGAAGCCGCATGTTTTCAGCATCTTTGAGTATCGATTCCATAATGCCGTTTGCCACGTTCACAGCCATCTGAACGGTTCCTTCAGAACAAACGAAAGCCCCATCTGAGAACAATCAAACGGCTGCAGCGAACAAGGGAAACAAAAAAAGAAAAAAAGAAAATTCGATTATCTAAAATGAGAAGTCGCTCCCCGAATAATATTTAAAATTTTCGAATGCCAGTTTCACGACGCAACGATGCGGATGTTCATGAAAAGAATATAATAGGTGCTTGCATGCGTGCGTGTGTATGCGCGTGCGTCTGCAAAATAAAGCGCCACACTCTGTTCCCTTTCTGGCTGCCACCGAAGCATTAAAAATGAGCAGATGCTAATGTAGATTTCACCGCAATTTCGCTCTTTTTTTTTTTTTTTTTTTTTTGCACGAAGACAGACCGCCTGATTGGTCTGAGTGCGCTGGCATTACGTCATCCGGCGCGTTACGAAAACTCCGCGCAAGGTGAAGCTCGCCCGCATCCGTCTACCGCCGAATGCCTACACAAAACAAATAAAGAGCAACAATTCGAAATCGTTTATTATTATTTTTTTTTACTTTAAAGTTTGCTTGGCTTTCAATAAACGTTTTCATCATCAACATCATCAATACCAAAACTAGGCAACCTTCAAAAGAAGAACCGAAGAAATAGATCGAAGAAAAAAAAGTTCACGCATGAAAGGCCCGCCCTAATGACACTTCGGGGATGTCGACGAAAGACCGCGCGTTGATGCTCAAACAAGCTGCCTTCGAGAATCGCTCGCCATAAAGCGATCGAAGCAAAACAAAAATGAAAGAAACCCATGAAAACAAAGACGGATAATAAAAAAAAAATACAACACCCATCATCGGGATGGCGCTAAGCAGCGGGCACAAAATGAACTAAAGCCGCGGCTCGCGAGATGATCTTTAACCAACGACATGACAGTAGAGCAGAGAGCACGACACAGAAGAAGAAGAAGAAGAAAAGGGAGGAGGAGGAGGGGGAGGGAGAAAAGAAGAAGAAAGGGAAATAATAAACACCTCGCGGTGGCAGAAGAAAAAAAATGTGGGGGGACAGAGAAAAGTTAATCGCTCGCGGCCGACCGTCGATGGCCGCAACACTGTCTCTTGGCCGCCCGCAGCACGGTCTCGAGGGCGCCGAGGGAATTAGGCGAACGAGCGCTCACGCCGTAAACAAGTTGACCTCCTACGATCGGCAGCCATTAGGCCCCAGGGAAGAGGAGCGATCTCTGACCGGCGAACGGAATTTGCAACGATTAAGAATGAAACATGCACGCGCACAAACGCAATAAGAAAGCCACCGATTAGCCCCCTGTTATAGGCAACAAAAGTACAACGACATGACATCTAAAAAAAGGAGAGAAAGGGGGGGGGGGGCTGCAATGTGAATAGTTTGAAAGCAAGATTGCTGGTGCATCAGTTGTAGTGCAACACATCACGTGATGGGTCCAGCGACGTCAAGAAACCAGTCGCGTCCCGTCACAGGCAGTCAGGAGCCTTCAAAGCGCTTTCGAAGCAAGATTTGTATTAGTTTATGCGATATAACGTCTCAAAGTGACTCAGGTTACGAGGAACAGCGCGATTGGACAAGGACGGAAGGAAGACAACACGGACAGGCGCTGACCGAGCTTGTCTGTTCCATTCAGATTTCAGGATCTGGCAGATTCGTGAGCAGTGACCTTGCGATGGCTGGAAACCCCCAGCAACTGCAGAATTTGTCTTGGAAAGCGCATTTCCCTTACGACGAAAGCAAGGGTTCGAGCTTGGCACAGGGCGATGGCGACGTAGGTGACAAGAACACAATGATGGACAGACAAAGAGTTAATAGGGCCCGATGTACTAGAAATGAAAGTTGTTAGAACTGATGCTTGGGCGAGTTGGTATGCCATTTTCTGAAGAACGAGACACGCCGTGATGGAGGGCTCCGGAAATTTCGACCACTTGGGGTTCTTTTAACGTGCACTGACACACGGACGCATTGCTCTTCGCCTCTATCGAAACGGGTCCGCCGCGGCCGGGATTCGAACCAGCATCCTTGGGTGCAGCAGTCGATCGCCCTAACCGCTGATCCACCGATTTGGCAGGTCCCCTTACCTAATTGCGAAAGAACAAGCAGCTACGCTGGTGAAAAGCATTTTTGAGAAAGCGTAATTGTCGACGTTTTTTATTTTTTTTTGTAAGTAAACAGCTTAGTGATTGCCGTGGTGAAACGTGGCGAACACCTGAAGCACTCCATGAAAGAACGCGTGAAGGCTCTAGAATAACAGAAATAAGAAAGAAATGGGCGCCGTACTGAAGGTCTCCGGATTTATTTCAACCATTGGACCTCGCTCCAGGAAAGTTGCAGAGAATAGGCCGATTTTCCATTCGTGTGTGCCTCGATCCCTCACGCTTCTCGTCAAGCGAGACAAATAGAACGAGACTATAGAGGGCTGCGAATGCGCATGCGCCTCGGACCCAGTTCACGTACCAGGACGCATCGTAACGTCTGTAATGCGCTCTGATGACATTTTTATGCTGTACACAGTATACATAAATACTGAGACGAGAAGGGAAAAACCAAGGAGGAGAAAAACACGACGAGGAAGCCTGCACAAAACAAGCAAATTATTTCTGAATTGCGGCCTGTAATGTTTTTCCAGACGCTTCTTTTTATGCCAAACATTTTCCCGACTCGGTGCTGGCTAAAAGACAAACCGCCAGGCGGCTTCGCCCGAGAGGTTGGAGGCCGGACGAACGAGGTCGAAAGTGCAGCCTCAATAAAGTGCCCGTATACAAAGAAGGAGCGAACCCGCCCGCATGGCTACTGCGGAACTCGGGAGCGGGGCAAAAAGAGGTAAAACGGGTGCCGGGAGTGGCACTGGTGTCATGTGACTGCTGGGAGTGTCGGGGACCGGCGGCCCCGGCAGAAAGTAAATTACGGGGCCACTACGGCAGGTGGGTCAGCTGGAAGGGAGGAAGGGTCTGGAACAATTCAATTAGTCTCAGCAAAATGGACCTCGCTCTTGACCAACGGACGCGCACACGCGCGGTGGCAGCGATGAGAAACGGCCTCGGTATGGCTGGGGCGGACAGGCTGTGCAGCTAGTTACGAAACCGCCCGGCCAAGCATGTCGTCAGAGTACCGAATGGTACGGACGGCTCAGAGGGAGCGTATGGCACGCTACAGGGTACAGCTGGCGTCGCGCTGGCCAAAAACCGATTATTTAACCTTTCGTAAGGCAAAGGCGACGGGGTACACACACCAGCCTCGTGGTCCACTCTTCCCTGCCTAATCATCGTGCTTTATGCACTTGCTTGTTTCGCTCGCCATTTCCGCGGAAGTGAACGCCATTGACATCTACGTCACGGAAGATGGCCTTATGTGATTTATATGGCTATGGGACCCAGGATCACGTCGTCACGCTTTCTAACCATCCACTAATAAACTTTCTAGGCCTACTCAATCCAGAAGAACGGCAGTACACATCTTACGAGAAGATGTTAAGAAACAAAGATGCGAAAAAATGAAAGACGGCTTAGCTCTGCTATGCCTGGATATACGTAGTGAAAAGCAGTGACTACCTCGGGATTTGAAGAATTTCTCCAGTCTTCTGCGCTAGCAGCTAAACTCTCCTTGGCTTCCATGTCGAGCGCGTCGAAGTTCACCGGCGTTCTATAATTCATTTACAGGAAAGCAAAGGCGCAGCATTTGTCACTCGCGGAAAGCAAGAAGCGCTGTCTGGCGGCATTGGAGCGCACTCGTTCCCGCTTGGTCCTCATAGCTGACGGCAGATGGGTGACGTCACATCCTTGACGTCACCCTAATTGAGTGACTTAACTATTTTAGTCTTTAGTACTTTCAAATTGCGCGCCAATCGCAGTATCTGTCACTCGCGGAATCCCGCTATCATCCTCATGTTAGACAAGCGGAATTATGAAGAGCGTTTCACGATCAAGGCGCGTGGCACAGCGGTAAAGCGCTCGGTTGGGGATCCAAGGGATGGAGGTTTGATTCCCGGATGGAGACGAATTTAAGCGTTGCTAAGCAACACCACGAAGGCGCCACAGATAAAGAAGCTGTAGACTCAGCGCGTGAAGCAAAACCAGCGCGCCAATTCAGCCAAACAACTTCCGACTACTGTGCCGGAGTTCCCGGGTTCGAACCCGACCGCGGCGGCTGCGTTTCGATGGAGGCGAAACGAAGAGGCGTCGTGTGCTGTGCGATGTCAGCGCACGTTAAAGATCCCCAGGTGGTCGAAATTACTCCGTAGCCCTCCACTACGGCTCCCCTTTCTCTCTTTCCACTTTCATTCCCACCTTCCTCCCTTCCCTTACGGCGCGGTTCGGGTGTCCACAGAGCAAGTGCGACAGTTACTGCGCCTTTCCCTTCCTGTGCACCAATTTCTTTAAACAACTTTCGCCCGTTCTTGCGACGCAGAAAAGCTTCCTAATCGGTGCTGCGCCCATCCGCCCAAACGACGCGACGAGGAGCTTTTAATGACTTCTTTTCCGTTTGTGGCAGCTAAGGCTGACTCGGCAAGCGCTGAACGTGTCGGATTGCTGCCTGCGTAACGCTTCATCTTTTTTTTTTTTTTTTCTACAGCATACAATGATCCAAAAGTGCGAAGCTTCACGGAGCCGCCGTACCAATAACATGCTCTTCTAGTTGATCTGCGTAGTTTGAACGAAGAACTGCTGCAACAAAGAAAAAAACACCTATAGAATCAGGCAAATAATTTTCATGGCCACCTGAGGATTGCGAAAAGGCAGCCAGATTTCTTTTTTTTCTGCCTTTTTTTCGCTTTCTTCAAGTGTACCCGAGGACAAGCCGTTTTGCATTATGCGGTGCGCTCTCAGAGCGAAAGGAAAAGAGAAAAGTGGGAACTAAACGATTATGCAAAGCTGATTTTAGCAAAAAGCTGGACGCGAAAGAGAAAATCTAATTTTCCACACTTGGAGCAGAGAAAAGCAACCCAATAGGCACGCACGACTCACGACACAAAGTACCTTCGTATACTCTAGCTGCTAATTGAAGATATGAAAACATCTCGTCCGCCTAAAGGAGAAGGAGGAGGAGGAATAACTCTTTGGTGTCTGGCAGGGTTTAATGCGATAGGTCTCCCACGTGGGAACGTCGAGATCGCTTCGCCGCCACGAGGGCCTGCTGGACGGCCCAGAGTTGGTCGTTGAGGCTGGAGCTGCGCAGAGCGGCGGACCACCTCGACGAGAGGGTATCGTGATTAACACCTGTAAATTGTGTCTTGCACGCCCAGAGTATTTGCTTAAGTGCTGCTATGTTTGTCTTCTAGACCTTGCATGTGTTGGTGTCATATGTACTTTGGGGTAAATCCTGCTGCACTGCAGCGGGTTGGGGTATGTATTTGTTTGTAATTTCCTCCAGGCGACTGCCTGAGCTCTGCACATTTTGCTGCTAGACGGAGGGCAGTTCCGGCGGGCCAGATAGAAGGCTTCGGTTAAGTCATTGAAGCTCGTCAGCATCTCTCTCCCCCTTCTTCGCCATTACTCTCTCCGGCACAATATGCGAGACCTCGTGCGACGGAGTGAGCGACTTCGTTGAGGTTGGTGAGATGCAGAGAGACGTTCCCCATGTGTGCGGGCAACCAAACTAGCTCGACCTTGTTGTCCGGCGAGCGTTCCAAGTTATTGATCATTCGGCAGACTTCCACGGACATTCTCTCCCCTTATTTGCGTGATTCTTTATGACCGTGCGCCTAGGAGAGTAAACAGTTTTAGCTGCACTTCGTTCTAGCCCACTAAAGCGATTTTTTTCTTCCTTTCCTTCTTAGAGAACAACAGCCCTGGGATCACGCCGTGCGAAATTTCGAGCCAGACACTGAAGACAATAAAATGGTCAGAAAAATAAAGAACAAGTCATGGTGTGTGTGTGTGTGTGTGTGTGTGTGTGTGTGTGTGTGTGTGTGTGTGTGTGTGTGTGTGTGTGTGTGTGTGTGTGTGTGTGTGTGTGTGTGTGTGTGTGTGTGTGTGTGTGTATGGGTGTGTGTAAGAGAGGGAGGGGGGATGGTGAAGCTAACATCCAAAGAGGAGCAACCGAGGGTGCAAAGGCAGGCCATAACTGTAATAGGCAGGCCATAATTGCAATACGCAAGTGAAGACACCTCTACAATAGAGGAACACACACACACACACACACACACACACACACACACACACACACACACACACACACACACACACACACACACACACACACACACACACACACACACACACACACACACACACACACACACACACACACACACACACACACACACACGCACGCACGCACACGCACACGCACACACACACGCACGCACACACACACACACGCACACACAATAAAGAGGAGATTCGGCGCTAACAGCAACCCATCCTGGCAGGCAGCGCGTTTCATTCCATGTGGCACGAACGCAGCGTGTGCTGTTGACACTGCTGGAGTTGTTTTTTTAGGTCTGCGGGCATTGATGAAACCACGAGGTGAGCAGACCTGAAGGTGACCTCCGAAGCGGAAATGTACTTCCGAAGGGAAGTGACACTGCGTCAACTTTTCCGAGCTGGCGGGCTTTTTCTTCTAACTCTCTCTCTCTCTTTCACATTGGTGTCAGACGCGAAAGCACACCATCCATCGAAAATGCGAAAGAAAAACGCGCCCATATAAAGGCCACCATCAGTTCGCGGGTGATTGTTTCTTTCGAGCAGCCACAATTACAAAAGAAAAAAAAAAAGAAGAATGCGAAAGCTGATGAGCAGAAAAGGGAAGCCGGAGGGTGTGGAAGGGGGACAGCATCGAAATCGCAGATTCCTTCAAGCTGTGCGGGTGAGAAGCCAGGAGGAAGAGGGGAATTATTACTCATTCAAGAAAGTTCTGGCTCGTTGCCCACACTGCGGCAGCGCATTTAAATTCGAAGCTATGTTGACCTACCCGGGCAGCAAAGTAGAAAGAGGCGATGCAAGCGCAGATAACGCAGGCCACTTCGCTGAACCCTAGTAGTAGACCCCTTTTGGAAAGAGGGGATGGGGGTACCGACTGAAAAAAAAAAAATGTATTTGAAATGAAAGAACTGTCGAACTTATCCGTTTATTTATTTATTTATTTATTTATTTATTTATTTATTTATTTATTTATTTATTTATTTATCTATTTATTTATTTATTTATTTATTTATTTATTTATTTATTTATTTATTTATTTATTTATTTATTTATTTATTCACAGCTGTCAAGCCGGTAAAGGACGGTCGTCAGCGCTGACGAGGAAGGAGCCGCGACAAGAGCGTTTCCGCTCTCCACGGCAGGCTCCGAAAAACACCCCTTCTTTTTCGTGACTGTTCAACGGAGAGCTTTCATTCAATGAAATGCAACACATGGGCTAAAATAACGCCAAAGCCGAAGAAGAACTAAGCGCGAGGAAATAGGAGAAACGCGGCTTGGAATGTATTTATCTTGCTTTGGCCGCTGGTTCCACACTTCTGCTGTCAGATGGAGTAACGAAATAAAAGAAGAAAAAAAAAAAGGGAAACAGGCGTCCATTGAGGGCACCCGCCCGACTTTTCAGTCCGTGCTATAGACACAAAAGATCGGTTTGACAAAGGTCTGATCTATTGTGCGCGACGGGCGACTGCGGATTACGGGTAGTGAGCACTACGACAGAGTCATAGCCCGCACAATAACGACAAAAAAGAAAGAAAAAAGAAAGGAGAGAGAAAGAAAAACGTCGGGCTCCATTTCTTTTGCCGGTTTCACTCGGTGGGAAGGGAAATGAAAAAAAAAAAAGAAAAAACAAACAAACACCAACACCTTTACATAAGACCACAAGACACATTCGCTCAAACTGCGGGAATGAGACGAAGCGACATCTACTGAAATACACGCCACTTGCCGTTGTTTCCTTTGAACCGCTTCATATAGCGGAGCGAGGACACGTATCGATTTTCTTTTATTGTATAAATATCTGACAAAAGTGCAGGAGAAACTGTTAAGTAACGAGCAGTGTGAAGACAAATTTCTGGAAGAAATACTGCTCGTCGTCTAAGCTTCGTGTTGAAAATAATAGCCAGTCAACTACATTTCGATAGCTCACAGTGCGAACAATTCTAGTTGCTGTGGCTGTAGGAAGAAGAACAAGAAAATGCACGGGCCTGCTACTGGCTCTGTAGCTGAGCCACCTGATTTATTTATAGGAAGGGAAAGGCGCGGTAACTGTCTCACTTGTTTTCTGTGGACACCGCAACCACGCCGTAAGGGAAGGGAGGAAGGTGGGAGTGAAAGTGGAAAGAGAGAAAGAGGGGCCGTAGCGGAGGGCTACGGAGTAATTTCGACCACCTGGGGATCTTTAACGTGCGCTGACATCGCACAGCACACGGACGCCTCTTCGTTTCACCTCCATCGAGACGCAGCCGCCGCGCTGAGCCACCTCCGCTGCCTCGTGCAGACAGAAGAGAAAATAGAGAAGAAAGAAAAGGAAGAGGGAAAGAAAGACGCGCGCCGCAACAGCCGTCGTCCACCACTGAAGCGGTGGCGGGTACAATGACGGCCTACAACAGATAAAAATTCGGTGGCAGGCTAGCCCCCGCCGCAAGCGACGGCGACCTACCTGCCCCAGCCCCAGAACACTTTGCATCACTAAAGTGTTGTGGCTGTAGGAAGAAGGAAAAGAAAATGCACGGGGGTGCTACTGGCTCTGTAGCTGAGCCACCTCCGCTGCCTCGTGCGGACAGGAGAAACTCCCCTGATGGGGCTGGGACAGGTAGGTCACCGCCGCTTGCGGTGGGGCTAGCCTGCCACAGAATATTTATATGTTGTAGGCCGTCATTGCACCCGCCACCGCATTCTTGGGAACAGTAGTCGAGCGCCGTCACCACTGCGCCTTCCCGGCGGGGCTGGATAATGATATAATTCAAGTACCATTATATGAAAGGCGCGAACCCTTTTTAACCGCTTTCCCGACAAGCAACGTGGTCTTTTTTTCTAATTTCTCGTAAATGTGCCGCAAACTGTATAATTAGTATATGCTTTCACTACTCGATGTTTAAATTTGCACATTTTGGATACGATTTCCCTACTGTGTGTAGCTGTCTGAATTGTTACTTTTGTATTTTCTTATTTATCGTGAAAGCTAAAGTTAAATAAGTTAAATTGGTTCACAGGAAGGGAAAGGCGCAGTAACTGTCACACTTGCTCTGTGGACACCCGAACCGCGCCGAAGGGAAGGGAGGAAGGTGGGAATGAAAGTGGAAAGAGAGAAAGAGGAGCCGTAGTGGAGGGCTACGGAGTAATTTCGACCACCTGGGGATCTTTAACGTGCGCTGACATCGCACAGCACACGGACGCCACTTCGTTTCGCCTCCATCGAAACGCAGCCGCCGAGGCCGGGATTCGATCCCGGGAACTCCGGCACAGTAGTCTGGCGTCATACCACTGCACCACCCCGGCTCACGCACCTTTTCTCTGCAGCAGCCCTCTGATGAAGGGTTGCAATATTCGAAATACATAAAAATAGAACTTGTTGAACTTATCAGCCTTTCTGCACCCTCTACAGTATTTACAGTCTCTCTAACTGACGTTATCAGCGCTATCCTGAAGCAGCTGTAACCCCTTTATCCCCGCTAGCTTTCTGATCACATTCTCTTACCTGACTACAATGTCGCAACCTCGTAGACTTGTCTCCTCATAGGGCTATTAAAGAAAAAAAAAGGACTGCTGGCTTTTTCCGTCTAGTGTAACGAAATACTAAATCGAAGCGCAAGCGTTAAACGAACGAAATAATTAATGTAAAAGCATACCTTTTACATCGACACATTACTTTATGGCTAAGAAAGAGCAATACCGATATTGAGAATAATAATGACCCGCTGAAACCAACTTCCGAAATTGCTCAGCGTGACTGCGTAAGGTGGCCTGGTGAATCGGACTTCACAAAATTTGCTCTTCTTGTTTAGTCATGTGATGGAGGCGAAACGAAGTGGCGTCCGTGTGCTGTGCGATGTCAGCGCACGTTAAAGATCCCCAGGTGGTCGAAATTACTCCGTAGCCCTCCACTACGGCTCCCCTTTCTCTCTTTCCCCCTTCACTCCCATCTTCCTCCCTTCCCTTACGGCGCGGGTCGGGTGTCCACAGAGCAAGTGTGACAGTTACTGCACCTTTCCCTTCCTGTGAACCAATTTAATTAATTAATTGTTTAGTCATGCGGAGTTGCATCACACTGAATAAACTGCTTCTGGTTACGCGTTAGAATAGAAGAATAAGGGAAGATATGCCAGTACTGCTTTGCGAAAACTGCTTTCTTGCATAACGAACGGCTAATCCCAGGGGACACTTCGACGGACCAGGCACGCTTCCCACTCGAAATCGGTCACGCTTCTAATCACTGCGCGCCTATTCATTCGCCCATCACCACACACGGAGGCCGACTGACAGGGGAAGAGATTGGATGGCCACATGCAGGCGTCTGTAGAGTCGTCTCCGTTATTATTGGCGAGCGCGCACGTGCCCCTTCATCAGTGGGCGTGCGCGCCTCGAAAAGTCGCCTTATCTCCAGACGCTCCTGCAGCGCTGCTGTTCGCGCCGGAAAAGCACGACGGCCCGTAGCCTGGATCCAAGGCTGCACGCAGGCTCTCCGTTATTCAATGGAGATAAGGCGCCCAGACCTCACTGGCCAATGTCGCATGTGGCTCGCTCTTCCCTCCTTTCTTTCTTTTTTTTTTTTTTCTGTTTTGTATCCAGCAGCAACTCTCACTCCCCCTGAAGTGCGCCGCTGATGTTTCCTTCCCCGGAGCTCCCCAATTGCGTCACGTCGCGGAATCGATTCTGCCTCCGTGAGGACGGCAAGCTAGCCGAGTTCCTTTTCCTGCCCTGCCACCTGCCCCCCCCCCCCCCCCCCCCCCCGCCCCCCCCCCCCTGTCTACTGGAAAGGAAAGCCCGGTCAACGCCGCTTCTTTCGCAACGCGACGCTGTTCGCCATGGGAGCGAAGAGAGAGCCAACCACGCGAACCACACCAGCCACTCTATAGAGTGCGTGAAGGTTTCCGAATATGACGCTCGACTGGCGCGTCGCACTGGACGCTACAAGACGGCGCGCTGCCCTCCGTTCAAGTGCGCATGATGTGGTTCCGCGCCGTTCGAGTGAGCGGCCAAAGTTATGCTGTCCATGTTTACACAGGCAACGTGGGGATGACCGCGCGCAGAACTTCACCTCATCAGTGTCGATTGACGACACCACTGAACGCTGCCTACAGGTGGCGCCGTTCCGCTGTCAATTCGGCTCTTTCGATCCTGGCGATCGATCGCTGCCCAGTACGCTGTAAGGTTGTCGTAATCGATTGCTTTTAAATGGTCACATTTTGTGCGTTCAATTATTTGTTTTTCTGTAACTGATTACCAGTAATCAATTACTTCATTGTGAGAAAGGCTAGGATGCGCCTGTGAATATGTTCGGCCCCACGGCGGTGCACATGGCAGCCTGGCGTGAGGGAGCTTTTGATTGAAGAAGTAAAATGACCCTGCTGTGGTTCCACGCCAGAAGCTGCGCTTGATGTTTCCGAGTGAAGACTCCCAGATGAAATCTCCAATGCTTCGACGGCCTTACCTGCAGCGCCAATACGGAAGGCGCTTCTAGAGGATGTAGAAACTGCAGCATCTAAGCATTGAGTAGCTATGAGCGGGTGTGTAAGGTATTCTTCCGGTATAGCACCCGCGAGCGCTCACACTGAGAGTTTTCAGTGTAGCGATTGAGGTCTTCACGTGGAAATGTTGCAAAAACCAGCGACGACAAATATGAAGAGCGAAACATGTTGAAAACTACCAATGTGTCAAAAAAAAAAAAAGAACTTCAAAGCAAGTCGCACTAGTTTATTGTTCGAGCGAGTTTATGTCATGGCAATAAAATTCGAAGGAAAGTAATACAATAGTAATCGATTACTGTTCTGTAATAATTCAGCTACTTTTCTCGCTGCAATTGACCACTTTAACCGGTCACATTTCAGAAGGAGTAATTGTAATTTTAACCGGTCAATTATTTTATGTAACGTTCAACAAGACCATTAAGCAGTGGCGCCCTGACCTTTTTCCTATGCCAACCTTACAACATCCTTTCAAACTGCGCCTCTCTTTCAGGGCAACACCTCCTTTTTATCTCGCTTCGTTCTTCGTCTAGGATAATATCTTGTTTTAGAGACCGAGTAAAAAGAAACACACTGGAAGAAAGCCATCAAAAAATGGGCGCCTTCGTTGAAACCGAAAAGCACAATTCGCCTCGTGGTGGTCTCCAATCTGCCGAGTGCAGAGAACGAAGCGAGAGAAGCCGCTACAGCCTGAGGTTCTTTCTCCCCTTGGAGCAACGTCCGGCATGCAGCTTGGTGAGGCCGCCTCGAAGAAATGGAACATAAGCTTTCCTGGAGAAGTGCTACCCACTTTCGCAGAAGATGGGAGACAGGGAGGAAAGGCAGAGTGAAATAAAAAGATAGCTTTGAAGTATATTTCATAAGTAACACTCGTGGATCAGACTGGCAGACGAATTTAACGGGCCGCATCTTTGGTGCGTCGATTGGACTGTGTAGAACGCGGTTAGTGGTTCCTCCACTAAAGCTACACATGTCTGCCCTCTCGCGGCCTACCGTCCGCGTGTGAGCATGTTTGTGCGTACATAAGTACATCATCATCATCATCAACCTGACTATACCCACTGCAGGGCGAAGGCTTCTCCCATATTTCTCCAATTAACCCGGTTCTGTGCTAGCTGCATCCACTTGGCCCCTGCGAACGTCTTAACCTCATCCGCCCATCTAACTTTCTGCCGCCCCCTGCTACGCTTTCCTTCCCTTGGAATCCAGTTTGTTACCCTAAGCGAACATCGGTTATCCTCACTTCGCACTACATGTCCTGCCCATGCCCATTTCTTCTTCTTCATTTCCACTACAATGTCAGTAACTTGAGTTATTTCTCTGACCCACTCTGCACGCTTCCTATCTCTTAATGTTACCCCTACCATTTTTCGTTCCATAGCCCTCTGGGTTGTTCTCAACTTAAGTAGAAACCTCTTGGTTATCCTCCACGTTTTAGCCCCATAGGTGAGTACAGGTAAGATGCCACTGTTGTATACTTTCCTCTTGAGCGATACCGGTAAGCTGCTAGTCATAATCTGCGAGTGCTTGCCAAATGCGCTCCCACCCAATCTTATCCTTCCTGTTATTTCCTTTTCATGGTCCGGATATGCGGTTACTACCGGTCCTAAGTAGACATATTCGCCTACTTCTTCCAGTGCTTCGCTACCTAACGTAAACTGCTGTTCATTCCCGAGGCTGTTGCACATTACCTTAGTCTTCTGCATATTGATTTTCAAGCCTACCTTTCTACTTTTCCTGTCTAGGTCATCAATCATTATTTGCAGTTCATTCCCCGAGTTACATAGCAAGGCAATGTCATCAGCAAATCGCAGTAGAAAAGTGAATAATGGTCTCGATGACGGGGATTAGAGTGGGAACGTTTGAAAACCGCCTTCGGTGTGTGGCACGTGGCGTTCGATGTCCTGAAGTGACTCACGGTTCGCTGTCGTCACTAAAACCGCCTTCGACCGACTAAACGTCAAAATATCATGAACGGAAACGATGAACTGCTCGAAATGTCCAACGGTGCATATACCCTCATCATTCAGTTACACAGCAAACATGCACAAAGCATGGAGAGTGGCCTTTTTTTTTTTTTTCAAGTTCCCGTGCAATTGAAATTTAAAGATAAAAGAAGAGAAAAAATGAACTCCGGTGAGACGACTGGCGCGAGAAGCCCGAAGCGGACGCAGAGTAGCGGAAAAAGCGAGAGAGCCACGCCGGCTCAGAGCGATTTTATGACGTCGGGGGAATTAGCGCTAAATTCGGGAAATAGCTCGCTCTTTTTCTCCCTCCTTTTCTATACAGTGTCCGGGCCGCGAGTGGCCGCAAGATGTCCACAGGGCGACAACGTCGGGGCGTAAAATTAAAACAGCGTGCGGCGCAAACGAGGACAAACGCGGCGCTAATTAATGAAGGAGCCTTCTACCTCATATACCCCTCTTTAATTACACCCCGAAACGCCCAACAAAAGCGCTCCCTTCACGCACGCCTAAACCTCATGCAGGAAGGGAGTCAAGGGCAGGAGAAGGACCACACTGCGCATGTCGTAAACAAGTATGGAAGGTTCGGGACAAAATGAAGAAGAAAAAAACGTGCATAACCGCGCTAATTGCCGGCCGCGCCAAGCCGATAAAACGAAGAATACAAGCCTATCCGCATTTTCATAACGTAAGATCACTGTAGATTTAGGAGCGATCTTGAAGCGCACGTCTCATTTCCTCGCCGTGGAAGGTAGGTGCTCATAAACGAATCCCAGGGGCCAGCGTGTATGGATATTGATCACTGCGAGGAATCACTGAAAAAGCCGGCTCTACCGCCCTTGAGTCACGTAATGGCCCCCCGCCTCGACGAGCTCCACGGAGCACCGTATGTTGCGCAACGCTTCGAAATGCAAAGTGCCCGGACGTCCACTGAGTGCCTCATTAGTGATCGCAACGACCGCGAGTCACACCGGCTAGCTAGCGCGGAAGCGGGAAAGCAAGTGACGAAATTTAACATGTTCCCAATTGCGCCAATTCAAACAAGCTGTTGTCATACAACGCAAGACATACGTGGACCGGCGTAAGTAGCAAAACTTAGTCTCTCTATCCACCCTTAATTAAGTGGCCACCGAAATCAAAATTGGCTGAGGGGGGGGGGGGGGGGGGGTGCTTTAGCTCCTTCATATTTAAGATACTATCACAAACTAAATATTTTACCTTTACTCTTCATACTTACACGTTCAGGCATCTTTTTTTCGTAAACATTACAAATTTGCAACTCCTTTCCTGACCCTAGTCGGACTGCCTATTAAAGACTTTTTGCATCCTGCGATTCAACTTACAGCTAGCTATGTTGCTGTGCGTTTTCCTGTGCTCCGAAAGCATCTAATATGCCGCCGATCGTTACGATTGTTTCTGTACGTTATGTCCCTTCTTGCTAATTGCCTCATGCGACGCTGCAATGTGTGAAAATAAATTTAAAAAAAATAAATCCTGCGGGCCGCTGATAAAGCTTGGCGCGCTATGAGCCGTGCAGGGGACACACAAGAAATGTTATTTTAAAAATCCCAAGCACAATTCCGAATACTTCCTAATGCGAAATTTGAGCGAAGCTATATCAGCGTTCTTGAATTAACCGATGCAAACAATTTTAGAGATATGCTTTTAAGCATGTATACGCGCAGTTACAAAGTACTTTATTATCTTTCTCATGAGCCAAAGAGAATTTCTCAGAAGAAAAGAAAAAAAGGTTCTTCTGAGAATTGAATACTGTGGCTCGTGCCACCCGAGGCTTTCTGTCGCTCGCTTACACCGGCAACGGCACCAGCGGCGACGCGGCTCAAGTGCCGAAAGGAGAGGCGCTCTAAAGAAGAAAAAAATGAGAAGGGTTTGACGCTGCTGAACCGAATGTGGAGAGAAAGCATTAGCTGCGGATGACCGAGCGTTCTTCTTCCTCTTTGTTTTCTTCTTCTTCTTCTTCGTCCTCTTCTTTGTGGTCTCGTTTTCTTCGTCTTCTTCTTTTTCTCGCCTCTTCCCGACTTAGCTGCGGCCGCCCGAGGTCTCGCTTTGGCTGTCGTAGTGTTGCTTTCGCAACAAAAATCGCAGCACAAGCTTGCGATACTGGCCCCGGGAGCGAGGGTCTCTGGAAGAAGCTTTCGTCTCAGAGAGGAAAACGAAGCCGACTGCATTCGTGATCCTCAGTTGTGCTTGCTCGCAATTAAACGAGACATAATTTGAAAGGCGCGCACGGCCACAGTACAGCATTGCACTGAGGCAATTGCCACTATCCGCCACCGTAACTCTCTACCGCTCGTGGGCGGGGGGCGGGGGGGGGGGGGGGGGGAGGGGGCGCTCAAGCTGATTGGTCCCGACGCGGCAAGTCTATGTGCCGACATCTATCGGCGTCATGGGGATCTGGGCATGCGCAGTGGAACGCGCGGTGGCGGATCACGGTAGCGGATCGCGGATCACGGTAAGCTAAAACTCTCTATTATTGTTGCTTTTTATCACTTAGCTGTGTTTCTTTCTCGGCCTTTCCGTAAATCGTCCCATATGCGTACGCTTTTCAAAAACGGCATATCGTTGAGGATCCTGTCCTCGAATAAGAAGCGGCTGTCGCTCGCCCTTTAATCCGCGTTGTCTGTCATCGCGCTAATCCTCACTTCACGCACGAACGAACCATGCCCGGACAAAGTGATTTAAAATAAAAGGCAGGAGCAGAGGGCACCCCATCTACTCACCAGAATATCCTACTCGCCCCTGCAGCTTAGCCTGCATGCAGTTCATTGGTTAAAATAAGAAAAAAAAAATGGAACTTAAATAATTTGTAGAACCTCAAAATACAGCTAAAAACAAAAGCCCCGACTGCGCAATACAAATTACATTGTTCTTCGAGAAGCAAGGGCCAATTTTCTCGACACGTACCCGAGCGAAGGGTGGTGAAGGGTGGACGTGAAAAGCGGAAGCTTCCTCCGTCGGAAACTTCAATCGGCAGAAGCGAGCTCCACAGCGACACGACGCAGCAGACTTCCTAGTTTCTCTTAAGTGTTTCCAGACCCGCTGCAAAGCCAGCGAACAATAGCCAAATGGAAGTTAAAAAAAATGTTCAAAAATGCCTAACGCAGAGGGCTCGCTTTTCACCAAGTTTCCGAGGGGGAAAGAAAGGCTGGCTCTTTTCCGGTCGGCCATGATGTTTGCGATTCGGCGACCAGTTTCAGAACTCTGCCTTTTGTTCTGTACCCAACTTCGTTGTTTGCCGAAAAGCAACCTAACCTAACTGATAGAAAATTATTTGGCGCGATATAAAGTGTCTCCGCCTCGACTAGGTTTAAACGAGTAAAGTAAATAGTTTGTCCCTCGCGCTACTCCTTAGAAGGCGAAATGCAAGGAATACTTTGAAAGCGACACCGAAAAAAGCAACCGAGAGAAAAAAAAAAAAAGAAAAAGAAAGAAGAGACGTCGACACTGCGCACACTGCGCTCTAAGTGAGAAATGTAGACATGCAAGAAAAAGGAGCTACACGCAGAAAAGATTGAAAATATTAACTGAGGTGCACCGCCAAAAAAACAACGAGCGACCGGTGCTAGATGGACCGTGAAATAATTAGAGCACTGTTAACAAACATTGATGAGATTTCAACATCAACACTGACGTCATTTTAACATTATGTTAAAATCCCGAATGCGAGAGTGAGTGAGCGGGACCGAGCGTTGTGGGAAGCGACACGCAAGTGGGAGCTTCAGAGGCTGTTGAAGGAACTTCGCGAGACGTCATCTGACGGCAACGAACTGGTTACGACCGTGCGACGCCTAATCACGACGAAGCTTGCACGAGACACCGGCTACGCGATCGCGGACGCGTGCCCGATGAAAACGACGCCAAACAATGCGGGAGAACTGCGTTATAACAGCTACAAGCAGAGCGGAAAGTTGCCAAAACACCCACCCAGCACCGAGCCCACAGAATGCACGCAATAAAATTTTGCAACAACGATTCGATCCCCATGCAGTTCAGCTCGTACCACTAGCACGGATTTTACACGAAGAGGTGCCCTCACTTCCTCGAAACACAGGAAACAAAGCGCGCGAACCTGAAGGGGAAGATCGCCGTCCACGTTCGTCAACATTCCCCGACTATAGGTGACAGTACAGTCAGCGGCGTAGACTGGGCCTCGGGACTAGCGCCGAGACAGTCGATACGGAGCCAAGAGCGCACACATGCACCGGGCAAACAGCTCGAGGAAGAGATCAATCGAGGAAAAGGAACAAATAGGAGACTGGGGAGACGCAAGACGCAAAGGAACACAGGGAAGCGGAAGAAAATGGGGAAGAGGGAATAAGCAGAAAAAGAAAAAAAGGCGGCGCGGTAGTCTCTTCCCGAAATCCGAGACGCGCGCTGGGCTGTCGCGCGTGCACACCAGCAGCTGCGATACTCCCAGGAGGCGGTCGGCGGGGGAAAAACATCCGTCCCGATGCGCACTGTTGCTGACGCTTCGTCGCAGCGCGCGGCACGAGCGTTTGGCGATCGAATTAAGGCCCCAAGCCAGGCAGGGCGACGACTCAATTCGCTCGGCGGCGCTGGGCGGGAAATAAATACGAGAGATGGGCAATACGCGCACTTGCCAAATGAGGAGTGCACCCCTTGCCACGACACACACCACACCAATGATGAGTCTGTCCTTGCGCGGCTGCCTTGTAAAAGCCGACAGGCGTAAGTGAGCAACGTTAACGCGAAGCGCTCAAATCTGAAACGCGGAGGCCGCCGTGTGTTTACTCGGGTGTCCCAGCTAAATGTAACCAAGGGTTTAGAAAACACGGTGTGTTGTGTATCATTGAAATCAATTGACTGCCGCGTAGCCTAATCTGCTAACCAGCTGAGAATTAGGTAGCTGTAAATTTAGTTTTCGAATTCAGGAACAGAGCGCTAATAACGAAGTCGAAGACCGCCTTGAAAAGCAACCGACCGAAATGTTTGCGCCAACGTAACGGTGCTACTCCAAAGTCCCCAGACAGGCCAAGGAGAATAAAATGTGGCTTTTTTTCTTTCTTTATGGAGTGCTGTCTCCATTGAAGCGTTGCGTGTTCACGTAGGCAGAGGTGTGAGACAGCAGTTAGTCATATCATAGCTTTTTATAGAGGCCAAAAACCAGGGCATTTCAAATGAATACGATCTTTTTTTCTTTCAAAACCGAAAGATTTGACAGTGTGGTCAATTCATTTGGAATGTACACCAAAGTGGACATTACGTGTTTTATACCATAAGATGAATAATGAAGTCAAATTAGAAATCCAACTATTTTACCATTGATTTTACGGACCAATGTTACTTTGCGAAAATGAAAGTCGTCAACGCCAAAAATAAGCGCCCTTTAATTCTTACATTTTCTTATAATCGGTACCGCAGCTCGAAATATCGAACGACAAAATTAGAGTGCTTATTGAGTTGAAAATGGTGTCGCTGCGATTGGTATTCGGTTTTCCAGGTCTCATGATTTTTTATTTTTTTCATAAAGCCCTGTCGCGAAAACAATTCTAACCTTTTCTACTTCATCAAATGCTTAATCGAATCCATATTTGATGCAGAATAACTTAAAAGGGGGTCATTTTATAAATTTGCATTACGTGAAAGCCAACTCAACGAGCTTTGTAATGTGTACTATTTTCGTTCTCTTTAGCGTACCCTCGATATTTCGAGTAAAAATGCCAACTAAAAAAAAAAAAATAAGAAGGGGACTCACCTTTGATGTCTCGCGGCCATCGATTTCGCGATATAACATCTCCTTTTAAGATGAATAATAATAATAATAAAAAAAAAACTTGGTGTGCTAATTTTAGTCGTCTGATTATTAGGCTTTATAACATACATAATGTCTGCAGTGTTGTACACTCCAACTCAAGTGACCACCGAGGAGGCGTAAGCATGAAATGCCCGTTTTCCGCGATCCTGAAGCGACGTCGAGCCAACACCGATAGTGAACATCCGGGTGCCAATTTTCGTTCACCCGAGCCTGTTATTCGCTGTCCGCGTCCTCCCCAGGGATGGCGCCATCATCTCACACACTCGCGCACGTAGCAGTTCAAAGCGCGTTCGGGCATTTTGAATCAAGTCTGCCTCTGCATTGCTGGCATTGCAGTGCCAGCTCATAGCGTTTCCCCCTTTAGCAGACGGTAATATGGCCTTGTACGCTGGTATGGAGGCGCCACTGCTCCGGAACAAGTGGCGCCACCGCATGAGCGGCGCGCGAGAGATGTTCGCTTCTGAGGCAACGGAAGAAGCTCGGAAAGGCTTACTTTCCAGCAGCGTCAGCGCGTTAGAACAGACCTTTTTACGGTCGTTTTTGTGTCTTTCGTGCCTTTATTCCTCAAGCCAGTAATTAAAAAACTTATCTAGTCTTTATCAATTAGCGAATTTTGACAAATAAATACATTCTGACTAGGTCAGGAGACTCTCGACAGCTCTCAGTGTCTGACTGGGGCTGGGACACTCCGGGCTGTTTAGAATGCCAGATTACATTCAGCTGGAACACGTGTAATGTGACACCTGTAACGGCTGGGACAGCTGTAAATGTAATGGGGGTTTCAGAATGTGCTATCGAACTTCGCAAATTCCATTTATTGTCTAAATGCAATTATTAGTAAATTAAAAATTATATTATTACTAATTAGTTAATAGCGAAACAAAAAAAAAAAATCGCCCGTGGTGCGCCAGATGGCTGGCACCCGTATGCAAATGTCTTCTCTGGACTACCTCAAATGTCTTAATTTCGGTAACCTAGCTGCATGATACGCCACGAGAACTAAATGACAGCCGCGAGAGCCTTCTGACGACGGTGCACACTGCGTAACGTCTCAGTGAGAAGCGCGAAAACGGTGTAAGTGCTGTAGGCGCAGTGGGAGCAGTCGTCAGAATTATGTGCAAATGAGTGTCAAGGTGAAGGCCATAACCATCAGGAGAGAATCGATGCCAAAGAAAAGAAAGCGAAAGGGTCGAAACAATTAAGGGTGACGAAAACGGGCAACATACAACGGTCGGAAATGCGTATTCGCTCTATTTAAAGCCCTTTTTTTTCTTTTTTTTTTTTCATCGTATTCCCATGCCGAATAGTGATAACATAAGCGCAGCAAACCTTTTATCTCCAGAACAGACAAAAAAAAAAAATACAAGGGGGGGGTGGGGGGGCAGAAAAGGAAAGATAGCCGTCAAGCTCAAACAACAATATCAGGGGCGATGTGAGGAGGCGCTCGAAAACAAGAACGGCCGGCAACGCCGAAAAGAAAGTGGAGGCTTATGTGTACGATAATTATGGAGAAGCCCCTGGTAACTCTGCAGGGCTCGTCTCTCGAGCAGGGCTCAAAAAATGGACCGATCGAAGAGGCCCTTCCCTGAGAAAATACTGCAGGCTAAAAAAAAAAAAAAAAAAAATAGAAATCAGGCTGTGGAAAATAGATTGATTACATAACACTAAATCAAGAAAAATAAAAGAAGCGCGGCTGCGCAGTCGGCTCAAGGAAAAACATTGGCGACAGTGGTCACAAGAAGGCAGGAAGGCGAATTGCGAGACGTCAACAGCGAGGTCCGCAAACACGAGTGACTGGAGCCACACGCGTATAGATCAACCAGTTGTGAAATTGCCTCGCACAGAAACAACCCCTGCTAGGCCGTAATAGCGAAGGGCAACCCATGGCGCCGTTAAATGTGCCGGTTCGACAACAACGAGTACGCGAGTCGAGAAGTGAGTCCGGACAGTCGTCGCTAGCTACGCTCGGCCCAACACGACGGCCCACCCGAGCGCCCGGACGGCTATTCGCGGGAACCGACGCCGTCAACTTACAGAGGAGGATGGTCCAGGAGTGCGCTGCCCGGAGAAAAAGGGGGCAGCAATCGAAGAAGACACGAGCCTGATCAATGCAATGGGCGAAGAAAGCAAAAAAAAAAAAAAAAAAAAAAAAACCAAGTTAAAATGAAAAAAAAAAATAAAATAATAATAACACATGGCACTACGCAACAGCGCCCCCTTCAAAATCGTGCCACAAAGGCAAGAGGCGGGCATGGGAGAACGCCTTCAGAAGGGATCGATCGAAAAAAAAAAAAAAAAAAAAATAGGCCGCGCACGAATCTTCTCCAAGCGTAGGCTGCGGCTCTTTGTACACGAGTGCTTGGCCGCGCTTCTGCTTTCTGTAGCGGGGGGGGAACCGCGATACGATCGGTCTTGTAAACGCGTCTGTCCAGGCTGAGTTCAGGAGCAGACGGTGACGGCGCGTGTGCGCCGTCGGCAGTCGAAGACGTCATCGAGAGTGACGCTGATTTATGGCGCCCGCTGTTGGAAGTAAAAATGGCGAGTGCTCTGCTGCACTGTCGAACAGGTGACAGTAGCCATAGTCGATCGAACGTGACGCGAAGGAGGTAGGAGAGAGCGGCGGCCGAAGCTTGGCGGACGGTCAAGGCACGTGTGATACAGAAAACAATGCATCGAGAAGCGCAAAAAGAGCGCTTTTCTGGCACCTTGTCTGTGGCCAAGAGTGCGCGAGAAGGAAGCGTACAACGTCGGCAATAAAACAAATGCAGTGATTTCGCTTCAGCTAAAAGTTGACGTCATATCGCTCAAGAAATCCAATCTCTAGCACTTTAATAAATCAAGCATTCATGCATACCCTTATTTCATACGAAAATACGTCGTGCTCTGCGCGCAAAGGAAGCGGTTTTCATTAGTCGACACTACAATTAAGAGGATATAATAATAATAATAATAATAATAATAATAATAATAATAATAATAATAATAATAATAATAATAATAATAATAATAATAATAATAATAATAATAATAATAATAATTGGTTTACAGGAAGGGAAAGGTGCAGTATCTAAGAGGATATAGCCTATATAGTAATTGAAGTCAACACGAAACTACCTCTCAAGCTCGAGTGCTGAGGTTCGCCTCGTAGCTGAAACATGGCATAAAACAATTCAGCTTAATAATGCGGTGCCACGAGTGACCAGGCCATTCAGAAGCGAAAAATACTACATGATTTCGAAGCAAATGAGCAACGGTTTAAGGTTCAAATGTTGATGCGGATCACCCGCCACCAATGTTGTCAACGTCTAAATGTGACTTTCTAAGCTAAAATTGCGTGGGAAAATTGTCTCGGATATCCTTCGGGGCAAAGGTCTTTATAAACGTGTTCACCAGAGCTGAGACGCACTTAATGCCCCACGACAGTGCAATAAACCCACGGTGCAATAAACCAGTTGTTAGTCTGCGTTTGCCCTGTGTTCTTCTCATGTCCCGTCCTTTTGGCGCAGTAAAGTTTTTCAATAACCAAGCTAGTCTGCGACTTTCTGTGCGTCGACACGCTCGATAAGGAAGAACAAAAAAAAAAAAAGAATAATAGTGCGACCAAAGGCAGCCAGTACACTGGCGCCTTCTCAGGAGACAGCTGTTGACACGACGCTGCTCCCAAGGCGAGCAGGCGGACAAAGGAGGGCAAGCCGAAGTTTAACCGAGGCAACAGCGTCGTGGAGTCGGGCAACAACAGATTAGGGTCACAAGTACATCGAGTCCACCGCCCCCTTCCCGAAATCTCCGCCGCCGTTCCCTCACTCCTGCAGACTGACTGCTCAAAAGGGAGAAGGCATTTCCTCGGCGCGAGGAAAAGCCATCACGAAAACCGAAGAGCGAGAGAAGGCCGCCGAAAACGGGGAGACAAAGCGGGCCAGCACGGCATTCATTTAGGCATGCGCAGCGGAGGAGCGAGCAAGGAGCGAAACAAGCGAATGGAAAGAAGGGAGAAACAGGCCTGCAGAGAGAGCGTAGCGCGCCGGCGCGGCAGCGCCGACGTGAATGGAAGGCCGCGGCGAAGGATTCAGCCGAGAGAGCGATCAAAAACTCGTGAGAGCCGGAGTGGCTCGCTGACGCTGTCTTCCTCCGTCAACCCACGCCGCCTGAAGCTGCCGAAGCCGCCTTTTTCGTTCCCGCTTTGCAACGCTTACTTCGTTTATCGTCGGACACGAAAATAGGTCTTTCGAGCGTGACGACTTCCCCATTCATCGCCGTTCCTTCCCAATATTATTGCTTTTTTTTTCGTAGTGCTGAGAGGAGACGCAATTTAAACAGATACGGAAGGAAAAAAAAAAAAAAAAAGGAAAACTGATCATGAATACCGGTACGGGAAACTGTGCTTTAAGCCGCAGGAAGCAAGAACACTAGCCAGATCAGATAAGATATGATTAAAAATATATACGAAGTCAGAAGACAGCAGGAATAACACATGCAAGAGTATGATATGGTATATGGGCTTTAACATCCCAAAGCTACTTCGGCGAGGATTGTTTGTTTGTTTGTGTGCGTGTGTGTGTGTGTGTGTGTGTGTGTGTGTGTGCGTGCGTGCGTGCGTGCGTGTGTGTGCGTGCGTGTGTGTGCGTGCGTGTGTGCGTGCGTGTGTGCGTGTGTGTGCGCGTGCGTGCGTGCGTGCGTGCGTGTGTGTGTGTGTGCGTGCGTGCGTGCGTGCGTGCGTGCGTGCGTGTGTGCGTGTGCGTGTGTGTGTGTGTGTGTGTGTGTGTGTGTGTGTGTGTGTGTGTGTGTGTGTGTGTGTGTGTGTGTGTGTGTGTGTGTGTGTGTGTGTGAAGGGGGCGCGCAAACAAGAGTGATACCCTGACAGCGATGAGGGCACAAATAAGAGAGGTCAAGTTGAGCAACAGAAAGCAGGTTCGAACACCGCAGCGACAACAGCGTACATTCGCCCAGCCAAAGCAGCTACCTGATCGCTTGGATACGCTGGCATGCCGAATTGGCTGCAGCCAGAGCAGTCATAACCGTGCAAAAAAACAGATAGTGTCGCGTACAAAAAGAACGTTTCATTAATCGCACTGTCAAGAGAAACGGCGCTACTGAACCTGCAATAAACGGCACGCAATAAACAACTTGCAGGACTGCGCTTACGTCTGCACAAGAGAGGAACTTTAGAAAGCCACTTTGCAGGACTGTTTCCATTAACTGCATCGCCATGCCATCGCTACTATATACCACCATCATCACTATCGCTGCTATCTTACTATCAACTAAATGCACCATCACTATCATGATCACGGAAGACAGTTGGGCTAGTTGGTGTGTATTCGCTAATGACTGCGACATTGCAACTAGCGTGCTGTCCCGTCGGTACCTTTTGTCGCTGTCCTTTGTGTTTTTCAACGCTAGTTGCAATGTCGCAGTCATCATGATCACTATCGCTCCTATCATCATTATCACTATCACGAATTGCATCGTCTTTGTCACCATTACTATCATCCTCCCGCTGAACATGGAGACTTGCGATCTGTTTCTCATGAGGCCGGGGTGAGAAACAATTGTGAGGCCGTGCAATAAAGAAGAAAAAAAAAAGGCTCTTCGTGGTATTACACTTTGAGACTTTTGCCCCCCCCCCCCCCCCCCCCTCCTGCATTGTTCATTGTTAGCAGAAAAAAAAAAAAAAGCCCGGCGTCGTGGAATGGATTGCACGCTCGGCTGGGAATCGGAGGGATCGAGGTTCGATTTCCGGTGCAGACAAAATTCTTTTAAGCGCCAGTGCGAAGAACGTTTTCTTATTATAATTTCTGCTGACACGCCGAGAATGAGGCAAGGAATGCTTTCGCTTAATTAATATGCGAAAAATATCAACGCGGTTACAAGCATAGATCAAAGCCATCGATCAGCGAGAACGCAGCGCGACGAGACGACTATGAACGAAAGCTGGAGGCGTCGTGGCCGAAAATAGAACTAGGGAATCAGCAAAGACGGGGAAAAAAGTAGCGGCAAAAAAGGGAACGTACGGGCAGCGAAGGAAACATGCTATGTTCGCTGCCGAGAGGAGCAGGTCAATGAGCCAAATGTGTGTCCCTCTCCTCGGAGGCGCATTAGGCGCGCGCCTCCGCCGCCACATCTCTGAGGGAGGCAGCGGCCGCTCGATGGCCGCCTAGGCGTCGGCGGCGGGAGACCACGCTTCCTACCTCGCGCGACGGACGCCCGCAGTCGAGCGGCGCCCGCCAGCGCGGGACGACAGCGGAACCCAGACGGCGGAGACGCTGCTCCAGAAAGCAGCGCTCCGTGGCTGTTCCCCTCCGGAAGATAATCCCCCTCCTCCCTCTCGCACTGGCCTGACGCTATCCCCTATCCACGTTCCCGTACATCCCTTTTCATTCATTCACATCGTCTCTGAAATTGCGACGAACGGTGTTCAAGAAGTTAGATTTTCCGACTGCGAGCAGTTGCGCCGTTATAACATGCCGTTTTCCCGACAGGCCTGAAAAGCAGCAACACGGAGAGGCACTGTAATCCGACCAGCTGCGGAACCAGCACGAACTCACTAAACTTTCGTTCATCAAAGGAGGAGAACACGAAAATGCATCAAGTCCCGCGACCGGCTGGGATGGATGCGCAACCATTATTGTGAGATTCCGCACGTGGGCTTTCCCGTGTAACAGAGTTCCGAAATTTGATATGGACGCTATCACTGGAATAGTTGTGCTGGCGACAGGACGGGAGCCTCGAGTGTGTTTTCCAAAAAAAAAAAAAAAAAAAAAAGTGGGTGTTTTCGTGCTCTCACTGCTCGAAGCGAAAGGTCGGCTACATTTCTTGGTTCAATGAGGATCGTGGTCTGGGCTAGTTGGTTCACTGTGTTTCGTCGATAGGTTATCATAGCGCTAAGATATACAGACGAGGAAAAGACACGCAAGACAGGACGGGAGCTGTTTTGGGTCATGAAGATTTGCAGCAAAGCCTGCTGGCCGAATTTCGAACCAGGTCTAACTACAATAAATGCTATCGACGCAGGGAACTCCTAGCAGATATCCCCTTGTCTGCTTAAATGATTCTACTACAGTCTAAGGCCATCGGGGAAATTCTTAAAACAAGGCAATTTTCTTAAACATTTCAATGGAAACCATAGGTGTATGCAGAGAAACATGCAAAATGATGCACAGTGAGCAGAACAAACGCACAGAATGACGGACAGATCTCTAACTGGAGCAAATTACCAACGGAGATGAAACGAACCTGAATCTGCACACGCTGATGTGCTGCAGCCTTCCTATAGACGGGCTTCGAGATAAGCAAGTCCATTAAGAATGAACCCACGTTTCACGGGAGAACCACAATGATTAAGAACCAAAACCCACGCTGTGCTTCACTTCTCAACGTCTCGAGACAGGTAGATCATCAGCCTGATTATACCCACTGCAGGGCGAAGGCCTCTCCCATATTTCTCCACTTAACCCGGTTCTGTGCAAGCTGCATCCACTTGACCCCTGCGAACTTCTTAATCTCATCCGCCCACCTAACTTTCTGCCGCCCCCTGCTACGCTTTCCTTTCTCTTGGAATCCAGTTTGTTACCCTCAGCGACCATCGGTTATCCTCTCTTCGCACTACATGTCCTGCCCATGTCCATTTCTTCTTCTTAATTTCTACTAGAATGTCGGTAACTTGAGTTATTTCTCTGACCCACTCTGCACACTTTCTATCTCTTAATATTACCCCTACCATTTTTCGTTCCATAGCCCTCTGGGTTGTCCTCAACTTAAGTAAAACTCTCTTGGTTAGCCTCCACGTTTCAGCCCCATAGGTGAGTACAGGCAAGATGCAACTGTTGTATACTTTCCTCTTGAGCGATACCGGTAAGCTGCTAGTCATAATCTGCGAGTGCTTGCCAAATGCGCTCCATCCCAATCTTATTCTTCTTGTTATTTCCTTTTCATGGTCCGGATCTGCGGTTACTACCTGTCCTAAGTAGACATATTCGTCCACTACTTCCAGTATTTCGCTACCTAATGCAAACTGCTGTTCCTTCCCGAGGCTGTTGAACATTACCTTAGTCTTCTGCATATTGATTTTCAAGCCTACCTTTCTACTTTTCCTGTCTAGGTCATCAATCATTATTTGCAGTTCATCCCCCGAGTTGCTTAGCAAGGCAATGTCATCAGCAAATCGCAGATTACTGAGGTATTCTCCATCTACCCTTATCCCTAACTGCTCCCATTCCAAGTCTCTGAATACTTCCTCTAAACAAGCCGTGAATAGTACTGGAGAGATTGTGTCTCTGTGCCTAACACCTTTCTTTATAGGAATTTTGTTACTTTCTTTATGGAGAACTATGGTTGCTGTGCAGCCACTATATATATCTTCCAGCGCTTTCACGTACGGCTCGTCTACCCCCTGATTTCGCAATGCCTGCATCACCGCCGAGGTTTCAACTGAGTCAAATGCTTTTTCGTAATCAATGAATGCTATGTATAAGGGCTGGTTATATTCCGAGCATTTTTCTATCACCTGATTGATGGTATGGATATGATCGATAGTAGAGTACCGTTTCCGAAACCCTGCTTGATCCTTTGCTTGATTGCAGTCTAAGGTTGTCCTGATTCTATTAGCGATTAGCTTAGTAAATACCTTGTACGTAACAGACAGTAGGCTGATTGGTCTGTAATTTTTAAGGTCCTTAGAGTCCCCTTTCTTGTGAATGAGGATAATGTTTGCATTCTTCCATGGTTCCGGTACCGTCGATGACACCAGGCACTGCGTATACAGGGTGGCCAGTTTTTCTAGCACGATATCCCCCCCGTCCTTCAGCAAATCTGTAGTTATCTGATCTTCTCCAGCTGATTTCCCCCTTTTTTTCATAGTTTCTAGTGCTTTCTTGACCTCGTCCTTCGTCACTGGCGGAACGTCTGACTGTTTTTCCCTATCGCCAATCTCACTACGGTCCTGACTACTTTGGCTACTGTAGAGATCTGTATAGAACTCCTCGGCTACTTTGACTATCTTCTCCATATTAGTGATGACGTTGCCCGCTTTGTCCCTTATCGCATACATCTGGTTTTTGCCTATGCCCAATTTCTTCTTTACCACTTTAAGGCTTCCCCCGTTCTTTACAGCATGCTCAATTTTCTCCATGTTATACTTCCTTATATCGGCCACCTTGCGCTTATTGATTAGCTTTGATATCTCGGCCAATTCGATCTGGTCTGTTGGATTGGAAGCTTTCATACTCTGGCGTTTCTTAATCAAATCTTTCGTCTCCTTAGACAGCTTACCGGTATCCTCTCTAACTATCCTACCGCCTACTTCTACCGCGCACTCAGTAATGATATCTCTGAAATTATTGTTCCTTGCCTCTAGGGTAATGTCGCCATCCTCAGTTAGAGCTGAATACCTATTCTGTAGCGAGATCCTGAACTCTTCTGCCCTCCCCCTCACCGCTAATTCGTTTATGGGTTTCTTTCTTACTAATCTGTTGCGTTCCTTCTTCGGATTTAGGCTAATTCGGGACCTCACCATCCTGTGGTCACTGCATCGCACTTTCCTGATTACCTCTACATCTTGCATAATGGCGGGGGTTGAACACATTATGAAGTCGATTTCATTTTTAGTCTCTCCGTTAGGACTTTTCCATGTCCATTTCCGGTTCTTTTGTTTGCTGAAGAAGGTATTCATGATTCGTAAGTTATTGCGCTCTGAAAACTCAACTAGTAACTCCCCCCTGCTATTCCTAGAACCAATGCCATAGTCACCTATTGCCTTGTCTCCTGCCTGTTTTTTCCCTACCTTGGCATTGAAGTTGCCCATTAGTACAGTATACTGCGTCTTTACTTTTCGCATTGAAAATTCTACATCTTCATAGAAGCTTTCAACTGTCTGGTCATCATAACTACATGTAGGTGCATAGGCCTGTACAACCTTCAGTTTATACCGCTTATTAAGCCTAATTACGATGCCTGCAACCCTTTCATTAATACTATAGAATTCATCTACATTACCCGCTATATACTTATTGACAAGGAAACCTACTCCTAGTTGTCGCCTCTCTGGTAAACCTCGATAACACAGTACATGCCCATCCTTCAGTACAGTATATGCCTCATTCGGCCTCCTAACCTCACTAAGCCCTATGACATCCCATTTCATGCCCTCTAGTTCCTCTAACAGCACTGCTAAACTAGCTTCACTAGCTAGGGTTCTAGCATTAAACGTTGCCAGGGTCAGTTTCCAATGGCGGCCTGTCCAGCGGAGCCAGGCTTTCTTAGCACCCCCTGCTGCGTCACAGGTCTGACCGCCGCCGTGGTCAGTTGTTCCGCAGCCGCTGGTGACTGAGGGCCGGGGTTTTATGGAGCTTATCATAGGAGGTTGCGGCCAATTACTGCACCAGGGTGACCAACTCCTGTTCTGGTGAGGGAGCGCGTTGCCGGAGGTGTCCACCGGCATCAGGTCGCACCCCAAACCTGTCTATGCAATTCCATCGACACGCGGATTTTTTTTTTGTTTTTCTTTTCATCCGGTGGAGCATTGCGCGGCACCGGGATTTGAACCCTGGTCCTCTTGCATGCGAGGCGGATGTTCTACCGCTACGCCACCGCTGCACTATAGACAGGTACGCGACGAGACAGGTACGCGACGAGAAAAAGAAAACAAAAGGAAGCCAGTAAAAGGAGGATAATAGAGACAAAGCGGGAAAATATGCCGTGGCTAGAGTCCTTTATTACTGCGTCAGCTGTACAGCACTACGAGAAAACATGCCTAAAATTTTGGTTTCAACTTTGGCGCTTTAAGGCATTTCTCTCGGAGGATTTAAAGATTACCAAGAGCGTTCCTTTGAAAAAAAAAAAAAAAAAGAAAAAAGTGTACGGGAGACAGGATGATCAGAATACTGCCTGATCGCTCGCAGCGTTAACAAAATACTCACGAAGTACCGTAAGAAAAAACTGCCTCCGAGCTACACTTTCTAATCGCCGGGCAGATTCGCTATTCTCAAAGTCCCCGACGCAATCAAACGCGTGGGACATCGCGTTAAATACGGTTTCTTAGCGCCGCACGAATACACAGCGCTCCCGGTTCCAATCCAGTTGGTTAAAAAAAAAAAAAAAAAGACAAGAAGGAAAAAAACTCTTCTTTCGTTGCTGGGAAGAAAAATTGGGGCCTGCAAACTTCTCTTCGACACCGAGGGTGACGCCGTTAGGGCTAAAATCCGCCTCCAGCCATCCAGGTGCTGGCTACGGCTTATAAGCGTACAAACGTTCACGCCAAGCAAAAGACTAATCACGCTCAGTACTGCCTACATACTCTTCAAAGCGGAAGAAGCGAGCTGCAGGCCGAATTCACCAAAGGACATAAATGAAAAGCTGGAATTTTAAAGATATCGGTTTGATCAATTTTTTTTTTTTTTTTTGCTCGCAGGGAACCGTTGAAAACTAGTCAAGGAACTCAGGCGTGAAGCAACCAGGCACTGATAAAAAAAAAAAAAAAAAGAGACAGCAGTGGCCGGACAGAAATGTCTGAAAGATTCACGGCAGAGAGAACCATGCGAAGTGGTTGCCGAGCTACGCACGCTGAGGCGGCAAACGCTTCAGCAGCGCACTGCCCGATATATTGCTCGCGCCTTCCGCCTTTTTTATTCCCCCAGTATGCAGCACGCATGCCTGGCGTTGCCATCGCGTGGGGGGCACGGTTAAAAGCGCAACGAGGCGGTGAGAGAGCCACATCCGTGCCGCCGGGCATCTGGAGCCATAAGCCGCGGGGCCAGGCAGAAAAAAAAAAAAAAAGAAAAAGAAAAAGGCAGATACGAGAGCAGCGTCTTGGGACGCTGAAGAATATAAAGAGGAGGAAGGGCTGCATGAAATGGACGCAGCGGGCGATCGCGTTCAATATTTAACGAAGACCAAACGCCCCATGGCAGCGACGACGTCGCGAAACGTGCGTCCAGCCCTGACGCGGGACGCGTGATGTTTGCGCTCGAGAAGCCTCGGCAAACACACGTGGCCGGACAATACCCTGCCCTTCCCACCTTCGTGCACGCTTGTCTTTTTCTATTTTTTTTTTATCTCCGCAAACAAACCTCTGCGCTCAGCACTGGCGTGCGCATACAACGGCTGTTGGTGACATCAGTCTGCGAGCTTCGCAAGAAAGAACACAAGTCTGTGCCGCATAGGAGAAACACATATCCCACTGCGGACATGCAGCTCGTTTCCAAACCATGCTCGAGTCGGTTGGTGAAATGGAAATGAAATAATAATAATAATAATAATAATAATAATAATAATAATAATAATAATAATAATAATAATAATAATAATAATAATAATAATAATAATAATAATAATAATAATAATAAAAACAAGCACAGCGAATAGATTTCACCAACATCATATATGGCGAACCTTAAATATACCACAGCACTGCTGACGTGCCTTCAGTGTATTTTAATTATTACGTCTATGATTCCGGCTTGCATGCCACTCAAGGTACAGCGGGTCATCCCGCCGACCAAATCGCAGAGCTTAAGCTCTGCGATTTGTGTGGGAGTCAGTCTTGGTAAAGGTAGGGGGAATAAGGAAATAAAGTAGCGGATCAGTGTTGACCCACCCACGGGCGCCGGTAGACGGCCGAAGAAACAAAACGTGTGGGAGGAAACCTGGGCCGAAAGCGCAACAAGACCGTCGGCTTCGCAAACAAGGCGCGGCAGGCGCGGCGCTGCGGTCAATCTCGCGAGCCGCAATCAGACAGGACCGGTGGGGGAGGTGGAACACCTCTGCAGGTCCTACGGGCTAGCTTCGTGTCGTGTTTGTCTGAGACACAAGAGCGAATAAAGAAAACGGGTACGCGGCACCGAACACTGCCGCTGGGAAACCTAGTCCCAGAGCAGGGGAATCCCAGTTCCTCGGCGCCGACACGATGGGATAACAGCCGGGACACGAGCAGTTGTTTTATCCCAAGACATATAGAACTTGGAATTGGGCTCGCCGGTCCCGAAGCGATTCCCTCGGGCCCACAACACGCCTTCTGCGAAGGAATGGGCCGGAAGCAGCGACCGCCCGCGGCGCGGAGCAGCCGCAAGAAGAAGCGGAGACGACGCTGTTTTTGGGACTCCCGGTTGATGCTTGGCGAGGTTCCTTCGGCACGCTACGCGCGAACAGTGCATTCACCCGCCGCATAGAAAAGACAGAAGAGACGGCAAGAGCGAAACAAGAAGAAAATCTGTCATGGTCTCCAGAAACAGGGAAAGGCCGCGAGTGGACTGACGTGATTGACGCCAGGCGCAACATGTAGCTTTGCGAACAGCCAGCTCGCCGTAAGCATTTTCACTTGCTTCACAGCTGATTTCGCTGCATAAAATGAACTTATTTAATAAAGAGGCGTAGTGTTGCGCCAAGGTAGGTCAAGTTCGTTCACGGTCCACTGAATCGGTAATTAGGACCCGGTAGGAACGTCATCGCGCGCTGCGGCAGGTCAATGGCTGCTTTTAACAGCTAATTGCACGATGGAAAATAGCAGCTTTTCCTTACCAGCAGCGAAGTAAAAAAAGAGACGACGCAATAGCAAGTGTAGATGCATGGTGAGGGAAATTTACGATTTTAAGAAACAACAAAAAATGATTAAGAAGGAGAGTAAGGTAGGGTTCCAGTAGAGCCACTATTAACACGGGGTACAGTGAAAGACAGGAACGTATGGAGGATTTGGAAAAAAGGATCGCAAGCGGGGAGGATGCTAGTTTAATTCAATGTGACGGTTCGCATTTGGCCCTGCCGCCATTGCTCAGAGGTGGTCGTGAGCCTCGTACTCTCGTTTTTTTTTTGTTTTGTTTTTTTGTTTCACTGCTGGCCCGTCATCTTATTTGAATGTCATTAACCTCGACGTGTAATATACACTACAGAGACGCATACCCAACAAATGCGTGTATCTCACTCAACTTTGCATGCAAAATAGATACTGTGAGACCACAGCTGAGCCGAATTAGCATTTTCACGCAAATGCTAATTCGTTTCTTGGAAGAGGCAATCGCTAGTGCATTCGCTAATCGTAACGAATTTCCCACCAAATCAGCACATAATGAACCAATGATCTCCACATCATTTAGCGAGATAAGTCAGCGACAGGTGGATTCTGCAATGAACCCCTTTCACAGGCGTTAAGATCGGTTCACCTCAACGCCACAGTAATGCGGACCGGAGGGAAATCTCTAAAACATGCAGCAGACATAAGCGCGGTTCATGTGCCTTATGAAATATGATAATGCGGCCCCAGCCACTACACTATACACATAGCTGAACAGCATCAGCAGCAGCAGCTGCAAAGAGCAATTAGAGAAATATATAAGCTCGAGCGCTCAGCCAAGCGGAGTGGGAGGCAGAGCTGGCCCACACGGGTCTCTCTGAGCAGCGCAGCCTGCTCACCAGGGCCCGGGAGACAGCCCAGGCCAATGGTATCCTGGACTGAGGAAACCATCCACGCTATTCCGTTAAACAAATAAAGTTTGCTCTTTCTCTCTCTACCTTATCGCAGTTTTAATAATAACTGCTAGCAGTCGGTAAAGCTCGAAAAAGAAGGAGGGGGGAGGAGGAGGAGAAGAAGACGAAGGAGGAGAAGAGGAAGAAGAAGACGTAACTCCGCTATAAATTGAACTTTCGCGTAGCCAGGGGGCCGTAGTTTTCGCTGCACCATTAGGCTTAACCGTACTTAAACCGCAGCATTTTTTTTTTTTTTGAGCTGCAGTTGGAACGAGGGACGTGACATATCGCCGCCCCTAATGACACGCAAGCGGAAGTCAGCATGGATATTTCAGGCTGAAGAAGAATGCTACAATTCGACCTTTATCGCGAAAGCCACTCGAGCTGGGGCAGCGAAAAATCGCCGCCTCTTCAGCACTCTCCTAAAGATATTGTTACATATATGCCCTGCGCGTCGCTGGATGTTGAAGAAGAGGACGATAAACAGTAGTGACGCGAAAGGAAGACGAAGCTGAATAAACCGTTGGGACTTGCTTGAACACTTGCTGTGTTCTGCTCTACTGCGCTGTGAACACTTGCCCATCACCTGCTGTGGTCCCGTATCATCTTGGTGGAGGTGCTGCCCCGTATCAATATTACAGCCTGCTTCAGATTAGTTTCAGCCGCCTCTTTGTAACGCCCCGAAATCGCGATACACAAAAGCGTTCGTGCGCCATCTGGAGCAAAATGCAGCCACTGCTTTCGCAAATTGAACTCGTTAAATTCTCAATAGCAGCGCGACAGAGATAATGGGGCGCATATCCGGACCATCGTCGAGCAGCAAGAATCCTCCGACGCGGGCGGCGTTTGTATACGTTGGACTCGTTTCCTGACTTCTAGAGCCTCATAACAACTTAACACAGCCGACGATCCGAGCACCCGCAAAAACGCGCAGCGAGTGAGTATTTCAGAGGACGCGCGCACGGGCACTTCTCACGTAGCTCGGAAAGCGTAAAAAACGAACAATGGCACAGACAGGACAGCGGCGACTGAAAAAAAGAAAGAAATCAACAGGGCAGGCAGCCAAGCCAAATCTCCCCCGCAAACGCGCCGACGCCCGCGAGGAAGCCGCGCAAGAAGTCGACGAAATCGACAGCTAGCCGGCAGGCGGCTGCCCTAATCCCCTTTTTTTTTTCTGCCGCCAAGCAACAAACGTCACTTTCAGCACCTCTTCTTTCCCCGGCGCTTCTGCTTTCGCGGGGTTCCGCCGTCCCTTCCTGCAATCTGTCTGCAGACAGGGTGCTGTTTATCCGCTAAATCCTTGCAGGACTAAGTGAGGCCTCGCAGCTCGCATCGCGTGCTTGTCGTGCGCGCCCTTGTCTCCTTTTTGACTGCCAGTGTTTCTCCCCACTCTCCATTCTTTTTTCAGGTTCCCCATCAGATGAAGAAACAAAAGTCGTCAACTTCCGCTAAAGTGCGTTTCCATTAAAAGGACCAGTGCTCGGCTCGGTACGATTATGCAGCCTCGCAGGTTTCAAGCAGCAACAAAATAAAGAAAACGCACAAAAACACCGTTAGAGGACCTTTTTCATTTTTCTGCCCCTGCGGTTCTATAAGCCCCTGGAAGAGATTACCGAGCTGTGAAAACCTAGACATCAGTTCTCTCGACTAGCGGGAAAAAACGAAGTTTCCGGAAATCAAGAGGAAAATACGCTCCAGTTTCTCTCGAGTTCGACAGTTGTCTTGTAACGCTGCTTTATTCGGTAAATTTCCGACAGAAAGGGGTGCTCTCTACTATAGCGACTGTTCAACTACTCACGAAGAGTTCATGCACCATCATGCACCTCAGGCCTCCACGAGACGTCCGTGGCATGTCCACGGAAGAAGTTTACTACGAGAGAAGTCGCAAAACCTTTCTTTAATGGTTCGCAAAAGTGATAGGAAACAAACTTTCAACGAGACTTTTCCAACACAGAGACAAGCTCTGACAATCAGAAAGCCTCGACAAGTGCTAAGCATTTACAGCAGCTGAGAGCTTCGTACGGTAAATTTGCAATCGGATTCAACGTACCCCAATGAAAAAGGTCGCTGCTTATTAGCTAACGCGGACTACAGACTATAGGCGGAGGTATCGACGCAACAAATTGCGCTTAGCCGCGCTAATCGAACTTACATTGCAATAACGACCCTTGAAATATCAGGTGGTCGGTGCTACTATGAGCTTGTCACATAACCTCTTGAGCCTCGTTAAGGGAAAGGGACACAAGCCCAAACATTCGTCTAGAAGTCGACGACTACTGCACATTACTGGTTTCACCTTCCCCTCAATATTGGGCCATCCCTTGAGCTGCCGGGGAAATGAAGCGGCGTGTGTCCCTTTTTAGACGTGCTTAAACCTGTGTTTGGCGTAAGGAAGCCTTAAAGCCACTTGCCGCACTCCAGAACCAAGCCCGACATAGCCCGAAACTGGATCATTTTTTTTCTTCCTAAATAGGATGCAAGGGAGAGCAAAAAACCGTCCACCGTTGGTCTTAGCGTACGGTCTTTGCCTGTCTTAGCGGTCTTAGCATGTACACGACTATCAGTCCTTTCACACGGAGAATTCTCAAACTTAGAATGGGAATTCTTATCCATGCTTTGGGGATGTATGCGAACGTTTTAAAGTGACAGAGAAATGCAGGAAACCTGAGTACGGAAAGTACAGTTCGAGGCCTTGTAGGCGTAGAGTGAGACGCCTTAGCGAACAGCCACAGGGTTAAGTCCTATTGTGAACTCAAGTCTGCGTATAGACACGGCTATAAACTCTTGCACAGCAAAAAACCGTCCACCGTTGGTCTTAGCGTACGGTCTTTGCCTGTCTTAGCGGTCTTAGCATGTACACGACTATCAGTCCTTTCACACGGAGAATTTCGGGAGCTAGTCTTCGGCGCCTCCACTCGTCCAACAGGAACTCCACTCGTTCCAACATTGTAAGGAACAAGAAGCGTTCAGAGAGGGACAGCTGTAAGGTGCTCATTGCGGCGGCACCATTTATCCCCATGAGAGTCGATATCTTCCTCCCACCGAGAATCAATTTGCAAGACAGAAGTGGAAGGAGCAAGGTACGCAATTTCTTACGGTGGCACATACACCACGAAGAAAAAAAAAAAAAGCGCGCCGACCGCGAGACAAAAATATAAGAAGGGTATGGGCAAATAGAGCATAAAAATAGCAGTTTCAATAAAGCAAAGGCCGATAACTGAAAGAGATAAAAAGCTTTGTTACTTGTCTCATTATTCTCCGACTGAAAATGGCTTCAGTGAAACACCACCCCTCAGATAGGCTGTCACAAAGTCGTACATTGGTACCTTTTAAAATAGAGTGGATGGGCACAGAAATGGCACCAATTCGGGTACGAGAAAAGAAAAGGAAAAAAACAAAAACGGAGGGAAACTGAGCGAAGACGCTGGGAAAGCGCTTTATTATGATAATTTCCCTCTCTTCGCATCTGTGCTGAACTCTGCCGCCCTCTTTTGTTTCTTTCGGGGAGACCCAAAATGCGCGCTTACATTGAAAAATGATTCTTTTCACGTCAGGGCGGCAGCGAAGCAATCGTTAACATATCAATTTTGGCCGAGGATCAATTTTTCATGCAAATGAAACCACGCTCAGCTGACCTTGCAGGGGGCACAGCAATAAGACACAAGCGAAGAAATAACAAGCACAAGCGCGCGCAGGATACCCGTTTCTCTTACTCCTCAGGACTTATCGCTGTAGCTTTCAATATTCGCGATATACACCTACTGGACGCATTTGCCTGCTTCGCGTAACGGTCGCTGTAACCCCGTATTTTATTTCGTCTTCGACGCCCCGGGTTTAAACGTGAGATGGGCGGCGACCTACCGCAAGTAGACATATGCATGAACACAAAACGTAGGCAGTTCATTTTTTTTTTTTTTTGCCTCAGGAATACCGGAAATTTGGGAAAATCACGAATACGAAGCTTCCGAACGAGAAGAAAACGGCACCATTTCAATGGTGGAAGGTTATCCTTTGCAGCCTAGGTCTATTTTATTGCAGATGAAATTAACTGCATTCCGCCTTCTAAAGTTGCGGCATTCTTCGGAAATCCAAACTCACGACCACAGAATACAAGTACAGCGCCAAGTCGTCTACAACTGCGTTTTCAAATTGCGACTGAAAACAGCGCAAACCCGTAACATATATAACCAATTAAGCGGAATATACACCTTTACAGGATACTCTAAGCCACCAAAAATTACGTAATCTGATTTACCGATGCTGAATTAGATTACATTATTTTGTAATCTTATTCGGCATCGGTGCTTTCTTTCGAGAGTGCAAAATTTCAGAAAACTGACGTCCTATATAGTGTAGTAAGGGTAAATGCTGAATAAATACGTTAGCACTCGGGTTTTCGCTTCGGTTTCGGGACGCACGTATTCAATGGCACACAGTTGTTATCCACCGCATCGTGTGAAAGACTATCGCCAGAGTCCTTCAATTGAAGGACTCTGCTATCGCATATAAGTACAAAGCCTTGCTTTAGCCAAACTGTGGGAGCGTACACATATCTGCACAATCTGTGAGCATAATGTCAGACTCGGAAGAAGGCGACGGTCGATTTTCAAAAAATGCTGCCCAACCGGCAGATATAAGTGGGCGGTGAGTAGTCGCGCCTCTATAGCGCTATAACAAAAAAAAAAAAAAAAAAAAAAAAGAAATTTGCTTCACACTCACGTTAGCCCTGGGGTTGTACTGGGCGCTTCGGCGGGCTAAGGCTGAATACTTAATTATTTATCTAATTAACCAAGTGCCAGAATCGTTCTTGTTCCACTTTTGTTCCGAGGCACGTTAAGACATTTGTAGCGCGCGTTACGATGTCGAATGCCATTAAGGGTTGTTTCGCACCATTACACAGCGGTAGCTATGACACAGATCGCTCAGACCAGCGTTTTGCGTCACACTATACTGCCGCCACTTGAGGCCCAGGGGAGGGGGGGGGGGGGGGCAGCGGCGGTATTTGTCGTCAGTTTCGCTTCGCCCGGCAGTGCCGCCCGCCTTTTCGGAGTCCAAATGCGCGCAATCATCGCGCTTGCAATACCGGTGTAGAAGCTACACAAGGCCGTGGGCAATACGATACTGACAAAAAATACCGCCGCATGCACGTGGGGGGCCTCGAGTGAAGCTAGGAGCGTGACGCAAGGAAGCGCGATCAACGTCAGACGCACGATTGCCGTCGCTGTCTTAGGATGTCAAGGCATCCATCAGGGCGACATCTGTGCACCCCGTAACGAGCACTGGAGATTTTGTATGTTTTTTCTCGGCTACACTGCGTGGAGGGCGAGCTCCAATCATGTAAACACAGCATGGCCCCAAAATTAAGACATTAGTGCGTTATGTTAGTCAGCGAACTAGTAAGCTTTTTGCTTCTTGTAATCTGGTGCCTACTGTTGCTTTCTATAAGTCGTACTTTGAGCTAAGTTATTACATGTATACCAGCTGCTTTTTTTAGAAGGACGGAAATTTAAAAAAAAGTTAGAAAAAGTAACTGGCCTTATCTTGATTGTAATCATGATCTTTATTGGGGGCTACGGCGAAATAGGAAGAAGTCTTCAATTATTTCCCCAATTAAATGGATGGTTTGATTACCTATGTTCCCATATACCTACGTTTTTCTTCAAACTTCAAAGCTTTTTCATTTTCGGGGGTACATTGTTTTGCAGAATCGGAGCTCGTACTCCAAATAGTATAACCACACACACAAAAAAAGTTTCCTGAAAAAAAAACTAGCGCGCATTACAAGTCTCACAAACGTATACATCGCCCTATAATGGACATGCTTTGCGCAATAACACAGCGCGTGTGGCGTAGATCGACCCACGCAGAGATTTCGTCACTCTTCTGGCGCCACCTGAGAGCCAGACGGGCACACTGCGGTTCGCTGTAGATTTAGCACACCACGATCCGCGATCCGCTACCGTGATCCGCCACCGCGCGTTCCACTGCGCATGCCCAGATCAATTTGATGCCGATAGATGGCGCCACATACTGGATGTCGGCACATAGACCTGCCGCATTGGAGCCAATCAGCTTGTACGCCCCGCCCACGAGCGGTAGAGGGTCAAGGTGACGGATCGCGGATCACGGTATGCTAAATCTCTCGAATTTCGTTCCGATCGCAGATTCTATGGCAGCCGCCGTGTCGGTACTCATTGAGCGCGGTCATTGCGCTTGCAGTCTGGGCTCAAAGCGCTTATTCGTCGAGTGATCTACACCGGACGCGCCCGCTGGCGCTGTGCTACTGTGCTAATATGCCTATTAGGGTGACATATGTGGACCTTGTAACGCGCACTCGTATTATTATGAAAACATTTTTCGCGGCTATAATTCGAAGGACGAGCTCCAAATCTGCAAGTGCAACACCCTAAAATAAAAATTTAAATGTTAATTAACGCATTTAGTTAAACGTCAGACTAATCGAAGCCTTACCTGGTGCCCGCCGTAGCTCCAGGGCTAAAATGAATCTACAGCCAGTTTCTTAAAATATTTGACCTTCTAAAAACAAAAGCATCAGGATCTAGCTCAAGGGCTAAAATCTAAAGCTAAATAAGTCTCTTTCCATAAAAATTTGAAACCTTATAAAAAATTCCAGTCACAGTAACAGTAACAAAAGGAAGTAATCCGAAAATGGGTAAGGTATGAGCTCCGTGATTTCTCACTACGAGAGAAAATATAGGAAACATCATTCTCAGTACCCTCTTTCCAACCACTCGCAGAGAATATGACAGCGTGTATGTACGGGCACCACAATTTAGCTCAGAGATAGATCAGGTGAAGTGATGTGATTAAATTATTCCAGATCAGTGCTTACAACATGCAGAATAAATAAGTAGACATCGTGACAAGCGATCAGCACACTCTTTCCTAACTGGATTATTCTGCGGCAAAGTGGTCTGCGTCATCGTCGTTCTGAAGAGCGGCATTTACCTGACAGAGGCAGATCTCGTCACTTCTAAACGGAGATATTTGCTCTGCACGCTGAAAAACAACAACAGACAGTAAGATAACTACCACATTCATCGATCGGCGATGACAGCGAGTCCCTAGGGCAATTTAGTGGGAAAAACTTTACCATGCCGCATCAATTGTTCGAAGGCTGAGATTGCGTACATGAAAGATAAAAGTCAATAGGGCGTTAAGACAACCAGAGAGCTATAAAAAAACATTTATCCCGACAGCTGCTATCAAATGTATAAGCCATATGAGATTTCTTCTTTTTGATTTTCAAGACTTCCTTATATCGGGATTTCCACGGTAGTTTCTTCGCACTCGGTGAGCGCCAAGAGTCCTCGCCATTCAGCTTTCGTTGCTCCAACATACCGCTTTTGCTCCCTGAGGGCATTAATTTGCTATGGTAATATGTCATCACGTTATAAGAAACTAACCAATCCGGCTGTCTGCTTTAAGAAACCGTCAGCGGACAGCACCAAACCCAACTCGGTCCTCACCGGCGATGCTCTGCTTCGCGGCAGAATCCTCAGCGCCAGCGGCATTGCTGCAGTGCAGCGATGGTCACTGATTCCCGGCAGTGTACGTGACACCCGTTAGGGGGCGGCTAATTATAGGGATGAACAGGAAAGGTAGGGAAAAGGAACGAGAAATGATGATTGCAAATAAAACGGGACAGTGGGCGTTTCCAGACGGGGCTCGAACAAGAGGAGACGCGCTCGAGGCGGAGAAAAGAAAAATTAATTCTAAGCGGGAGGACAGCCGGGAAAGCTTGAGCACGGTGCACTTCGATCCCAATTCGGGGCTAAATTAGTTCTGCCTATTTTTTAACACCACCCGAGCGCAAACCGTCCTCCTCCTTCATCTCTGGGGAAGGCAAGCGCGAAAAGAACAAAGGAAAAAGTACATATATAGGGCGGCTCTTTTATCAGACGCACTCAGCAAAAGAAAGGAAGTACCAGAAGAACGGTCACTGATCAACAGAGAGCCTGAAAGGGAGAAAATAAGACTAAAAACAAAAATCTGCTCCACTGAAAACGGACGAAAGAGGCGCACGATCGGCAAGGTGAAGCAACAATGGGCCGAATATCGGAGAAGAATTAAGAGCAAGTTATGAAAAGAAAAGAAAAACAAAAAGGATGAAAGATAAAACAGGTTGGGATAGAGCTAAGGGAAAGGTGAACACGCGAGAACGGCCACCAGCGGTAGCGTCTCGAAAGGAAACGAAAAGACTCAAGCGAAATTCCCACCACGCCGCTGCCCATCAATTTCGGGAATGGGAGTTGTTCTGGAAAAGCCTTCCGCTTTCCCTAGCATTTTCTTTTATCACTTTCTCTCTCGTTTTCTCTGTGTCTCTTGCTCCTCCTTTAGGGTTCCGCACACAATCCGGGAGCGTCCAGCAGACGAAATTCTTCATTAGAAGGGGACGCAACGGTTCGTCTTGATGGTTCCCCTTTTGAGCGCCAGGTCGCCGAATACAATAGCGACAACACAGGAGTGCACGCAGGTCTGAAGAGAATGCAAGCGTAAAAATAAACCAAGCAAAAAGAACGACTAAAAGAAAGAACGAAGAGATGACGCACAAAGTGATCAAAGAAGAGACGACGCAGGAAGCTTCGCTCGTCTTCTTCCCTCGATCAAACTTACACGCGTACTCTCTACCCCTGCTAGAAACTCCCGCTCGGCGCGAGAAAAAACAGGAGGCAAAGTAGCCATGAAGATCAAAAAAGGAACTTTGTAAGAAACCGCAGAGAATGACGCAGAATAAAAAAAAAAAAAGGGAGACCCGCTACCGATGATAATAATCAGCGCATAATATCAACTGGCGCGTAACAGCAAGAACACTTCTGTGCGCTTCCGGGATAGGAAGGGCGTGTCCCTGCGGTTAGGTCTCCTCAGAAACGTATTAGGCACGCTAACCCTCCCGACGCCGTCTCCGTTAAATGAACTTCGCTCTTCGCTTATTCGCACAAGCCGCTAGCCCCTTCTTGTCGGCCTTTGCATCGTCGCATTTTTCTTTTTCTTTTTTTATGTTTGTCTGCCATTTCCCTCCTTTCATTAATTAGTGACCCACTCTCCTCTGTCAGCCCGCTGAACACGGAGGACGTTCCGGCAGGCCCGATATTAGGAACGCATTAGCTGGTCACCTCCCTCGTCAGACGTCACCGGCTATTCACTAAGGGGTGTCACTTCGCGCGACGAAGGGCGCGCGCATATCAGTGCTGGCGGCGAATAAAAAAAAAAAAAACGTCGCGTAAAACCGAAACTACAACAAAGGATGCCAAACAAAAGAAGCAACAACCACCACCATTAGCGCCAAAGGGAGAACGCAATTCGACATCATCTCAAACAAGAACAAAAAATACTTGTGTGACTGAAGGGGTTCGGAAGCAAAACTTAAAGTAAGCGTCACCAGTGTGCGAAAAAAGGAAGATAAATAAACTCGAGGAAGTCGTGAGAGAGACGCAGGGGAGCCTGGAGTGAAAGGAATAGAACGAGAAGGAGATAGGTGTTCTCAGAGGAGGAGGAGGAGGAGGAGGGGGGGGGGGGGTTGCGTTCGCAAAAGAGCAGGGCGTAGCTAAGTCACGGCATGCACACACCCGACGGCTGCCGCAGTGGTCGCCGCGCCGAAGCTGCTTCGGCGCCAGCATTCCCTCGGGACCCATCCGTCAGGGTCGGCGGAAGGCCTATATCAGGGCCTGCTATAGGCTACCGCGCACTCTTGGCGGAGGCTGCGCCAGCCAATTTGAACGACGCCGGCTTCCCTCCTCCCCGGGGCAATCATGCACGCACTCTCCGATGCACGGCAAGAACTATGCCATCAACAGATCATCTCAGTTTATCGCCGTCGTCCCTTTGCTTCCTTTCGCTGTCCGTCGATGGCAGCCCCCGAGCGAGCCAGCGAAGCCGGGATAGGCGCGATGCTGCTCGCCAAAAAACGCGAAGCGGCCGACGAGGTTGAGTGCGGCTGCGCCAGACGCGCCGCTAAGTTCACGCCCCCGAAAAGTGCAACGCCATCACCGCATTTGGCCGCTGCTACGAGCGACGACGGTAACGAAAAGTAACGCTGCTTCGAGGTGCGCAGCTTTGCCGCTAGCTACAACGTATTACCCTCCCGAGACAGCGATGCCAGTAAAGCGTGACATGTTGCTGCTTAATCAGACACACTTCAAGCCTTCCATCTGGGATGCAAAGTACCGCCAACCACCACAATCCATCAGCCCATAAAAATGTGAACGGGACAAAAAGTCCCCCCCCCCCCCCCTTAATGTTGACTTAAGGGGGGTCAAATCGAAGACCGGCACAGAACAATACTACATCGAAACCGCGAGCGTTATACGCCGCAGACAGAAGCGTTAAGGGTATACGGTCATGTGGTGCAATTATTTTCATCGGCGAGTTTTCGAAGGCCAATGCAGGGTAAGGCACAGAGCTAGGCCCCGCCGAAAAACGCAACTATAAATATCAAAGGCATTTAAATAAATGTCAATACAAACAGATTGGTTCTCGATTTGTTGGCCAGCGGTCGTGATTCCGCACAGAAATTTTCCTCAAGTGGATCCACTTACTGAATCCGACCTCCTTCCGGGCATCTCACCGCGTCCTTTTGGTCTGCTTGAGAAAACACTTGAGGCTTTACTTACGTACTTATTGGCAAATATTTATACAGGCTCGTGCCATCGCCTGAAAGTTTCGGTTAAAGTCTGACTACAGCCGCCTGCAGTCGCCACGCTAAGCAGCTTAAAGGCGCGCTAAGACCTTACCACGCACACCAGCGTCCGTGTAATCCGATCCGAATGCCAGCTTTGGCATCGACCCGACCGACAAGCGAAGGTGCTGAAGACAGCAGGGAGACAGCAAAACCGCTGTGGTGGCAGGCATAAAATTCAACCGAAGAAATATACAATCAAAACAGGCTTCCAGATACAGTGTACGGTGAAAAAAAAAAAAAAAAAAAAAACTGTGCGTCAACATCTAAGGTACACTCCTTTCGCGCGCCTTAACGGTACAGAGCACGGCCTACGTATACGAACATTCGCACTAATTCGAAAAGAAAAGCGACTTATCCATTAAACTAACCGCACCTGCACTGTCACAGCTGACTGACTTGAAGGTGACACCAGACATTAGGCTCGCCAAGAGCATCAGGGGCTATTCTAAAGCGTTAGCTCCCCTGTATTCATATGCGAGTGCCGCGTTATTCCTGGGCCTAGACCTCACGCGTTCCAGAGATGGCGCCGCATGTCGTCTCATCTCGCGCTGCGCAGCAAACGTCGTTTTCATCGTCGCGCCCAGGCACGAAAGCACCATGCTATTGCCACAGCCGATCACGCCTCGTGTAAAACTGCAACGCACTCTCGCGCTGGACATTCAACATCGTCATCTTCATGAAGTTCCACCTGCTCAGCTCCTTCATTTAACGTAGGTAAATACGCCATACACACGCGCCATCTCGCTAAGGACATGGACAGCAGCCGTACCAGAAGGCTGCCGAGAACATCGAACAACGAGAATCCAGACAAGCCCGCTGTAGATGGATAACGCTCGCGAAACATGGTTCAAGAATAGTTGAACCTCCATATTTTTCTTGAGGGCAGGCAACTGGCTACACCAGTGTACCTGGCAATGACTGCTTGCATGTGACGTTTTAGACGCCACATCGTGGTGGACCACGGATAGCATCCATGGTGGGAAATGGACGAAGTGGCGATAACATGCTTGGATAAGCCCCGCCATAGTTGAGTCAACATGCATGACGGCAGCTGTGACGCCGGTGCAAGCCATCATTTACAGTTGTAAATAAAAGTCTCTACTATTTAGTACCAATTAACCTCAATTTAGTGCTTCAGGTCTAAACACTTAGATCGCGCGCAGAATGTGGGATGGCTTTAGCGCCAAGACCGCTGCACGCGGCGTAATTCCGTCTTCTCAACGGTAGGGTCCCGCAACTTCTTTCTCGTCACTGGTTGCCTCTGAGCGGGTTAAACGGCGATTGTTACTGAGAGGTGTGTCTGAATGCAACCTAAAGGTAACATACACTCACTGAAGGCAGGAAATGATTATGTGTAAAGTTATTAAATAGTGTAAGCGTTGTCATTCTGTTGTCTCGCGGCTGTGTTCACGGCAGGTTTTGTGGCTATTAAGAATTAAAAACATCAGATATGATGCAACCTAAAGGGGAACACCCCTCCAGAAAGATATTAGTAGCTTATTGTAATGCTGTAATTTAAAAAACAAAATTGGAAAAAAAAATGCAAACGCAGGATTCGAACATACATTCTATTCGCTAAGTGCTCAGGTAAGTAATGTTAATCCATTGCGGCACTGAAGCAACGAGGAACGCAGGCTTTAAATGTGCTCTTATTAATGTTTACAATATTTCCGCTATCTGTCGCCAGGTGACGCTGCTCAGAGGACCCTACCGTTGAGAGAACGGAATCACGCCTGCACGCGAGAGCAGGCTGCTTACGCCAACTTTCACTTGCGCCACCCCCCCCCCCCCCCTCCTCCTCCTCCCCGGCGACTAGACGCAAACGACGCCGGCTGGCCTAAGCAAGCTAAACAAACAAAAAAAAAAAAAAACACAAACACACTCGCATGGCACCTTAATCGGAGTAAGGGCACAGGCATACGCGAGAGGGTTAAAAGAAAAAGTGCGAAAGCAGAGTACGCTCACACGCCCGAAGTAGTTCGGACGCGCAAAAATTAAAACTGCAGCGTATAGCGCTTTACTGTCTCGTACCACCGAGTCTCTCCTGTCTTGGAACTCCCCGCCTGAAACAAAAAAGGCAGAAAAGGCGCCCACCACACAGACTGCCTCTTTTGTCTCCGTTGCATTGGCTGGTCCCTGCTCATCAAGAGGAACAGACAGAGTGCGGCAGCAGAGAAACGTGCGCGGTGGCGGGGCTATATATACTCTCTCGTCTCGCTTTGGTTTTTAGCTCCCTCTACCGCCAAAAATTCCCTTGCCTCGGTCCTTTGTTTGCGCAGTCTGCAAATTTGTTGCGCGAGCTTCGTGCCGAGAAAGCCCAATGAGCGCACGCAGTGAAATCGATATTCAAACAAGGACATGCCTCCACCACTCCCCCTTCGCCGCTTCTGCGCGGCGGACTCATCGTCTTCTCGCGGAGTCTCCACGGTCCGTCCTGTCTGTCCTTCAGTGTCGTCCCTCGGCTTTCGCGGCCTTTCCGCACACTCCCCTCTTACGTTTCTTTCTCTCTTTTTACATCTACCCTTGTTCTTTCGCCTTACAATACCACCACAGTCGCCATTATCTGCCGTCAGACTCGCCGCTCGAGCGAGACCCGCTCATTTTGGCCCGTGTCACTGCTCGTTTCTTCCGGCTTACTGGCCGCGCACATCCTTTCTACCGCCATTTTGTTGCGACCCCAGCAAAACGCAAGAGCAACGAAGAAAAACGCGAATTCGGCGATTCCGACCACTTTCCTTTATTTCGCAGTTCTCGACTTTTTTTTTTCTTTTTTTCTTCTTCTTCTTAGTCAGCGCGTTTATCCGAGGGGTTCGTTAAGGGCGGCTTACAAATATTATCGAGCAAGGCACCGGGAGCCAACCGTTCCGCAGGAACAGAAAAGGCCGTCTATACTGTGAGAGGGCGGTGAAGATAGAAGGGAAAGGAAGGTGGCAGAGAAAGAAGGAAAGTGCCGTACATCTCCTCCTCGGACAGTTTACGCTCCGAACGGGAAGCTCGTAAACACCGCGGGCGCAAAGCACCTTGCCCACGCTGGGGTCGGTATTCCTTCCGGCAACGAGGGTGACGGGGACCAGCGAGAACGGTCGGGGACCACCCGGTGGAAGCCAACAGAATACAAACACGACGAGCGCCTAAGGTCAGCGGCGCGAGAGGAGAGCGAGAAAAGAGAGCAACGCAAACAACAGGAAGTAAATGCGGCACAATACAAGGGTTCGGGCCAGAATGAGAAACGAAATAAATAAGGAATCGCGCCGCGGGCCTCGAAAACTACGGTCACCCGCCGGCGCGTGTGTATTATTGAGGCGCACGTGCGGCCAACGCAATGCGGACACTCCCCCGCCCTCCCGAGAGAACCGCGGGGCCGCGATGACATAAGAACATGGAGGTACGGCATAGGCGAGTGGAAACAGCGCGAATCGGGGTAACTCATGCAGAACGCAGAGCCAACTCGACGGAGCATGCACTGCAGAGGATCGACTGTGCGTACAAACAACAGGTCGGAAGGGTGACGCTTGCGAAACAAAGACAAAAGGACATGGCGCAGAGATCTACACACGCTCTCAAGAGCAGAGCTGAGGGGAAGAAGAATGTCGGGATGAAAGAATCGGAGACCACGGAGCACGCACACACCTGCGGCAAAGAGCACACTGGCAGGGTAAATACGAGGCACCAGCGGGATGGAGGCTGGTCCGCGCCTTTCTCCGGTCGTGTAAGCAGGGATGCCCGAGAGTAACACAGGGAGGAACAAAGGAGAAAAAGCAGTAAGTGGGGTTGAAATGAGTCGGGCCCCAAAACCACAGGTCCAGTCCGCCCGACTCTGTCCATTTGCATAGCATCTTCGTTTTACGCATCGCTTTTCGCCTAGCTTACACTTCACCTGTTTTCGCTGTATTCTCGAAGAAGGTTGCGGCCGTATAATTCAGCGTGTATGCAAAGACGGCGCTGACGAGACGTTGGAATGGGCACTTACGGACAGAGAAAGAAGAACCGCGCGCGAGAAGAAACAATGCACTGGAAAAAAAAAAAAGAGCCGAAGAGCCGCAGGTCAGGTGAAGGCAGGAGATCTGCTGGAGTCTCCTATCACGGTGATGCAAACGAGACCAACAGCGAGAAGAGCGCCTACCACTGTACGCCGCCATCACAGTTCTCTCTCCACTGAGAGGCGCCGCGGCCTGAGCAGAGGCAGTCCCGCGTCACTTTTCCGAAACAGCAGGGAATACTCCCGGATGCGGCAGCGCGTTGTGCCGTCGCTTTTCGCACAGACCCGCGCCTCTTGCTGCTGCGGGCATCCCTGCGCGCCACAGTGTCTGGGGTGGCGGCCAAATCAGCGAGCAAGGGACGCACCGATAGCAGGCGCATAAATCATTTCCCGGGATGACAGGCGGGCAAACGACGCCCCGTATACGCCGAGACGATAGCGGGAAACGACGGGCAGAGGTGCCACCCGTATATATGTATACGCCCGAGAGATGACTTTCAAAACGCGCCCACCCTCAGCGCCCTCTTGTCTCTCGGCCGCCTCCGGAAGTGGCACGCTGTGCATTTAGCCCAGGCTCACGGTGCGAAGAGGGAGGGAGGAACGGGTCTCCCGCCCCTCTGCCCGCTCTAGGCCGCGTGTCACGCAGAACGATGGCGTAAGCGGCGTTCGCACTTGCCGCGAAAAAGCTCTGTGAGACTGCTCAACGCTTTGCGAGGCATCCGAAAAAAAAAAAAATAAAAAACAGACGCATTAAGGAAATTATGCAGAACATCTGCAATGCACGACCACACTCATCAAGAGGCTGAATGGCTCTCACGTCTCATTCATCCCCTCCCTCTCGCGATTTATTACTCTTCTCTCCAAATTTATCCCTGTTCTCCAAACACATGCAGTTTCCGCGTTACTCTTAGCATGCTGAGACCTCTCCTTGTGCAAGCGTTGCTTTTTGTTCTGAAAAACAAAAAATAAAAAGAGGTGCTTTCGAGCAGTGGTGTGAGAAATCGCCCAAATAAACGCACATTAGGCGCCTCAAAACGATCCCTCGTTCATTCGAGTGAAAACAAGCACTGATCTATCTGCTTGAGCAGTTTAGGCCCATTATGGACCTGCAACGTTACGGTTAAGGACGGCCGGCCATCGCAGCACGCATTCCAGGCAAATCGCTATCAGCTTTCAAGGTAGTTAAAGAAAATCGCCCTATATGCCCCCGACACAAGCGTTTGTCACAGTGGCGCATTAAGCCCTAAGTACCAAGTCGGAGAAAGGTTCGAAGCCTCTATACAGCACGCTCTAAATGGCAAGCATGCGGGAGCTGCCATCTGCCTAAATAGAAGCTCCCCAAGAAGATGCATGGCATGATACTCGCTCGTAATGAGCACCGGCAGCAAGGTAGGCAATGAGAAATCCGTGCACACCGAGTCCTTCTTACCCATACAACTACACAGATACACGGATATAATTTCGCAAAAGCAAATTGTCAAATACGCACAAATAAAAAAAGGTAGCCTCAAAATGACTGTTCAAGCTAACTCGCCGTTACCCACAGCTCAACAGTTGAGTCATGACCAGGCTCCGCATTTCGTAAGCTTCCATTTTCCATTTCGGATCCATTTGGACCTCTGGCGTTGTTTGGGTAACAAAGCTGTGGTTTTCAAGCGCACTCGGGAAGTGACCGGGCCACTGGCTCACTTAATTGCGACCGTGACTTAGCATGACCCAGTCAGTGGTAAACCGGCACGTGCCTTTCTAAGCTCATGGTGATTATCTTGCGTCTGCAAGATGTGCTCGCGAGGTTCTGACGACAAAGCTAAAAAAAAAAAATAATAGATTAATGAAATTATAACGAGCACACAAACACCCAAGACAGAGGAAGAAGAGAAGGAGGGGGAAAGGCTTTCGCCATTAAGCTCTTAAGAGAAGCTAAGTGAAATCCTGTAACTTTTTTTTTGTCTGATTCTGTCGTCATGGCGACGTCCGGCCAAATTAAATGGAAAATAAAATATTGTGAAATGCCTGGTTGGCCACAAGAATACAAGAAGAAGAAATCAACACAGAAACACTAGTATCAGCTAACGCACTGTCCAGCATTTCAGCTCCGTGTGATAAGCCGATACAAGGCAAAAATACAAATGAACGCCTCGTACGCTCCATTGCCGAATGTGCGCTTACTTTAGCCATTGTAGACACCTAAATAAATACAGCAGCGAATCAGTCATTAGTAACGTGCGCAGTCGCATGCATTCAAATCAAATGTACCACTATTATTGATGCTAAGCCTTAACGTGAGGGCAAAAAAAAAGTTAGAGTGCTTCACTCAACGGCATCCAAGGCAGACGCAACGGTATTTTCAAGTAATAGCGTGCTAAGCTCACGAAGAAAAAGGCAGAAAAAAGAATACAATATGAGGAACGAGTTCAATATATCCGATTGCGCAGTGACGCGAGAAGAACGCACACTAAGCATATCTCCGCGTTTCTTGAAGACTTCTGAAATGACCTTAATTTGCTGGAACCGCCGCGGCACGAGTGGTGAAAAAAAAAAAAAAAATCCACAAGAATTTTCAGTTTTTTTAACGTGAACAAGATTAAATAAAAGGTTTTATCTTTTTGTGTGCGTGCTCGGAAGAAGCACGGAGCTCGGTCTATAAAGATTGAGGGGGAAACTTTTATTTCTAATCAATGTAACATAAAGCGGGAAGCGCGGCACCAAGAACGGCGCAAGTAATCACAGAACCTGAGGCACGTAAACAAACGTACTTCAACGCCAAATGTTCGGATCGCTCATGAGTGTTCATTCAGTGGCGCAGAGGAAACCACGAGGGGAAAGAGATTTCGTCCCATTTAAAACGTAGCGGGGCTCAAGAACGGCGCAAGTAACTCCCCTGCGCAAAAAGGCTCCCACAGCGTCACTAACCGGACGCGGAGGGTAACCAGGCCCAATATTGGCAGCCCACGCTAAAGCGCCAAACTTGGGAACAGAAAGCGTGCACCAATTTCCGGCCGCTGGCGTGCTGTGATGACACAAGAAAAGTAAGCGATGCAGGGCTAGTCTAAATAAGTTATGGCGTGCAGCTTAAGAGGCTCTGCGATCGCAGCGCCGCACGGGGGCAACGGATATATATATATATATATATATATATATATATATATATATATATATATATATATATATATATATATATATATATATATATTCGCTCTCATTTGCATGCGCCCCTTGTGTGGCGGCGGCGGTTAGCAAACACAGGGTTCGCAGCAGAAAAGCGTGTCTGGCTGTAATTTTCTGTTGAGCGGCGGGACACCCTTTCAATAGGCGTGGAACGCAAGAAACAAAAGAAACGCCTTAGGCATCTCACGGCGCAGGCATGGTGTGTACACGTTTCCTATTTCCTTCACAACGAACTGACAGCATTCAAGGTGCTCCAAGCTCACCTTTAGGCCAGCCGGCCACGAGGCGACATGGTAACAAAAATAAAATAAAAACGAGGCTTGTTTACAAAGTGCAGACCAAGACGATTAGGAGTGGCGATCGAGCACGCCAGGCGTGCAAACAGGTCTGGGACAAGTGAGCAGCATGGAAAGGCTGCTCATTAAAGATGCCCGAGATACGGTCGAAGAAAAAGAAAAGGAAAATCAAAGCGGCCCCAGCGATTCAACTAACACAGTAGATGGTTGGCAGCTGGAATCATTTTTTAACGGTAAAAAACACATGGACACTAAGAACACGACATACAAGGGACACCCGCCAATGCTACCGGCCAACGCTATGGTTGGCAGGTAGCATTAACAGCAACCTTCTGCCATGATGCAACATTTTAGGACTTCCTAAACATAGGCAAGGAAAGTGTGACCATAACAAGATAAACCACAAGCATGCAATGAGCTCGAGGATTCGCAGGCCTTGCACATGCCCTGTTTTTGTCTTGAGGCTGAGAGGTGAACATGGGCTCTCTTCCATCAATTAATAATTATTTCACAGAGGCACTGTTTCTTATTCGTGATTCTCATTATCGCCAACCCCGACGCGCAGCGAATCATCCCGAAGCGTTTGATCACCTGTAAAGCGTGCTTCGCCGCAACAAGTTTCACTGGGAGGCAGAGCCGACCTCTTACAGCAATATGGATCAAGAGATAGGTCGCGTTTAATGAGTGAGTACGTCTTAGCTGTACGACTTCTGCTCAGCATTATCAAGTTATTTTGAGGACTGTATAGGGACCTCTTAAACAGAAGAAATGTTCCTAGGAAATCAAGAAACAGGCGCGCAGTAGCGATCACATGGCAACCGTCCTTGCCAGTCTACCAGCTCGATTCCTAGAGAGTACATCGAAAATAATAAATATGTCCAGTGACGACACTGTACTCGTTGTTATACAGCTAACTGCGCTGTGCCCTTAAATTTATAAGACGGGGGAGTCATTAAAGGCACAGTAAATTCGGAGAGAAACCAAGAACTGCCACGGGACGTTCAACGCAGCCTAAATAGCATCACGTTCTGTAAAATGTGAACCACTCGCCTTCATATCACGACAGGGACATTTAATTCGGAATAAAACACAGCGTATAATGTGTTTAGAGAACTTGCTATATCTGCAGAAGAAAACAAATAAAGGAAAAATGAGGGACACTTGGCTCCAGCGCCTTTGTGACGCGACAGAGTGTGTTAATGGCATCCGTCAGCAGCGCCTCTGGCGACTCCTCGTTCCCGCAGATTCAAGCCTCACCGCCATGCTCTTCGCTACTGTCTTAATCAGTTATGCCTGCATTAGAGCCTCGGTAAAGTCGCACATACTCGCTAGCAAACAGTCGTAAAACACATTATTATCTGAAATACCACGAGGCATGGATATAAAGCCCCGCTTTAAACAAGTCGTACGGATGGTCCTGGGCAGGACTAGGGGTAGAGTTTCTGACTCGGATACTAAGAGGTGTAGGTTTCCTATCTCACCCCAATCCCAATGTTCTGTTCAGCGCAACAGGTTTACGACACATACTTGCACGCTCTAATGCGTTTGAGCCATGTTGCGATCTTTAGTCCTTCTAATAACAGTCTACTGAAATGTTCCAATCACTTCCAATTTCGCCGCTCCAAGTGTGCCATCAAACCTTTTCTACCGACCAGGATTCTCTATATACGGCAAATAGGCCACCAGGTGGCGTCGCCCAGGGCAGCAGCACCCGCGTCGAGCTCCGATCAAATCCGCACGCATCGCTGTTCTGCGCCACCAACCCCTGAAAGTTTTCAACCGGCGCGTAACCTCATCACCGCGCACCGACTGATACCAAGTACAACCCGGTACCGTTCCTCATTGCGTGGCAGCGGCTGTTAGAAAATCCGAAGCGGCCGCCGCCCTCGTAAGCCTCGCAGCCCCGCAGCATAACATGGACTCCTCGGCCCCAGCGACGCTCCAACCGCAGCCTGCCCCTGGAAACATCGCCGCCATGCCTCTCACCGCCGCACCGTCCGCCGCCACCTCGAACGACGCCCTCCTCGACTCCGCGGACTTTACCCCCGACCCCGCAGACGGATGGATTACACCCGCCGCCCGTAAGACACTCACTGAGCCCCGTTCCCGGTATGCCCTCCACTCTGTGTGCGTGCAACTCCCCGCCGCCGCCTTTGCGCCTACTGTAAAGCCCTACGCTCTACTCACCGCCTTCTCCGCGGCGGCTCAGCTCCCTGCCGGTGCCTCTTCCGACATTTCCCTCTATCTCCGGCCCCAGCAACGGATTGCCATCATCAAGACCTCGTCCCAGCTGATTGCTTCACGCCTGAGTGCCATTAATCACATCACCCTCAACAAGGAAGAAATGCTCGTGCACTCATACATCGCAGCCCCCACCAACTCCTGCCGCGGTGTGATACACGGCGTCGACGCTGGACTCTCCACAGCTGCTCTCATGCAAGGCCTGGAAAGCTATTCTGCAAACATCCTCAACGCCCGCATGATGGGCACCACCGAGTCCGTCCTCATCACCTTCGAGGGCTCAGTAATTCCGAACACCGTCTATTTTCGCCGCGCCGCGTATCGCTGCCGCCCACATCACCCCAAGGCATATAAATGCACCCAATGCCTGCAATACGGGCACCGGACTTATACCTGCACCGAACGTTACCTCCGCTGTAACATCTGCTCTACTGAGCTCCAATCAGCTGACGACGCCCATCCCTGCTCGCCATGGTGCCTTCACTGCAAAGCAGACCATCCACCGTTCGACACCGCATGTCCCATTCAGCATCAGCAAGACCAAGCCCGGGCCAAAGCTTCATATGAGCAGCGCATCAAGTTACGCAGTGCTACGTCGATTCATAAGGCCTCACCACCTACGGGCCCGGATAGCACTGCCCTACATGCGAATCCGCAGTCATCTGCGCAATTTTTAACTTCTCTACCTGCCACATCGACCTGGGGAAAGAACCAGCCCCACCAGATGCCTCTTCAACCGCCATCTACAGCACCGACCACATCGTTCCTGCGTCCTGCTACTGTTCAGTTGACAGCCCAACCTCAACCTCAAATCACGGGACCAAAAGAACCCACCCCGCATCAGTCCACCTCCGCAGTGAACCAACAGGCGGCCCCTCAGGAGAGGTTGCCACCGGTCAAACCACAGCTGACAGCAACTTCGCAAGACACCCCCTCATGCTCAGGTACGCCAGGCACTCTCCCATCCCCCCTCTCCACCCCTCCTCCGCTAAACTTTTGCAACAATACACTGATCTAAAAAACCGTCTTCTTCCGTGTGAGCAACAACTGACCGAAATCACCCAATGTGTTTCCACCCTCGAAACCCTTGTTTCTAACGTTCTCTCCATTGTCTCCCCCCTCGTCTCCCGAATCGAGGAGCTCACCTACAGCGTCGTTTCCCTCGAAAAAACCACCCACCTCAACACTCCCACCCCCATGCAAGCCACCTCCCAATCTCTCAAACGTACACACCCAACTCCGGCGGCCGAGGTAGGTCCTCTACCTCCACCCCCGCCGTCTTCGTCGTTCTCTCCCACCTCTAACGCACTATAATGGCTAACACAACCGCACTCCAAATTGTGCAATGGAACTGCCGCAGCCTCAGAACAAATAAAATACCTCTGTATCAATGGCTTCTCACTCTTCCTTCTCTACCGGCTTTCCTGCTACTTCAAGAAACACGGCACACTCATAACATCCCTGGATACCGTGGACTGCACACCCCCAACACTACCAAACTCCTCGTTTCCTCTTTCATCCGTAGAGACCTCAAGTTCGAACACATCGAAGTCCCGACCGTGCTACAACCCTATCTCATTGCTTTCGTATTTTATCCCTCGCCAAAACAGCGCCCTATATGCTTCCTCAATCTCTATAACAGACCCACCGAATACTGCCTTTTCAAACCACTCTTCTCTTTCACTGCATCCCTAGCTCCCACCCACGAGCTGCTACTGGCAGGAGACTTCAATGCCCCGCACGTCAGCTGGGGCTACCCGACTACATTACGGCCTGGCCGCATACTTCACACACACATTATGCAGAATCACTTCACCGTACTCAACACTCCTGACACACCCACACGCACAGGCACAAGCACACAAAAACCGTCCACCCCTGATCTCGCGCTCTTCCTAGGCTCCACACAAATCACCTGGCAAAGCACGGACGCACAGCTCCTCAGCGATCACTATATCATTCTGTTATCTCTCGATCTCTCTCTACGCCACCGGAAAAGTACGCGACACCTCACAAACTGGGAATCATTCCGCAAAATCCGCACTTCCACCTCATCCCAAGCTCCCCCATATCCAGATTGGCTCCAATCTCTTATTCGGCACGACAATCTGCAACTACGACAGAAAAGTCTTCTGCGCCCACTGTAACTCCTGACCCACACCTAATCCGCCTGTGGAAGCGGCGCAAGCGACTCCTTAGAAGAATCAGACAACAGCCACACAACCTCCAACTCAAAGAAACACTAGACCGACTACACTCTGACATAACACACTACTGTTCGACCCTTGAGGCATCTAACTGGGATAAAGTGTGTAACCGCATCAATGGCACCCTCCACCAAAAATCCACCTGGCATCTCCTCCGCTCCCTTCTCGGTCCCCAACCCCACCCCACCCCCACTATCGATAAATTTCTGTCCCTGCAAGGTCCCACTCAACTAGAGCAAATTCTATCGAACCTATATATTCCTCCACCTCTTCTATCAACCTATCCAGCTTACACAGGCGCCTCTCGAGCAGATCTCGACAAACCCTCCTCTCTCAACGAGCTTGATTTTGCTCTCGCACAAAATTCCCGCTCCTCGACACCAGGTGAGGACCTCGTCACCTACACTCTTCTTCGAAACCTTCCTGACCCCGACAAAGAAACTCTTCTTTCTTACATCAACGAACACTGGTCTGAGGGCACTTTCCCCGACGAGTGGAAATCCTCGACCATTGTCCTTATTCCGAAACCAGGTAAACCGTCTACTCTCCAAAACCTTCGTCCCATCTCCCTTACCTCATGTGTGGGAAAGACTATGGAACGGATGGTTCTGACCCGCTTTCAGGAGCATCTCGACGCCATCGACTTCTTTCCTCACACCCTAATCGGGTTCCGTTCTCACGTCTCGACGCAAGACCTTTTCCTCCTCCTCGAACACACATTCCTCCAGCCCCCCTCAGCTCAGGTACATGCCTTGGTCACAGTTGACGTTCGCAAGGCATTCGACAACATCAGCCATGATCACATGCTCGACTCCATTCAGCACACTAACTGCGGGCATAACACATATACTTATCTCCGTAACTTTTTGCAGAACAGGACGGCCCAATTTCGACTACAAGATACTCTTACTGAACCAATCGCCCTAACACGTGGCACTCCACAAGGTGCTGTGCTCTCCCCGACTCTCTTTAACATCGGCATGACCGCACTAGCCAGAAAGCTCACCTCCATCCCCGATCTGCATCATATATTTTACGCTGATGACATCACACTCTGGTGCACCCGCGGGTCCCCCGGAGATGTCGAAAACACGCTACAGCAAGGCCTTGACCTCATCTCCTCTTTTCTTTCTCACACCGGACTTCAACCAGCACCGGAAAAATCCGAACTCCTTTTCCTCACGCATACACAATATCAACGCTCCACCCAGTCACTCATATCACTACACATCGATAACCAACCAATACCCCGAGTCAATTCATGCCGGGTTCTCGGTATGCACCTTCACACGAAACAAAGCACGCCCTCCGTTCAGCAGAACATTAACACATGTCATCAAGTTACTCAATTGGTTCGGCGTGTAGTTAAGCGTCATGCTGGACTAAGCGAGTCACGTGCCACGCAGCTAGCACACGCCTTGGCCTTAAACAAAATCCTCTACTACATACCTTACCTTAAACTTACACAGCAACACCTTACCAAGCTCAGAGCCGCACTCAACACTCTATACAAAGCCGCACTACATCTCCCAGTTCACACGTCCAACCAACGACTCTACGAAACAGGCCTTTTCCTGCCTCTTCCTGCGCTCATCAACTTCCATCGGGAGCGCCAGCTAGCCCGCTTGTCTGGCACGCAACAGGGTCGATGGATTCTGCGGGAGGCTGGAATACCCCCCATTGATCTTCCTCTCCACATACCCGGTCATGCACTCCCTTCTAACCTCCGGATTGCACCCATCCCTCGGCACATGCAGCCGGGGCTACATGACGGTCGTCGACAGGCACAAGCTACCCACCACAACCCTCCTTTCTCTACTCATACGGTGGCGTACACAGACGCCTCACGCCTTTCAGACACTGGCACCGGCGCATATGTCATCCATTCCCCGCATCTTCCGGACCCCATATGCCAGACGTGTGGACCTTTTAGCAACCCTCCCTGCTCAACCACGCTTGAAATCACGCCCATCGTGCACGCCGCTCAGACATTCATGCAAATGCCCTCCACAAACAACTACATTATATACACGGACTCACAAAACGCTCTTCGATCCATCCACAACCGCACCATACCCGTTGACTTACGAGACAGTCTCGATGAGGCCCTCTTCGCCTTACGCCCAGCCACTGTCACTCTAAAGTGGATCCCTGGTCATTCAGGGATCGCCGGAAATAAGCTGTGTAATCAGATCGCCAGCGATTTCCATAACCGGGCTCCGGTGATCCCCTGGGTCAGCCCACCGACAAGTGACGAGGCATACGCTCTAAAACACATCCTGAAAGAGCATTATACGCAGCTAAAGGAAGATTTTGCCCGTCTTCCGGCGCCCCACCCAGCCCTCACTATCCCCCAAGCCAGAGTAGTTCTCCGTAAAATTCAATCAAATGCCCTCATTACCCCGGCGCGCCTCTCCCTTTATCACATGCGAGCTGACCCCTCGTGCCCTAACTGCCCCTCCATCTACGCGAATCTTGAACACTGTCTTTTCCTCTGTCCTGCCGCCATACAATCCTCACACTATCCATACCCCCCACCTGTATCCTGGCGTGCCTGGCTGGAATCTTCTTCACCGAAGGAACAACTATTCTTGGTACGACAGGCAGCCGACCTGTTGGACGCTTAATTTGAGTCCTGAATAAAGTGCATTACTAATTACTACTACTACGGCAAACGGCGTAACCTATGGTCTCCGCTGAACGTGTCTTGACGCTGTCGCGTTAACAAAAATGGATCACATTTCCACGAACACAAAGAAACGCGCCGTGTAATGTTTTCGCCGTGGACTGAAAATACAAATGCTACATCAGAATTTTTGTTCGATACCGTGCTGCAATGTTTCCAGCCCACAGTCGAAACGTCCGGTAAACAATTATTAAAGAAAAATAATCGTTCCGTAATGACATAAACGCGCAGGAAGAGTCGGCTCACATCTGCCGCGAAGTCACAAAACCTCGCCGATTGCGCGATGCGCCGTCGGCACGATTTTCCCCTTTCCTCGGCGTCAGACGCACACTGCTCGGCCATAAATACGAAGGCCCCAAAGCCGCACAAAAGCAGACTGCGGTGCTCGGGCAGGTTTTCCTCCCATCTTCCGGGCATCGTATACCTGTTCGCGTGCCGGCGATCACAGGCTTCTACTGCTGCACGATTCAGTCTGACTTGCGCTTCCCTGGAGACCCTTCCTTATTCCCCCCCATCGGTCCCTTATACGACCAATGGAAGAGTAGGAGAAAAAGACAAAACATATCGCACCAAGAAACGAGTCGCACATGAATACCAAGAAGGAAACAGCTACGCAGAAGTAACAAAGTGATGCACACGAATAACGATAAATCTGACCGTGAGACATTAGAGTGCACTGCCTCGCGAGGAGGATATAAAGCAACTGAGATCGGGAGCAGAGGGCTGGCGCGATCCGGCGCAGGTACGATAGAGGAGGTACCTCTCTCCACTCCGCCACTGGTGGCACTATACTGCTTCTCAGCGGCGGCCGAGGGCGCCGCGCTGCCAGCGTTTGTTTGGTTTCGTCGCCCGGGCGGTGTGGGCACCGCGCGTGCGAAGGAAGGTAAAATACGGGGGCGGCTGAGAGCAACGCAACCCAAGAAAGACCCCAGAGAGGAATGAAATGTCCCGCACGAAATGGTTGCTCCTGAAAGAGAGCGCGAAGAAAGCAGCGCGGCTCACGGACGGATGCAAGAGGCGCGCATTCGGAGAATTCGGTCCGAATGCCTCAAAGGCTATGAGCCATTCCTTCGGCAAAACCAACATGAAGACCGAGAAACAGGGAGGAGGAATGGCAGGGGGATTTGGAAAGGCAAATTTCACTCTCGGAAGAACAAGGAAAGCTATATAAGGATACGTAATGGAGGAGCAGAGAAAAGCAGCGACGAGGGTAAGCAGAGCAGGTAAACAAACACACGAGATACCTATAATAAAACAAGAAAAGAAGACTGGAGGTACGAAAAAAAGGCAGAGTGAAGGAAATCTTGAAGCAGAACTGAGGAAACTATGGTGCCTTGGCAAAATAGACGGGAGATGTAAAGCCGACCGCCACTGAAAAAACACTCACGTGCGAGGGCAAACAATCCGCGTGCTCGGTTAGAGGGGAGACTATTCTCGACGCAGGGATATCGCCGGCGACTAGAAAGCGAGTGGACGCAGAGTATTTGTGTTTCTCCCGAGGGAGTGCAGCAGAGCGCGGCCCTTTTCCAAATAAAGCCAAGGACAGTACGCAGCAGCCGAATGGATCACATGGGGGCGCCCTCGCTGCCGAAGCAAGCACTGTCGACACATCACGCGGGAAATGCGGACACAGCGCCGCTCTATCCAGGGGATTTCAAGTACAGGGTTCACTGCTCCCGACAAAGACCGCATAGAACCTAGGGAGTTGTCAAGCAGGCTTCGCTGGACTTTAAAAAAAAAAAAAAAAAAAAAAAAAAAAACAGAGTAAAAAAATAAAAATAAAAAAGAAATCGACGCACCAATTGTTTTCCCAGCCCGGTAATATATATATATATATATATATATATATATATAACCGCAGTGAACCCAAAGCTGCAATGCAATAGAGAAAAACGAATCTCTAAAGCGAATGGATGCAACGGCGGCGCCATAACCCTATCGCGTACGACACAGAAACAAGGATCATTACCTAAAGAAATGCACAGACAAAACCAGAGCGGCTCTTTTTTTTTTTTTTTTTTTTAGCATAGAACGTACGTTGTGTTGGTAGGTCATCATGCAAAGCAGCACCACACATCAAGATGTGACACGAAGAAAAAAAAGAAGAAAACAACTGGACGAAGACGCACGTCTGTTCACCCAGTGTTTCCTTCTTAGCGCCCCGCCCCATCTTGCTGCACGCTGCATTACGCGACGAACGTTTTCTTTTTTCGTGCTACCCCTGGTTTCCGAAAGACGCAATATAACACCAAAAAGAACGATCTGAATCGAGTCCACAATTTCGCAGAATGAATGAGCCAAGCGAAGGTGTTCAAACGTACGAAGCAACTGAGAGTCGACACGAACGCAGCGGTCTCGGGTCACGATCATGCCGCAGAGGCAGTTTCAGATATTCATAATTGCGACTGCGCATCCGACAAGATCACCGGCTCAAAAAGCAAACAAACAAACAAACAAAAAAAAAGGCCAGCCATTTCTCTCTGCTGGGGCCTGTCAACTTTGCCAACGAGCAGGAACAAAGCCGACGGCGCGTAGTCAACAGTCCTTGTCATTGCAACGCATTGACAAAACTAAACAGCCAGGCTACCGGTGGCTGCAAAGTATTTATGAAAAGAAAAGACAGGTGGGGCCAACTACTGCGTCCATTTTGAAGAAAACCGAGACTTCCCAATCAAAGCAACGAAAGCTCGTCAAGCCGAAAGCTCGAAAAGCTGTTCGTGTTGTGAAGAGCGAAGGACAGTGACCAGTACCCACGCACACACACACGAGACGTGTTCACATGGTTAGGTTCACTGGTATGTTCAAGAAAAAGATAGAAACGATAACGTCTCTACGAACAGGTTATTAAAGGCATATATTTTTGTTTGTTGCGCTTGTGTTCTAAGCTGCACAACCCGCGGCGAACGAGGCCGGGAAATTACCACCCAGAATGACTACTGGACGAAAGCAGAGGCAAAAGGGAAAAAAAGGGAGGGGAGAGAGAGATAGAGGGTGTTCTGCTTCTTAATGCTAGCGTGATCAGCGATGGAAACACGAAGCCAGGTGTTTTCCAATTTAATGAAACCTAAAACGCACAGACGGCGCACTCGCGCGTTCGCATAAGACGACATGAGGGTAGGGGGATTAAAATCTCCGTGTTCAATCATACGCCATGACGGTCTACCTCGCTCATATTTCACCCTGGAAGATAATTGCACGCGAACTGCGGTTTCTTTATGATGCGGAAAGGAAAAAAGAAATTCGGGGTGAACTTAAAGTGCTGAAACTGTTTTAGAATTCAAATAAATTGAAAAAGTTGAATCTGCGAAGGCTGATGGTAAATCCTGGCAATTTGTTTTGCTGTAGCATTTACACTGACGCCGTAATTGCTGACTAAAACTGTCTGGAGAAGCGTTCAGGCTTCTCCGCAGCACACGGTGCGAAGTAGGCACACCAACGATGACGTCACTTGCGGAGGTGATGCATTTTCAACGCATAAACGCTATTACACTGAGGAAGAAAAACCAACGCCAACGAAGGTAAAGGCCACGAGGTATTGTTCGGCGGCATCGGGAGACTCGTGAAAGGAATTGGGCGAAACCGTCAGAAGTTTGAATGACGCCATCGATAATGTCGTCGTCATCAAGTTTCTCCGCATTGCTTTGCTGCTGTGAGGAAACGCCTGACTTCGTCGCGACTTCAATATTTGATTGCATACGTTTAAATGGCAGCGCAAAACCTCTTCGTGAGCGAAATCTACAAGTTTGATGTATTCTAACGCGTGCACCTCGTGAAATTCTCGAAAAGTGTTTCAGCTTCCCTTTAACTCTAACTAGGTACAGTAATGCGAAAGTATTTCGAGTTCTGTAACGTCGCATTGCGGATTCTCCCCACACTATGCTTGCGGACCTCGACCGCACTCGGACAGATGCAGATGTGTATGGCGAATTTACCTAGGTGAAATGAAAGAGAGACGCATACAGAAGTTCATGAAGATGGCGACGCTCAATGCAGAGCGTAAGAGTGTGCTGTAGTTGAAACATGATGAAGACGGCGATGTTTAATGCACAGCGCGAGTGTGTGTAGCAATTTTACACCAGGAATGACAAGCTGCAGCGATAGCATAGTCGTGCCCGTCGTCTGTGGGCTCAATAAGGTAAACATGCGGCCTGATTGTCCTTGCTCACAAATGGCAGATAAACCAGAAAGCACTCCGCATTGCAACGTTAAATGTTCGCGGCCTTACTTCGCGGCGCGGGCAATACCAGCTGAGTCGCTTAATCTTGGAAAATAATTTCGACGTCATTGCAGTTAAAAAAACTTAGACTCGTAAGATGGCTTGCATTACTTGTACCACACGCATAACTGTTAACAAAATCTCTGCAGAAAGCACTCCTGTGCGATCTTCCGTGAGACAGGGACGCCCGATGTCGCCATTACTCTTTGCAATTTGTCTTTTTTTTTTTCTTTGTTTACCTGTGCTGTATAATAAGAAAATAACAGGTTTTCACCTTCAATGATGTGAAGTGAGACTTTTGTCACATGTGGATGATATACGAGTTTTTTGTCAAGATTACGATATCACTAAGGTAGTTAAGGTTGCGTTAGAGTAGTGGAAGAAAAATCGAAGTGCAGAAGTCTGGCACGGCACAGAGAATAATACGCCGCGTTATTTTGCCGGCATGGCATGAACGATTAAGTTTACTAAATATCCGGGATTGTGGCTTGACTGTTATCGCGAAAACGAAATAATGTGGGAACAAGAAACGCAGGCTGCTAGAGAGATGTCGCAAAGTTGGCAAGGCAGAGACGTTTCAGTGTTCGCCCATATGCGACAGTTTGCTTTTTTTTTTTTGTTCGTAGCAAAACTGTCGTATATTTGTCATGACGCGTGTTAATGTACAGAGATATTGCACCACGTTTTCGCTGTATTTATTTGGGGTTCAAGCTGAGAAAGGTGCAGTCGCGCAAACCTTTCCGGTCAGTCGGCAACTGGGGTCGCGGTCTGTCTGCCTTCGTTGTTTGGCAAACTGTCTCTCGTTTCATATATTTGCGCGGCCAGAAAGGCTATTTTCTTTCCTTTTTTTTTTTTTTTTTTTTTTTTTTTTTGCGCACAGCCATACAAGTGTGTCTAAAGCCTTGCAAGAGTTGGTTGTTTCCTGTGGAAATTTGTACTCGCAGCCTTTCTCGAAAGTTGCAATCAATCCGCATGCTTAAGGTACGTTTGTTTCTCTTCAGGTTATTTAAGCAGTGTGAAAAGAAATGAATTATACAGTGAGCTCGTTGAAATCCTGATGCCGGATCTTCTGCACAGGATGGTTTACCGGCATGGCTCGAGACAGGATGTCCTTAAAAGGGTGAAGGAAATGCCAGCAAAACCCATTCTAATGTCACTTTTCTTCAAATTCTACATGAACGCCTTCTCAGTAAAAACATGCCTTCACGAGAAAAGTATTTTTGTCTATTGGTCAACAATTGTATTCTTTGAAACAAATCTGAAAAAAAAAAAAAAACGCTTTTATGGAATGTTGGAACAATATTTTCCACTGGGATGTCCTTCAGAGACCAAAGAATTTTTTTTAATTACCAGTCATGTTTCACAGTATTCGCTATCAGTCGGACAAAAATAACGGCGGGGTACCACACGACATGACAATGGTTCTGAGCCTCCACAGCCTTTGGAGGACAACAATGCAAGTCCCTCGCGCCGTTGAAAACGTTCGCTCTAGGCGTGAAAATAACGTTTTGAAGCTCAGCGCGAGCCGCCCGAATGGCTCAACTTGTTTAAAAAAATTGGCTGCACGGAACAAGTTTCAGCGTGATGTGAAAACGCATGTCTGGTACGTCACTGTCTTCTTTTCTGGTTGTATTTATGTCAAAGCAGGAAATAAAGAAAAATGGAAGCAGATCTGTTCGTTCTGACTCGGGTTCTAAAACCAGTAGTGGCAATGCTTTTTCTTTACTGACCTGCGGACATGCGCTGCCCATCCACGTCAACTCATAAGCCAAGAATTGTTTTCGCATTAAAAAGCATTGGTTCGAAGGCGTTGTGCGCGCTTGAGTCGAACGTGAAATAATAGGGGCTCCTCTTACGAGCCCGCGCTACGAAGGCGCCAATGATCCTAAAACGCGCCGACACAATTCTTCGGCTGTCCTCGACGCCGGGCGACGTCTCTTCACTATCAGATGGAAAGCTCCCCAAAACGGCACTTCCCTGATACCTTTACGGCAGGCAGTGTCGAAGCGGAAGTGTAGTTTACCGCGAGGAGCTCGTGATGGCTGTTTACGCTCACAAGTATAAAAATCATCATCATCATCATCATCCTGACTATACCCACTGCAGGGCGAAGGCCTCTCCCATATATAAAAATAATCTGGATGTTTAAACGATGGAAGTGAAACGATACAAGGTGTTTAGAGCTAGCTGCGTGAGCCTCTGACGCAAGAAAATAGTCGGCTCCCCGTGGATTAGACAGCAAGCTGAAACGAAATGTTGCGCGATAAAAGTGAGCCTGGTAGCCTGAAATGAAAGGAGCTTGTTTAGTTGATTACTCGTCTTCTTTTTAAAACAAACATCACAAATGAAGTAAATGTGCCAACAGCTACTCGTGCCGATGTGCTGGAACGAGGTGAATGTCCGTAGCGGTACGGCTAGATTCGAATGCGATGTGAACCTGATGTTGGCGGTGCATAATAATCGTTGCGATTTAGCCATAAAATCCACTGCCGGAGGAGGCGTCTTCGTGCCAGGACTGCATTCATAACGCTCATTTCCTACTCCTCATTTGCCCTACTTCTAAGAAAACAAGGACGCATGCAAGTTCTCAAACAACTCGAACTTCATCAGCGAGTACACAACAGCAGCCTCGCATGCCTATCAAAAAGCTTTAGGGAGAGCAGTACACGCCAGTTGGAAGCTTTGCTACGCGAGGGAAACTCGCTAGACACCATTTCGGCTGACAAATAAAAAAAAAAAAAACCCGCAGGTACCGAGTATGCGCATATCCGCGACGTCTGTTTCAATGCTGAAACCTCAAACGAGGACCAGAAGGAGTCTCAAGGAACATAGTGTGCGGTCGTTCATGGACTGAAAATGCCGTTCGACACTTCCGGCGCGTCCAGTGTCACTTCCCGGAGCACCGACAACGAACGGCAGACGAACAGTCCCCTTTCTCTGCCGCGAAAGCTCTTATATACGAGTCGCTTCGATTAACCGGCTTGCTCCTAGGAGCGGCCGATCCGCGCTCAGGAGGTCTCGATTTGCATGTCGATCAGCGGCGCGAACGACGGCACCATTCACGGCTGTCAGGCGCAAAGGTGGACAACAGGCGGTGCGCCGGAAGTCTGTCCATCCTCTCTCCGGCACATGGGCGCACTTCCGCTCCTATAGAATGCCGCTTCGGCCGCCATTCCACTCGCGGCACCATACGACCTGCTCCTTCCCTCTAGCTGTCAAAGGGTTCGCCTCGCCCTCTTCGGCCATATTTCAGATCCATCTTCCCGTGAGGGGTAATCCTCGTAGGCGCTTAGTAGAGGGAAATGGTTTTGCGTGACGAATACCTGAGCGCGAAAAAAAAAAAAAGAACATCAGAGAAGGCACGCCGTTTTGCCGGCACTCTGCGACTGTGTGCCTCATATGGTGTCTTCGTTTCGATGCGCATGTAGTCAGTTAATTCGCCACAATATTTCGAGACTACTCCGCATGGCCTCGGTATGGCAAAGCTTCAGCGGCTCCTGCATGTGTAGCGGCAAGCGATGTTCTTGCGGCATGCTATTGCGTGGCACGTGACATGGTATCAACAGCCGCGGGGCTGGCCTCAAGCGCAATACATACTATTTCCTTGCTCAGGCGCCTACTTAGTGACGAAGGAGAGTTACACCACAAATATGATGTGGTCGCAAAGTGAAAGCAGTTTAAAACAAAACGAATATTAATACTTTCCAATCGCCTTTTCAGGCATTTAGGAGGTCCAAAACATCGAATAAAAGCGACTGTCCGGCATTCCTATCACTTGATTTGCAATAAAGCGCGCTTTCCCACTTCAACACGAAATGGTTATCCTGCTAGTATTCTGGCCCACTTATAAATTGGCCCCTATTTATCGACTGTCTATTTTCTTTTTCCTTTTCTTCGCAGTCTGGCCGCACTTTGCCTATAAGTAAGCGACTATAACTAGCCCCCTTTCTCGCCATGTTAGTTTTGACAAGACGCAACAACGGGTGTCAACTGTCTCCCTCTAAATTCGAGAGCTCACATTCACAATGCACGACGCATTTGCCCCAGTGTAGTGTGGGGACATCGACAGACACCGTCTAGCCAACCCCGCCTCCGCCGAAGTGCGCTCCCCCCTCCTCCTTCACCATTTTCTTTTTTCCCAACAGAAAAAACGCGCACCCGGCTGCCATTAGCAGACATAGGCGGCGGCAACATAGATCATATGCGCAGCCGCGGTCTGCCCGGAAATCGCTCAACGCGGGCATCTGGGATCGCAACTGGCGAAATCATTAGTCACCAGGGAACGGCCAACGCTGCCGGACATTCCAGCGACTCTAGCCGGACAGCGCCAGCTGTACACGAGCGGAGGGGACACCACAGCAGCTCCTAACAGAACGCGGGTGAAGGAGCTTTGCGAGATCGCACGAGTACGACAAAACCATCACGCAGGTCGACACGAAAAATATATGGCGCCCTGATATACCAATTCTTTAAGCACGAAATGCCTTTAGCCCCCGTTGTCGACGCACCGCGACAATAGCGAAGACAGAGCACGAAGGCAAACCTAAGCGGAGGAAACATTCAGGTGCACACGCTGACGGCGAAGCAAAGCTCGTGTCAGAACAGTGCCTCTAGATGCTACGCCGGTTTCTGCGCATGTGTGGTCCCAGCAAATTAGAACAAACAACATAGGCGCGTGGCAGCAATCTTTGCAGCAAAAGGCATCTTCTACCTAACCTCGCTACCTTTTGGCAGTAAAATTGTAGGAGAACTTACTGATTTAGTAGCCCGCTTGCACCGTGTGCGACAACAAGAAAAGCACTTCTAAAAATTGACCCTAAGTTCGTGCGCAGCCAATTTACTTCAGCGCGTAATTATTCCTGCTTGTTTCGTAACATACTTAGCATTTTTGCCCTTCGCGTGCATGCCAATTTTCATGCGGTTACATGGAACAGATTGTGGACCTCAAAAGTCGTTAATTTTGCCTTGAAGAAACCGATAAAATTAAACGACACAAAAGGGTCGTTGTTCACCAAGCGACATGCAGAGAAGTAGGACGTTTGCGTCAGGGGCGTAAAAGCTAGTCCATGCGTCCGCAACATCGCTCATTTGTCCTCTCCTTCACGAGCGCTGTCGCCTGCATATCACAGTTAACTTTTTTTTTCTTTTTTTTTTTCGCACTGAACCACGCGTTATGTTACTGCGTATTCAATGTCCGGTCCAGAAAAGCGTTAACAAAGGTAGCCGATCAGCCCTTTGGTGACCGTAAGCTGCTTTGCAGAGTTGCCAAGGCCATTTTTACACTGTTCAGGGCACAGAATTGCGCGAAGCCGTGTCGCAGCCTCATATCAGAACACTGACATCGACTGACAAAACTAAGCGCAAAGTTTCAACGCCGTTTTCCGTCGTCCCTTGCTCGTGAACAATAATAATGTCGCCAAGTTCGCCAACGAAGCATTCGAACACGTGCCACATTAAAAAACATGAAAGCTTCCCATTTTCGACCACGTCGCAGTTCGTCGCGATGGTACCAGTTTATGCTTTTATACTAAATTTGGTTAAGACGAGGGGCTCAGCGCACGCCATACTGGAAACCGAAATAGGTGGTCAGTATATATTCATTCGGAGCACGAGCTTCGCCCAAAACAGAACACTGGCCCTCGTCTTCTGCGGCCGTCACTCGGGGCCTTTTGGAACGCGAGCTGCAAGCTATGCCTCATTGGCATTGCAAGGTTTCGCCGAATGTTCACCTTTCGGCACAGTTCCTCAGGCGTGCAAACGCAGACTCGCGCAAACGCCCAGGTACTCCCTGGGTCATCAATCATTCCGGCGCCGACTGGTCCGTTCGATACGCGGTTTCCGTCCGGCGACTAGGGGGCATCAACGGCTGCCTTTCGACTGCCCGACTTGGCCACTATAACCGGAGAACATATTTAAGGCAAAATGGTCTTTCTCTAGGCATCGTGAACACACTTTTTAAATTTTTAATAATGATTCCTCGCCGCCGAAAGCTACCTCCATCTCTGCCTATTTTTTTCCTCTTATCCCGTGCCCAAAGTGCACCGTTTTCGGCCTAGATCAGTACTTTTTTGGCCTCTAATTACATCACAAAAAAAAGAAGACAAACAAAACTGACCTACAGACAAAGAACCTTTCTGTAATCACACTGGACCGATGGAAAACGAGACAGACAGCGGGACTCCTTGCCACTACTTAAGTCGAGACGCAAGATGCCACCGCAAACGCATTTTCGCCTTAGGACCGTCCATCATGCTCCTCTTCGAGCTCGAAAGTGGACTTAACTTCGGTTCGACAGCAGCTTGCACAGGTAAGACATCATCATCTGTCTCCCCCTCCCGTTCCACTAGCAGCCCTCATCGGCGTCTTTCCTGGCCAAACATGGGCGCCGAGTCTACATCTAGGCCACCAGGTAGTGCAACGGTTGAAAATACCCCGCCTCAAGAATGCCTGCACCACTCGATAGGTTTGCTGTTAGCAACGGTAGGGGTTTTGTTTCTTTTCCGTCTCCATAAACGCGCACGGCTTCCTTCTTGGAAAGCTCCCGCGATATTTTCCGAAGTGATTTCAGACATTTCCAACGGCTAGGTTTATCGGGTGTCAGGAAACCTGGCCGAACATAATAGACCAGCAACTGGAGGTACGGATCAGCTTGTACTAAGTTAAAATCATTTGTACCCGCAAGCAGCAGTCAGCCGGTCCAGTGCACAACGGCTGGTCTTGAGACGGTAAGTGTTTAAGTCGCACGAAGACAATAAATTCAAACTATTCTTCTGACAGCATTCTTCAGGACTTTCCCCTTTTCATCCATAAACTCGCTACAATGCAGCAAAGTGAAGCCTCAAATTACCGCAGGATTCAACACGAACTTGGCGCCACGAGTAGTGGCGTGGCGCACTGCGGAAGCTGCCTCCTCATCCTCCCCCCGCCCCATCGTTTCCTTTTTTTTTTTTTTAATTCCAAATTTGTTTCTTTTTTTCGCGAACTCTTGCGCCTAGGAAAAATGAACCACAACATCTTTTGAAGTTACCGTCGTCATGGATGGCTGCGAACGAAGCACACTTGGCTATAAAGTTAGACGCGATTCGGCGTTCCTATATATCGGGCAGAATACTAAGACCCACAGTAGTTAGCTAAATCGCTATCAGGGGCGGATTTATGAATGAACTCTGCAAACAGCTGCTTGGCTGGTTGTCCTATGTGCATAGATAATCCTTTTTTTAAGCTCTTGTTTTTTGTGTCAGGAGACAGTTAAGGCACAGTTTTTCAATAAGAAGTTCCTCTCTACGAAGGGCTACCCGTTGGGCTGCCCCGTCGCCCCTTTCAAGTTAGCCCCGACAGCATGCGGCTTCCGCTGTACGCAAACGCAAGAGCTGCACAGTGTAGCCTTTTTGCCATCGCGGACCATATCACGGTTTAAACTCCATGTCTTCCAAGACGAGCTGCCACGTAGATTTCCTTAGCGCTCTTCGAGAAAGAAGCAAAAAGAAAAAAGAAGAGATAGATATAGAGCGAAGAGACAACACATGCAGGAAAATTAAGCTTTATAGCTTTCTTTTCATACGAGCCAAGGTTAGAAAAAGACGCTGAACTAGCGTCAGGTTTATCTGCGGCACTCAGCCCGAGCAATACCTTTGTAACCATCAATTACATTAGCCGCTAGACTGTGAGAGAGAGGCGCCGCTATGACAGACCAACCATCGGCCTTCGCACTGTCGCAAAAAAAAAAAAAAAAAAGAAAAAAAAAAGGACATGAGGATCTAACACAGCAAAAACAAGAAAGCCCCCAGAAGGGTGATGGCTGCTATGCGTCGCACGCTCACCACGAGAGCTATCCATTTTCCTTTGACGCCACCGGCCGCTCCTCCTGATGTCGCCCCGTCGCCCTGGTCCTGCGACGAAGAGCCCAGCCGACTGAGCAGGGCTCCCGCCCTCCTCTCCGACTTCGGGGCCGCCGCTTCCCCGTCCTGCGCACTGCTGTCCGCTGCTGTGGCACCCTCGGGTCCCGACTCTCCGGCGACGACACTCGCCGCTCCTTCCGCCGCTTCCTGCGGCCGCTCATCGCCAGTCCCACCATTGGGAACTTCCTCGTGCACCGTGCCGCCGCTGACAACACTTTCATCCACACCGCTGGGCTCGGCGTGTCCAGGACTGAGCTCAGCTGCTGCAAAATGTTCTTCAGCAGGCGAGTGCCTCAGGTCCACGCGGTGATCAGATTCCCGAGATGCTTCCTGCTTTGCGGGCTCTTGATAAAGCTCGTCCCTATAATGGATTTCTGGGTATCGACCGTTGCGATACCGATCGTCATCGTATCGGTCGTCTTGATATTGGTCATCCTGAAACCGATCACCAGGATACCTACCATCTTCAGAGGCTTCAGCCGTCTCGTCACTCGGCTGTGACGGTATGCGAGCGCGACCCGAGCTCACCACACCTTCATCGCGTTGGTTCTCCAGCACACTCAGGTCGGATTCACCTCCGCTCACCGAAGACACTGACCCGAAGGACTCCTCCCCGCTCCAGCCCATGTCACTGGCGGGCAACTTCCGACGACCGTAGGGGCGCTCGGCTGGGGCGGGCGACCCGTACTCGGCGTCGACGAACGCTTCAGAGTCCACCGAGTCTTCGGTCCACCCTCGCTCCGAGAGGCGTGGTGCCTGCTGACGAGGTCTTGGTTGAGGCGACGCCCCTTCGGCTTCGGCGAACACCTCCGACTCCGACGTGAACGATGAGGCAAGGCTGGAACTGGGGCGACGGGAATCCTCGTGGACGGCAGTCTCTTCTTCAAAGGGCGGCTGGCCACTGCTCGAGCGGCGAAGCTCGCCTATAGTGGGGAACATGCACTGCAAGTCTTCGGGGTTCAGTTCCAAAGGGCCCGGCGTAGGAGAAGTGGGCACATCAGAGCCGACTTCCTGCGACGGGGAGTCAGGCAGCGGCTCTGGGTGTTCTGGTTTCGGAGTGACCGGCGGGGTTGTCCTCATCTCCGGCAAGGACATCTGCACCACTAAGGGCGGCTGCTGTGCCTCCTTGGGGGCGTCGCTTCCACTCTGTACACTCTGCGACCGCAGCAGAGACAGGCGCCTTGCCCTCGAACGCTGCACTTTTTCCTTGGAACCATCCCGCTTTAGTAAGCTCGAACTCATCACTTTGCTGTAGCCCATACTCAGCTTGGAACCCAAGTTTGTCAGCAGAGAGGCGGGCCCTGCCGTAAACGGCGAGTGGGCCGAACTGGACGGCGTTTGTTCTGCCGAGGAAACGGTCACATCACTCAGCGTACGCTTGGGGCACACGTCTGGAAGCAGCTCGGTGGCCGCCGCCACGGTGGACGGAGGCACGGCAGCAGTCGTGTGCCTCCGCTCGCGAGCTTTGGCGCGCTGCTTGCGCGGACTCGGGAACGACATCCCGGTCGTCTTCCTCCGCTCGGGTCGCACTTCTGGTTCGGGCTTCGTCGCTGCTGTTGGTTCTACCGTTGCTGGCGGGGGCGACTCGTCGTGCACCTGCGCCTCGATGACGCTCGGCACCAGCTGGGTGGACGCCTCGCTGGACGTGTCCGAAATGAAGGCGCCCACGGCCATCCCCACCTCGCGGCTTCCGGTCGGCGGCGAAGCGGGCCGCTCGAGCACCGAGGCTGACACGAGGTTCTTCTGAACGGCCAGCGCCAGCTCTTGACTCGCTTCTCGCAACCTGGCCAGCTGCCTGGCGCGCCGGTCTTCTTTGACTTTGACGTCTTCCTCGGGCTCCAAGAGCTCACAGCAGGGCACGTCTTCCTCTTCGTCGACTCGAGCCAGCGCCGAAGCGCGGCCGAGGTCCTCCGAAAGCCGGCCCAGTTCGCACAGGTCCCGGTCGCTCACCAGGCTGCCACCGGCGGCGCCCCGGTACTTGCGGTAGTCCGACGCAGTGAACACGCTTGCAGAGTCCGACTCCTCGTTTTCGCAAGAGCACGAGCCTTCCTCGGAGGTGGCCTCTTCCTGGCTCGACACCACCTCAGGCACGGCCTCAAGCACAGTCCTTCGCAGGAACACGGCTTCGCGCGGCGACATGGGCTCCGAGTCGCTCGCGCCGACTTCCTCGCGAAGCCGGCGCTCGAGCTGCAGCACCACGTCTTCGGCGAGCGGCTCGCCGTGTTCACTATGGATGAGGCCCATGAGTTGGCCAATGACCGCCTGCTGCTCGAAGAGAAGCACCTCCAGCCGCTCCAACTTCTCCCACATCTTGACGTACTCCTGAGAGAGCAGGTCGACGGCGCGCCAAGCGTAGCGCAGCTCCACCTCGAGCTCACTGAGCCGTCCTCCGAGGCGGTCCATGAAGGCATCCACGGCGCCCTCGATCCTGCCGCTAAGCAGCTGGTAGTAGTCGGCCGGTGCCCGCGCACCGGGCGGCGGCATCGCGCCGCTGCCGCTGCCACCGGCGCCGTCCATGTCGGTGCGGTCAGCGCAGGGCCGGGTGCCATCGCCGGCCCGCACAGCCGACTCGCATCGTCCGCAGAGGACAAGCGGGCCTCGGGGCTCCTCCGCGGCGACGCCACGGCATACACACGCACGCCGCCCGCTTGCCGCGCACCAACACCGCGGTGGGGCGCATGCGCGAAAGTGCGCTCCCCTCCGCTCTCCCCTTTTCTTCGGGGGTTCCCCTCCGCCCCTGACCGGCCCGGTGTGGAAGAGAGAGCCGCTATTGATCGCGGCCAAGGAAAGAGAGGATGTGTCCCCCTCAGCACTGCTGCCCACGCCAGGACCCTACTAGTGGAGAGGAGCAAATGAATGAAGCACCATGCAAAGGCCCTACTTTCGAGAGAACTAAAACAAGCCAAGATGAATGACCCGAGATAAGCAAGTGATCAGAACCGAAGCTGCGGCGCACGATGAATGAATTCAGAGAGCAGAAAACTGGGCGCACGCACGCCGCCGTCAACCAAGAGACACCCACGAAACCTACGCCACGCTTGGGACGTCCAAGGCATCCTAAGGCGACCTGTTCTTTGCTTCTTCGCGGGCTATTTATGGAAACGAAACAAGGAGGTGGCGCTGCGCCTCTCCCTCACACACTGCGTAGTAATCGCTTGACCTAGCTATCTCATCAGTGAAAAACAAAGCGCATCCCGGAGCGTGCTTTCGCTGTGCTTTCTTGACAGGTGGGGACACCTGGTGGAAGATCCCTTAAACGGGAAGCAGCTTCACAGATGGCCGGGGCGAAAGGGGACTTGGGAGTGCGTTAGGCGAGGGCGCGCTTGTAGCAATGCCGTTCTACGTAGGCACGAAACGGGGCGTTTTATACGGGCTGCCAGCCTGCGCTGCGAAATGCGCGGCGGAGCAATTAATCGCGGACGCGTCCGCCCGCGCCGCCATGCTTGCTCGCCTCAGCTTCCCGCCTTGCCCCGACCGCGCCACATTCCGCCCTACTATTCCCCACACCCACCCTCCAGAGCAGCCAGTTCGCCAAATAGGAGCCTTTGTCTTCGTCAATTAGCGCGACTGTCTGTGGACTACTCCGGGTTTGCTAGCGGCTGCGTACTGAGCGTCTGAAACAGCGAATGAGAAATCTGTCGCGGAAACTCCGTTTGCATATCTAAAGGATTGCGCTTGAATGCGCAGGCAATATTGGTGCGACGGATTTAAGATGCATGGATACTCTTACAAAATAAAGATGACTGCGTCAACATAACTGCGCCCTTGTTACAAAGTTCTGCGTAAGCTGCCAGTTTTGGCGTGAAAAGAACCACCAGTAGAATCAGATGATTTCGACCGTTTTCTTCGAGTTCTTAATGCTTCAGATATACCGGATGTCTCATGTAACTGTAAGCAATGTTAAAAAGAAGAACATATTTAGGGCTGTTGAGAGTCGCCTGGCCTAGTCAGCAGTATCATGACTAATTGACTCTAACTATTTGCTCGAGGAACAGAGTTTCAATACAGAGAGGTTTTAGACAGTCTTGACAAACGGCTGACTGAAACGTTGCACGAAGCTACCGTTTACGCAAGTAGATTTTTTTTGTCACCACCCTGAAACGATAACTCGCGCAATTAACGCAGCTTCCACGTGTCACAGTAGTGCCAATTCAGCGTCCCGAAACATGTCTCGGAGAACAAAATCCGCTTTTCTCTGGAGCGCTCTCCCCGGTAAGCTTTGTGTGCGCAATGGGCGAGAGCTGTGAGGAGCAAGCAGATGGTCACGTGATAGATTTCTCTGAAAGCCAATGAATAAAAGCTACGCAAATTGTACCGCCGACTGCCCTTCAGTCCGCATGGTTGCCGGAATAATGTCGACCCATTGCAATGTCCTGGACTTATGACATCGGCTTTAAAAATATCCGTCTTCTACAAGCAACATTTTGCCCGTTTCCAGCAACTGACGCGGTGGCTGACGTTGTTCCGCGCTGGTCAGCGCGTGTTGCCGGGCTCAACTCCCGGTATCAGAAACGACGGCACTGCGACGGAGGGAAATGCCGGGGTTTTCGCCGAAGATTACAGCGCAGTTTAGGAAAATGCAAGTCTAGACGAATTCAACGTCCTCCGCGGCGTTACAGCACGTTTATTTATTTGCTGGTTAAAAATTCACATAGCAAAACTTGGGGGCTCCTCCATTACCAGAAATCGTTTTTTTTTCCTTAAGTCGCGTTTTCAGAAGTAGGCACTGACCCGCATTCCATGGCCTCATCCCGGTTACGAATCTCAAGCAATTCCATGCCAGTTAGTGCGGGTGCTGGTGATCCAAACGCTGGCCCCAATATTAAGCCATAGTGGAGCGACCCCAATCAAGCATAAGGCGGAAATTGGGGAGTACAGCAGAGGGCAAAAAAGCGCATACACCTTGACCGAGATGTTGCTGGCGGCGCGGTCAACCCGTCGCATGCGATAAGGAGCAAGAGAGAGGGTGAATGGAGTTAAGGGCCCTCAGCCATGAATCAACCTCATTCTGCTGGCTGCGTAGTCCATGCAACGCGGATTGGCGAAGCCCAGTAGTGCAGCTTTAGAGAGGTGAACTTAGCTTAAACGCTGCTGAAGGTTAACCAAAGATTCTTTGTGGTAGCTCGAACTTTCGTCAAGAGACAGCGTGAGCAGTGTTGTAGACGCAACGAAAACTGCACCGCAGATTACAAAAGACATGCCAGGGAGTGCGGACAGTATAACGTCTCTGACACCCGACAACCAGCACGAAAACTGTCCATGCGCAACAGCTTGAGACAAAACCCCACCTCCCAAAAAGAAAAGAAGACGAACATAAAAAGAAAGCGCAGCGATGTGCGTTTGGCGCCGGCGCATCGAAAACAGATGAATCAAACATGCACGAAAGTAGGTACAACGCTGAAACTTTCGAGTAGAAGTACTACGGTATATTTCGAGGCAATTACCGTCAACCAAAGCTTGCGTCGTTACTTTCTTATGAAAGGAGAAAAAAGAGGAGCAGCCCGTCTCCCTTCAGATGTAGGAAGAAAACGAGAGCCTCCATGCACGCAGAGGACGACCCCGGGACCCAGGCCTCGAAGAGCACCACGACAAGCGCGCGCCTCATTTCCGCGCGGGACAACAGCCACAGGGTTCCTCCGGTCACGTTCGGAGGCGGATGATCGAGCAGAAAAGGCCGGCTTTTCTCTCGGCGCTATCGCTCGCCGACAGGACGCCGCACTGGCTCGGCCCCGATTACGCCCTGCTGGCGTCCGGACCGCGCCCCTAGCCCTCTTCCCCCGCGAAGGGGGACCCCGTCTCACGCCCCCCTCGTCGGGCTGAACGATAAGGGGCCCGGCTGTAGGACGCCGGCAGTAGCAGCAGCGCCGATGCCGCAATAATGATGTTGCGCTTACTGAGGCCACGGACAAGCTATCTGTCCTGGCTGCGTGACGTAATTTCCGCTATAACCAGTCCGGTGACATTCAACGCGAAGTAGAGCTTAATAATAATAATAATAATAATAATAATAATAATAATAATAATAATAATAATAATAATAATAATAATAATAATAATAATAATAATAATAATAATAATAATAACAACATACACGTGTGTGTGGGTATATAGGGGTTTCAAAGCGATTTCGGGTATGAAGGACACTGCAGTGATTGGGTTTAGATAATTTCAACCACTATGCTTTCTGTATGGTGCACGGACAGTAACAATACACCGGCGCCGCCTGCACAGAGACATGGTGCGGATCGATCCCGCGCCTTCGGGCTCAGCAGCACCTAACCACTGAACCTTCACAGCGGTACGAAGACCATCGGCTCGTTGCAATGAATGAGATTGTAGAGAGTTACAAGGTATGACAAGATTGGCATGGCCGGAGAGGAGAGGCGGCGGTGAGTTGGGAAATGAAATTGCTTAGAACGACATCCGCATCGCGATGCATCTCTTCCACAGAACAAGTGACAGATATTGGGCCTTCACTTTCCTGTGAACCGATTACTAACAGACGCAACCCTGTGTTATGCGATATAAGCCAGATTAAAGGCCCCAGGTGGCCGAGATTACGCCGCAGCCCTTAAATACGCTACTTAAACTCTTTCCGCTTTCACTCCCACCTTCCTCCCTTCCTCACGGCGCGGTTCAGGTGACCCCGAGAAGCCTGGCAGATACTGCGCCTTTCCTTTTTATAAACCAATTTAAGTTTTACTAAAAAAAAATAATAATATACAAGAAAATTTACAAGAAAAATAACAGACAGCGGTTTCTTCCAAGCTGTCAAGCAGAGAATCAACCTGTAGGACTTATCAAAGTGCCAACCTAAGTTTACCACGCAGTGGGGATCGTGCATATACTTGATCTTCTAGAGCCAGGTCGCGCAGTCCTTACTGTAGGTTCGCCAAGCTGAAACCAAGAAACGTTTACACGGATCACCGTAGCTTCTTCATGGTCATAGCCATGAAAACAGTTCAGCACAATTAAGAGCTTTACCATGAGTAACCATGTGAATTAAGCTATCGCGTACACACTAGGTTTAACCGCAGCTGAACTACCAGCAATTTTTTAGACAGCAAACCGCGCAGCTATATCTCCTACGTGCTCCCACACTGAAACCACGCACCACCAATTCGGTGGCCTGATCTACCGCAGACCTCTCTCACACCGGTCCCTGAAAAACACTTCGGATAAAGATTGGCTACAGCGTCAACCAAATTTGAGCCACCTCCAAATTATAAGGTTTTTCTTTTCCCTTTCTCTCTGAAGTGCAGAAACATCGGCAAGTTCTTCCGTGGTTGAACAGTAGTAGTAGTTTGGTTTGGTTTGGTTTGGGGGGGTTTAACGTCCCAAAGCGACTCAGAGAGACGCCGTAGTGGAGGACTCCAGAAATTTCGACCACCTGGGGTTCTTTAACGTGCACTGACATAAGTGGCTCTTTATTATAATAGAATAAAATAAAAATAATAAAGGAAGGAAAAGACTTTTGCCTGCCCCGGTATCTGCTATCGAAATAAGCTGAAGCACCTGAACTGGGGCGGCGGAAATAAAGGGATAGTAAGGAGACAGGTAGGAGAAATCAGAGGTGAGCGACAGGGAGAAAGGACAGTTTAGGTTAAAAGGTAAAGGAGTATAATACAATACTGTACATTCCACACAGTATGAGTTTGTTTGAGGCCCGCCCGCGATTGACTTAGCACGCTGGAGCACTCGGCACTGGGGGCGAGCCTCCACAATGAATACGGAAAATAAGATGAAGAGCTGTACCGGACCAGCGCTGTCACAACGTGCTTTATTTCTTCCGGATTCCTTCGTCCCAAACTCTTTACCTTATGCACGCGTATTATCCTAATGTTCACCCTGCAATCTCCGCCACTTATGCTTCACGCTACCCTCGCAAATAAAGATCTGAATGAATGAATGAATGAATGAATGAATGAATGAATGAATGAATGAATGAATGAATGCCACCATAAGGTTAGTGGTATACTGCAAGTGAGGACCAATACATGTCCTCGTATGAGGACTGTATGATTTGATTTATAGAAATTAATATTCCAAAGCATACGCCATGAGAGGTGCCATCATGTAGGGCTACGGAAAATTTCGACACCTGGGGTTCTTTTATGTGCACTGACATCGCACAGTACACAGACACTTATCACTTCACCTCCATCTAAGCGCAGGTGAAGCGACCAGGTTTGAACCCGGGTCCCCCAGCTGCCTAAACAGTGAACCACCACGATGGGGCAGGCACAAACAAATCTACTGATCCTTATATTGTTCTAGACAGACGAGCCGTAACACGCACCCTTTCAATCCTTTATCCACTGCTCGGAACGAATGCTGTCTGTCCCATTTAGGACCTTCAAACCAGCTTCGTTGTCGGTGTTTTCTTCAACCTGTTAAGTTCATCTTGGTGGAGGTGCGGGGTGACGATAGAGAGCCCATCGGGAATAGGGGGTACAGAGCAGAAGGTGGCGTAAGTTGCGGCTTCAGGTGGCAGGTGGACAAAGTCGACACTACAAAGGCGGTGCACAATAGGAGAGGGTGGGTTGAAAGGAGAGAGTAGGCTAAGCTCAACAGTGCTTGTAGCATAGTCTATGATGGCTACAAACAATACTGTAGTGTAGCGGTCAGATATCGTTACGCGGGCAGAGCACAGGCCTACGACCTTTGACATTGCGCCATCTGCGACACGCGTGACCTGTACAGGGGCAGGGGTCAACACTTTTCGCAAGCGACAGCGCAGTTCAAGGCTCATGACAGAAACGCGCACCTGTATCAATCATGGCTTGAACGGCTACTCCATCAACGAGCACAGTGAGCAAGTTACGGGGCGCACGAAGAGCTAGACGAGGATTTGTGATCGTGGTCCTACTGCAGCATCACCTCTAGACGCTGCAGCCCCTAGTTTTCCCTCGGGGAGCGGCCATAGGGACTGCGAGAGGGAAAACCGACGGCGTTGGGGGCGATCGGTTGAGGCCGGAAGGCTCAGGTTCAACAGCAGTGCTTGAATGATCGTAACGAGGTGAGAAGGGACGAGAGCGGTCATTGTAGATAGAAGAGGGTGGAAGGCAGGACCTTTGTGGCTGGAACCATCGATTTCGGCAATAACAGGCGATATGGCCGACGTAGGAGCAAGTAAAACAAATAGTCCGGTTATCAGATGTGCGCCATTCGTCTGGATTATGTCGCCGCGGGGCGACATATAGGCAGGTCGGCCACTATACACGGTGCGAACGTCGGTGTCATAAGCAGGCCGACCACGATGAACGGCGTGAACGTCGGCGGCAGTGGGTGGGCTGATGGCAGCAACAGAGTTGAAACCCAAGGTGGCGAGCTCTTTGCGGACAACAGCCTGAATTGGGGGAATGTCCGAGTGGTGGCCGTCGGAGCAATGTGGCGGTAAGGTAGCAGGAGAGATGGCCTCGAGTTCGCGGCGAACAATACGGATCACATTGTCGGTCGATGTGGGCAGGTGTTGGGGCGGCAAATCTTGTCACGAAGATGTCGGAGCAGTATTAGGAAGGCGTGCAAATGACGGTGCGATGCGACGGCTCTTGGCGTCTTCAAAACGGCGGCATTCTTTGATAGTATCAACCGTGTGGCACTCTTTGTATACAAGCAAGTTGAATGCATCGTCTGCGATGCCCTTCAAGACATGACCAACTTTTTTGGGACTCCGACATGTTGCGATCCACTTTGTGGCAAAGGGCGAGCACATCCTGAATAGAGGCCACATACGATTCAGTAGCTGTTTGGAGACGGGTCTCAAGGGTTCTCTGGGCGTCAAGCTCTCGGCCAAGGGGTTTTGGAAAGAGTTCACGGAGCTTCTCTTTGCCAGCATCCCAGCTTGTCAACTGCTCTTCGTGGGTCTCGTACCAAGATAGCGCAGTGCCCTCAAGGTAAAAAAAAACATTGGCTACCATGAGGGTGGGGTCCCAGCGATTATATTTGCTGACACGTTCACACTTGCGTATCCATTCTTCTACGTCAGCAGTGTCCGTACCAGTAAAACAATCAGGATCGCGTGGGTGGGTGAGGATGACCGGCGGCAAGGCCTCCGGTGGTGTGGGAACGGTATCCTGTTGCATGGTTGGGTAGGAAATCAGGCCGCCGCTTCGGAGTTCCGTCGTACGGAGGCTAACGCCGGGATCAACGGCAGCACCTCCATCAAGATGTTACGTGAAGACTCGATCTATTTACAGTATATTTACAAGATTGCAACTGGCATAGCAGCGAGCAGCACGACAGCAAAACAGTCCCACTTCTTCGTCATCTATCTTGCCGCGAGCCAAAAGGGGGGGGGGGGGGGGGCACTTCGTCTTCACGTAACAATATTGATATAAGCTGTACGGTGATTGAAAAAAAAAAAAAAAGCCTGGTGCCGATATATTCGGCAGTCACCTGTTTCTGCAGTTGCCTTGCAGAATCCCGCCCTGTGTGAAGGTGACATTTGGATTAGTCGATGCCGCCACTGACACTCGGGGAGCCCCGCCTCGATTTTGGCAGCGGTGGCCGCATTTGAATAGAGGCTATGCGCAATGCGCCCGTTTACTGCGCGGCTGACTACCGCCAATGCGCGATGAATGACCTAGGGTGGCCGAACTTATCCGCAACACTCTACTGCGGTGTCCGCCACAGTCACCTTAGAAACCGAGCCAAAAGCAGTTACCAATTGCCCCGCCGGGGTGGTGCAGTGGTAAGACGCCCGACTACTGTGCCGGAGTTCCCGGGATCGAATTCCGGCCTCGGCGGCTGCGTTTCGATGGAGGCGAAACGAAGTGGCGTCCGTGTGCTGTGCGATGTCAGCGCACGTTAAAGATCCCCAGGTGGTCGAAATTACTCCGTAGCCCTCCACTACGGCCCCCCTTTCTCTCTATCCACTTTCACTCCCACCCTCATCCCTTCCCTTACGGCGCGGTTCAGGTGTCCACAGAGCAAGTGTGACAGATACTGCGCCTTTCCCTTCCTATGAACCAACCAACCAACCATCGTCGTTACGTAAAACATGGATCAGTTGCCCATACAGCACGCCACACGTATAGGAGGCTCTTTGATGCAGACGCCACTATCGGCATGTTACCAAGCGCGCTTCACCGCGCAGCTCCAAAGAGGCCGATAAAAGTTTGCGAACAACGCCGCAGAGAACGCTCAAAAGCTGGCCCGCGCGATAGGCCGCAGGCGTTCGCGGCGGCAGCTGTGTGCGCCAGTTTCCGGCGTTGCGCAGCCGACGCTCGTCAAAGCTTGAACGGAAGTCGCGGCAAGGCTCCGCGTCGAGATTCGATGCCAGCGTCCACTGCCCTCGTCGCTTTGTAGCCCGTTTTCGCGGGCGCCGGCCGTAATTGCATCGCGCGCCAGACATCAATCACTCAAAACAAAATACAGCAAAATGTTTCCATAACTGCGATTCGCGGGGGTGGTACCAGACAGACTGGCGAGAGCCCGTCTGACTCGAAAGCGCGGCCCCAGACCGTCTTCGCGCTTCGGCTTTGCTCTCTACGGCGCTGTTCCAGAAAACAGGCCATGCAGACGCCTGGGACGTTTTGTCGAGAAAAAAAAAAAAAGAAAAAAAAAAGAAGAAAAAAAAAAGAAAAAAAAAAGACTGAACGAACGAACGAAGGAACTCCGCTACATAGCCATTAAAGGCGCCGGCCTTAAATCCTGCTGCTCCGCGTGATGTCGCCGCCGCCGCCGCGCGATCGTGTGAAACAGAGACCTACAAAATATCGTGTTCCAGTGTCCGGTTCAGTCCTGCTTTTGCACGTTTCTTCCCCCGTTCTGTTACACACTGGCTTCTTCGATCAAGATGCAGCCAGCCATCGACAGGCGCAGTTCGGTGCTAAAACTGTGAAGCAATGCACTTTGCAACTTTACAATTCCGGCGCACTTGCGAGAATCCCATGTGTCGATAATTTGCAAACGTTGACCTTCAGCACGAGATTGATGTGAAACTTGTCATAGGAAAAAAAAAAAAAAAGAAGACCACAAAAAATAAAAAGAAAAAAGAAAAAAAAAACCGAAACGATGCTTGAGCTAACGCCCTCCGTGTTTTCGTATTCGCATATTTTAACCTTTCTGCTTTCTGTTTTTCGCCACTGCTTTTATTCTCCAAATCTCTAAACTATACGCAGAGTCCTTCCTCCCACCTCTACACAGATCTTGCCCACGCTAAGAAGAGAGGTAAAACCATACCCTAACTAGAGTCAAAATAAAATGTAACAAAGTGAATGACAGCTCGTAAAGTTATAACCAGTCGTCAGATGTAGTAACATTTTCCCTCTATTTTTCAAAAAACATAAGAGGTGGCGGCGCACGCTTCGGATGTATACGATCACTACACTGTTATACTTCTGTCTCACACAAGCAGATTTTGTGTCATTCGGTTTCACGTGGTGCCAGACAGTAAAATATGATGCCATTCGGAAATGGTGGCAATTGCGATAAAAAGAATACTGCACTTTAGGAACACCAGTGCGCATAAAAGGCGTTTGCGACCATTGCGTAGCATTTTAAAGCGGATTAAAACATTTCTGCTCGAAAATTCAAACAAAAAACATTATTTCTGGCTATGCCGTAGCACTTGCATCAAAATCCAAGCCAAGTATCGAGTCGCCCACAAATCCGATAAATGTAAACAGACAGTATGACTGACACAGCGCAGAGAGGATACACAGTGTGGAGACGCACGAAGACACGTATAGAGCATGCAATTGACGTCAAAACGGTTAGGCGCTTAGTTACAACATTAAATAGTTCCGAGATAAACGCACGGGGAGAAGTGGCCACTAAAGGAACATAGAACCCAAAATGATTGTGAGTCACTGGCATGACTGGACGGCTAGTGTGGCCGAGAGCGCTCCACGACAGCATGCCGTGCGAATAATTTTACACGTAAATTAAAAGTTAAAATAAAATAAAAACTCAAGTAATATAATGTTTAACTTTCACTGAGCGCCGAATATTCTGCCACGTTGCTTGTTTCTACTGCGTATATGGCGTCGAGAGTACACATTCGTTTCGCGATCGAATGCTTCGATGGCGAATGTTATGACGTTATGAATGTTATGTTATGAATGTTATGATAATGACGTTAAATTGTCTTCTGTAGCAGACGAATAATGACATTAGATGGTGATATCATTCGATTCGAATGATATTAAGTTACCTAGTGTGACAAGGATATTACCCTGCGTGTGCAACAAGTGTGCCTAGACAACACCACAAGAGGAGACTGACAGCGGTAGAAAAATGATGCGGTAACTGCTCGTTTGCAGTTCAGGAAAGATGACTCGAACCCAAACCAAACCGAACGCCAATACGCATTACGGCATCAAGCAAGCTCTCTCACCCTGGTAGTGTTGCACAGAACGAATGGAGCGGAGCGCCAATTGTTATTCTCGCTTTACTACTCTCACTCATTCGGTTTCGGTTTGTGCGCGAGGTTACCTCGTGCAACCATGAAAACCATTTTTTTCTCCCGAATGGCCCTTCTGCGTTTTTTAAAGCTGCCCTCTTTAGAAGTTCGGTTAAGCACGGGTGTCTCGTTTCGCCTATTATCTGCTTTCTTCAGCATTGCAGGCAATGTGCTCTACTCCTTTATGAGCAACGTGCACTTAACTGTTAAAGCGCAGTTCCGTGTTGCATTTTTCGTACTCTCCTGAAAAACGTCTCTTCTTTATAACTAAGGAACACAATGCTGAAAAAGACCTTTCAAAATAAAAGCCTACCGAAGTATCAATACTGCAAGCTGCTCTTTTTCAGCAAGGTTGGTGTGGCACACATAGCGCGTTAACTACAGCATCGCACACCGCATTACGTGCAGATATATCCTGCCAGGTACAAGACTCTCTAACAACATATACATATATATATATATATATATATATATATATATATATATATATATATATATATATATATATATATATATATATATATATATATATATATATATATATATATATATCAGCATTTATATAATGATAATAACTCCATAATTATCCGACAAGTGCAGTTCTTTCTTTCCATTTACTTATTTATTTTTTATTTATTAACCTTTTTGTGCGCGCAAACTGGTTCTTCTCGTTCATGTCCGAGTACGTGTACGCAAGAGATTTGTCCCAGGGCAGCACGGCTTTGCCTGCTGATTTCTGATCGATAAGCGGATAAAATGGCTATCAAATTGACAACAGCGTGCGCTCAAGTAACAAGGGCGTCACAAGCTTTAACACTGCCAATTACCTATACTGTAGTCCTTATAAAGTACTTAAGGCGAGCTAGACGTCGATTTTTTTTTTTTTTTTTTTCACGACGTGGGAATTCAGACAAGCAGGAGGGGAAGAAACGGCAGACCCGACTCGAGAAAGAGGGAAGAAAAAAAAAAAGAAATATTCACTCAAAAATATAAACGGCTGAACGTAATCTTGAATACACAAGAAGCATTAAACTTTGGCTCGTTAAGCTTACTAAAGGTGCCGCCTTTGGGCTTTCGTGCAGCCGCGCATGAAGAGGTCACACAGGGATACTTTTTAGACTTTTTGGGCGCCCAGGTGTGCTGAAGTACGCTAATTACGGAGCCAGAAAGCTTAGCCCCGGCTCCATATTCCAACATCGCCAGTGGGCGGTGAAGAAGAGCGCGGTAAGCGTGTATAGTACGGTGCAGTGGTTGGAGGATAACAAGGGACGCCTGAGAAGTGGCGGAGCAGCTGTTGCTGCCATGAGGCCAGCTAAGCGGGCGACCTTGAAAGAGGTCACGGTTGCTCATTCGCATTTCAAGGTTGAAGTGAGCGTAGCGTGCGTGCGTGACACTCTCTGCTGTCTGTCAACTCCTTGCATAAACCAGCCTGATCGTCTTATAGAGCCATCAGGTCCGTGCCTCGCGCATCTTACCAATACTGCAAGTTAAAAAAAAATACAAAGATTCGGTTCGGTTTGGTTTGGTTTGTGGCGTTGAACGTCCCAAAGCGACTCAGGCTATGAGAGACGCCGTAGTGGAGGACTCCGGAAATTTCGACCACCTGGGGTTCTTTAACGTGCACTGACATCGCACAGTACACGGACGGGAGGGACACGAGGATGGATTAGGCATCCTCATAAACCGTTTGCAAGAAAGAAGTGCAACTTCGGCGCAGAGAGATGATCGTTGAGCGATTCACTCTCCTGAGCTATTGTTCATTTGACAGCCGGTCTCTCTCTCTCTCTCTTTTTTCAGCAGTTCGCCTGTTAACTTTCGCACTGCATCTACTTGAGTTCGTCCTTTCGCGGATGGTTTTCGGGAATAAAATCGACCCCCTTCCCTTTATCACCAAGTCTTTTTGTGGGAATTATAGACAGTCCAGTGCGATAATTAAATTACGCATAGATAAGCAGCAGCGATATTTTCCCACTTATGTGCATCACAAGCAAGTCTCAATAAAACCACGGTACGAACAGCAAGCATTTTTGTATACGGGACACGAAAATCGCATGTTGCGAGGCATATTCGCTACAACAACAAAACTTGAAGATCACAGCAGAAAATACATTGGGATAATACGACCGCATTAGCGTTGGCGCGAGTTGGTGGCTCTATAGTCGACGCTTTTCTATATCTATACCAACATGGTAGGACTCAGCACTTTTTGTCTCGTGACCAATGCTTTAGATGACTCACGAATTACGTGACTCGATGATACAGCTCTTCTTTTTGCAACTATCACCCGCTCACTGACTGATGATGTCACGAGGGGACCAACATCCGCCGATACATTATGCGGACACTTCCGACAATAATAACAAGAAAAGGCGCACACTGCTTCGACGCAACTTTGTGCACGGGTTTCTTAAGGAAAGATAACATCGCGGCTGCCGCAAAATTTTATTCCATCGCTGTCGGCAAGACGACAATACATTTCTCTGGACTGAAGCGCAACGGGACTGTCGCAGTGACACGCGAACAATGAAACGAAGAGTTAAAACGAAAAACCAAAGGGGGAAGAGATGGAAGGGAGGGGGAGAGATTAAAGATACGACGAAAGCGGTGCGCGGAACAGCAGTCGTTGTCGGGAGGAGGCGATGGGCGGAGTCGAAAGGCTTCGATGCCCAATCGATAACGCGCTCCCCAAAAAGGAAACAACGCGAACGTGCGCCCACTGCAAAGTGATCCGCGGCCAGCCTCGGCCGTGCCCCTCAATTCCGGCGGGCTCTCGCGGAACACTGCAGTGACCCGAGCGCACGCTTCGCTCCCGAAAAACGACACGGTGGTGTCCCTCCGGTTCCTTTCATGCGCAAGTTGAGTAGCGACATCGAGGACAAAAATAAACCACATCAACGATGCGAGGCTTCCAATGGTAGCATTTCGAGTATCAGCGCCCAAAGCTCGAGAATGACTTCATGAACCCCATAGGGAGAGCGTAAGGACGTCAACGGCAGTCATCCCTAACCCAATGGAAGTGTTCACGAGACGCCGGAGGGGCACTCTAGGATTTTCGAGAGGATTATATAACAGAGCCAAGACTACAGTGCTCTGTACCAAGACTTCGGTTTCTTCAGGCGCGCGTGTCGCCCTTTTCCTGCACCATCCATACGCATTGTTTTCTGCAACGCTTACTTTCAAAGGTAGTAAACTGAGGCATAAGATCACAAGATTAGATGAGTGCAGTACGTTAGATGTCTTCACCCGATATGGGAGTGCCTGCTTAGCTCTGACTAACGTAACACTGCGCAGAAATGAAGAAAGGAGCTACACTACGGGGGACAGAGTGCGAAGCCCATTCATTTTATTCTCTCTCCTTTTGCAAGCGAGTCAGACACCGGTATATACGTGTGTTTTCACACCCGGTGCTGCACGGCGTTCGCGGGTGGGGAGACACTGCCGTCACATCGGTGACCACGTTTCACGGCATCGCTCGAGTGCACCCGGCGCAGTTTTGAACAGTGCCGCTCGCTTCGCTGTAACTTGACCGAAGGGGAGAACTGTGAAGCGGGGAAGACTGGTCCACCAGAGAAATTACCATCCCGTGAGCAGCCCCGTACCTTCTGAAATTTTATTGTTTATTGCTTTCAATTACAAGCTGCTAGCAATTACTCACTGACACCCAGGCAAGCGCAGCCATACGGCTACATAAGAAAGCTATACAACTTTCTCAGAAACTTTGTAGTTAAACAAAATTTCGTCCTGGTCCGCGGTTCGAACTCGGGGCCAACGACTTTCAGGGGCAGTCGCTCTACCAACTGAGCCAACCAGGTAATGACGAGAGCGAATTGATTTATGGTTCAGTAGAGTAAGGGTCCCAGCAAACAAACATGCCCATACTCAAGTATGGATGCGAGAGTTGGACTGTGAAAAAGGCTGACCGCCGAAGAATTGACGCGTTTGAATTGTGGTGCTGGCGAAGACTCTTGAGAGTTCCTTGGACTGCCAGAAGATCCAATCAGTCGATATTGTCGACCATAAACCCTGACTGCTCATTGGAGGGTCAAATTCTAAAGTTAAAGCTCAGCTACTTTGCTCATCGGATGAGAAGAGAGGAGTCGCTGGAGAAAGATTTGATGTTGGGAAAGGTTGAGGGTCGCCGGAGAAGGGGTAGGCAGCGAACGCGATGGTTAGATGGCATCCTCGAGGCAATGCAGATAAGGTTATGTGATGTTAGGAAGATAGTGAGAGACCGGAAAGCGTGGCGTGACATGGTCCATAGGGTCACCAAGAGTCGGACACGACTGAACTGAACTCAAGTATCGGTCGAACGTAACTGAATATATGGATGGATTTTTAAGTTCCACGATAGATGACTGAAATTCCTCCTCAAGAAAAAGAAAACTGTTGCCGCCTTATGCGCAATGTATAGATAACGCGCATGTTCCATCGTAAAACCGGTGTAAAAAAGATATTTAAATACCTTACTTGTGCTTAAGGTAATGTCATCAATGCTATACCTATACCAATAGATAGTGCATTTTTTTTCTAAAGGCTACGTGAACAGCTTTATTTCTATTTGCAGACATGTCCCAAACACGCACGCTAACCTCCAAAGTGGACCTTAATTGCATCTTCCAAAATTTTAGAATCATAACTTCCGCTTATTACCCCAAAAGCAACACGATCACTGGCAAGGAGGAGGAAGATGAGGAGGAAAGGCAGGGAGGTTAGCCCGTAAAAGAAACCGGTTTGCTACCCTGCACTGGGGGAAAGGGGTGAGTGGATATAAATGTTGCGAGAGAGGGATGGGTGAATTTAGTACAGTCACATCACAGACAAGCCACATCACGTCACAGTCATATTACGTAACATAACAGCAAAGTCATAGTCTTTCGATTAGGCTTGTGCTTTTCATAAAGCGGAGCAGTGCCTGGGAGGCCTTCACCGCAGACGATCGCCTTGGCCAGGGACCTAAAATCCTAATTTCAGTCAATGGGCGTCCATCTAGATGCTCCAGCGTACGGCACAGACACTGTCTTTCCTCACTGTATATGGGGCACTCACAAAGAATGTGGCCTATAGACTCGTCGCATCCACAGTTTGTACATGTAGGGCTGTTTGCCATGCCTATCATAAAAGAATACGAGTTTGTGAATGCTACACCAACCCACAGGCGGCACAGTAAAGTTTCTTCGCGTCGGGGTAGGCCAGGTGGAAGCCGGAGCTTCAGGTCAGGGTCCAGGGATTTTAAGCGGTAGCTCGCAAACTGGCCAGAATTCCACAAGGAGATCGTGTGTTCCTGCGCAAGTGCGCGAAGATCAATGGCAAACATTCTAAATAAAGACCGTGCACTAAATGAATTAATATTAATATATAACAAAAGTGGACTCGACACACAGACGTTCGGTACTCCCCGAGATCAGTGGTATGTACTGCCCCCGAAAGTATGGGAGAGCGATGTAGGAGAGATGAGAAAAGTTCCCAGTCGGTAAAAACTGCAGAAAATTTTCTGTTGCCGCAACATGTTTTCTGTGCGGTTATTAACAGTGAACGTGCTGTGACAAAATAAATTTCCGTAGTAACATTCCAACGTTTTGTTTTCACAACAGAAAAGTACTGCAGAGCTACAAAAAAATACAACAGAACATCTAAAAAGGCAGACGTTATGACAGAACTACAGAAAATTGCATCGCATTTTTGACACGGTTCTGTCGTTTCTTCCTTTCTTTTTTTTTTTTTTTCGACTTGGTTGAAGTGGCCGAGTATGATAAGGAAGGAGGAGTCACCTACAGGTCCGTTTCCCAACGTGCGCGCGGCGCAGAGGATAATGCCCTCAGCTCTTCCTACGGGAGATGCAGCCTTGATTTCATTTCCCCCGAAGAGCATCGAGCGGCGCTCCGCTTTCGCAAGCCGAAGAAGGTGGGGGAATTTTCCCAATGCATTTCGAGAGCACCGCGAAAGATAAAAAGAGACACTGCCTGGTCTGCTTATACCGGTCTCGAACATTGCCGCAATTCGTGGAAAAGACGAACGGCAAAGCAGTAGGCGAGGGAGCGCGAGCAGCTGGGAGAAAGTCGCGGGCGACAACTCCGGGCTTCCTTTAAGCCCGTGCCGAAGCCCTATAATCAGGTCGGGTTCCCACTTTTAAATGACGCCGCCGTCCTCAGAATGTCACGGATTACGCAGACGAGGCGGCACGCTTCGCTTTAATCGCAACTCACGAGCAACGCCAAAGCCCCGTGACGCGCCCACAGGGTTTTATTTTTAACCCCGCTCGAGCTTGGGCGCAGCTAGAGCCCGCCGCCCCGCCATTTTAATCGGGCCGCCGCTAGCAGAAAAGAAAAGCGCGACATCGAGGATCGCGCAAAATGTTGAAACATTCCATCACAACGACGACTAATAACGGGCATGCTCTTTCAAAGCAAGAAAATGTGCACACGCACGCCGGCGCAACTTCGGTCTCGAGAGAGAGAGAGAAGCGAGAATAAAATTTCGTCAAAAGCAGAGGAAGACAGGCGAAAACGAAACGAACTTTACAAAGGATAAACAGCACGCGCCATTGCGCCGCAACCCGTGAAGGTAAAAAGTCCCGCTTTCGAGCGAGAAATAAAGCACGGGGCCGTTAAGCGCCTCACTCCGGATTCCCTCTCCAACAACGCCCTCCATATGCTCGCCGTTCCTCTCCCCCCCCCCCCCCCTCCCGCCATTCTTTTTCCCCGCAATATTTTTTTTTTTTTTTTCCTTTCTCATGGCTACATGACGCCGTACAAACGTGCTCATTCTTCTGGGTTGAGACACTTTCTTTTTGCCCGCTTCGAAAAAAAAAAAATAGAAGTGCGACTCGCGGAAACTCGTTTCCTGGCGCCTCGGATTATTCATTCTTCGTGTCAGGCTTCGCACCGGCGAGAGGGAGTCGAATATGTGATGAAAATGGCAAAAACGCGAACAGTCAACCTGGAGGCCCGGAATGTGAGAAAGTCCACGCAAATAACGAACGGCTCCTCCTGCGAAGCACCTCGGCCTTATGAAAAACACGTGAACATAGCAGGAATAGAACGTTCCCCTTCAAAACGAATGACGACGCATGTGCAAAGCAAACACGAACCTCCTCCTCCCCCCCCCCCCCCCCCTTTCTTATAGAAAAAAGCTACGTTTAAACGAAGCAGCAAGACCACGAGCAAAAGGGCTACAAGTCTCGCAAATATGAAAAATAAAATTCTTATACCAAGTACAGAAGGGTGGGGCAATTGAGTAAATTTTCAGTCCATGTGACAGATAATTCTGGTAGCGCTAGAAGTAATATGAGAGGGAACACGGGAGCGCTTGGACTCCACGCTCTGTAAAGCGCTACTACCGCCATGTGGTAAGAATCAGAGAAGTAAAGATAAGGTCGGTCGGCTGCTCTTTACCTTGCCTCCACCCGCCCTCCTGGAGTGTTATCGGCAGAGATGGAAGACCAACTTGCCTTGGTCAAACAGGCGCAGGACATGTTGAGTGGTTAATTGTTTACTTCTATCTCTTTCCAGCATGCCCATGGTGCGTGCACCCATTCTCATTTTATGTTGGTGGCAGCGCTTTGCGAAATGCTCTTGTGTTCCTTCTCATATTGCGCTGTACATGGAGGCTCAGCACGAATTAGGCATACATGACGCATCTTTGGAGCTCTAGAGTGCGCCACGAATGCCATTTCTCCGGTTCCCGGCATCCACGGCATACGGGTTCCCCAGCCATCTCCATCGCAATACATCCCCGGAGCAAATATGGCGCTTCCGAAGAAGCCCAACGAGGCGAAACGGAGAGGCGTGTCTTCGCTGGAAAAGGAAATATGCTCAGCAGTCAACACGTATTGCACATGTGCAGAAAGGGTGTCGCAAAAACCATCGTGCATATAAATGCGCGCAGTTACTTTTTTTTCCTCCTTTAACGGGACATCGAGTTGCCTGCACCGATAAACGCACCGCATCATGATCCCAAAGGGACTTGCAGGGAAAACAGCTATTAGAGAATTTATAGTATAGTGAGCTTCGCGTGACTGCGTGCTTAACTTAGCGAAAGTTCGCACTGCGGCTTTTGCGTACTTATCGAGAAAACATGGCGGCGTCCCTCCAAGACAGGAGAGAGCCGCTCGCTTCCGCAAAATAACAAGTCGTTGCGTTCCTGTTTCAAACCCTTACCGATACCCACTAGAGCGGCTGCTTTTCGCTATGCGTGACCTTGTTTCGATGCCCAAGTTGAGGTGTTCCTCAGTATACAGCCTTGGACTTAATGTCGATTCTACACCCCAATGCAGGCGATGTAGTCTGCATGACTCAAGTGGTGAATCAGGTAGAACGAAAGGAAGAAGATGGTTTGCACGGTATAAAAAAGAAGAACCGAACAAGGGTAAATAGGGTACGCCTCAGGTCGCAGATGAGCCAACGTTTCGACAAGTCCACTTGTCGAAAATGCCCAGACGAAGACAAGTCCACTTGTCGAAACGTTGGCTCATCTGCGACCTGAGGCGTACCCTATTTACCCTTGTTCGGTTCTTCTTTTTTATATCAAGTGGTGAAAGGTATACCGCTACCACATGGAACGCACGCGCTGTCCGCCTCGCTTGTCATCTTCGTTCCAACAGCGCGCGACGCTGCGGGGTCGTCGCGAGCGTTCGCTACGGTCGATAAACGTTGTGTCGGCACTGTGCATTAACCTCGTGGCTCCGCCTATACGGGGGCCGGCGACGACATGCAGCACGCGGTTACCCCCAACCCGATGCTTGCTCGCCCCAAACAGCCGAGCAAGCATATAAGCTTCGACCAGAGCATTAAATGAGCCCAGAAAGATGCACCACAGAATGATATACGATGATTTCAAAAACTTCGCTGGATGGAGAAGGCTCGGTCAATATTTTAGCCCCGGCGGAAGGAGGACAGAGTCGATATACGTGGATTAAACGCAGAAGCAGTGACGAGAAAAATCCCTCTCGAAGACTTTGCACTTGTTTTTCTTCCCCTCAAAAGAAAAAAAAAAAGAAACATAAAAAAAACGAAGTAGCAAAAATGCGCCCTCGGATCAAGACACCGGGATTTCGATATAATCCAGTGTCTGGAAGCGAGCGGACCTGAGCGGCAACGAGCCGCACGTTTACGATCAGGCCGTCCTGGGCGCTTGAGCAACCACACACCAAGAACCGCGGATTGACTGTGGGACGTCGTCTTATTTTTTTTGAGAATGCACTGTTTACCAATATTGTGCATCAGCTTAAGTTTTTCCTCATCCAATAATAATCAACATGGGTTTCGTAGTGGATTTTCATGCGTTACACAGATTTCTGTTGACTGCGTGTTCCTTGATTTCGTGAAAGCTTTTGACGTTGTACCGCATAATTTCTTCTTAGAAAAATTATAACAGTGATCCCGCCGTTTTCGTGAGATACAAAAACACCAGACCGACACGACATAAGCACGACTTCACGCTAGAATAATTATTTTGTAACAATGATACTTTTCGGTTTTCTTATTTTCCACGAGTGAGTGAGTGAGTGAGTCAACTTTATTGTCCGACGGAAAAGGCTCTTTTCTACCCCATGTCCTCCCCTCTAGAGGAGAGACGCCTTGAGGCAGGTGATAATCCGCTTCAGATGCTCGCCAAAATCTCCTGGATCGCGGCGGCCTCTTTAGCCAGTCGAACCGCTAGTAGCTGGTGTTCAGGGGTTGGGCTTTCCAGAAAGCAAAGCCCCCAGGCTTCTCTACTATAAACTTTGTTTGCGCTGCCTGGGGAATGCAAACACTCCCATATTATATGGTTCAGGGTGCCCCTCTGCCCGCAAATTCTGAAGCTCTCTTCAAAATCTGGGAATATATATTTATTTAAAACCGGATTTGGATAAACATCCGCTTGCAGACGCCTCCATGCCGTCATCTGTTTCCTATCTATAGTCTTGTCTGGAGGGGGTAGTTTCAAACGCTGGCTTCTATAATACTACGTCACATCATAACACGACAGCAGACGCCCTTCTCTGTTGTAGCCGTCCTCAGGTTGCTTATTCCGACCTGCTCGGTAGTAGAGACATCAAGCCAGGTTCTGAGCAGCCTCGTTGCCACTAACAGATTCGTGTGCTGGAGTCCAAATCAGTTAATTGTCTTATCCAATTCTTTTTGTCTTAGGAATTTTAGTGTCATGGGAGCTATCCTCCCACTACCAAAATTTTGAATTGCAGTTTTACTGTCGCTCAACATATACGTGGCCTTTGTGCCGACGCAAGCAAGAGCTATAGCAACCTCCTCTGACACATCGGTATCATCACTTTTAATCGATAGTGCCCAGATCGAGCCCCTCCCCCGCCAACCACTACCGCTAAGGTGCCTTCTCCCCTTTTTCCACCCGCCGCATCTACAAATGCATCTACAAATTTTTCATGAGTTGTCCGGGAATGGAATTCGTTAAACCATGCTATTACTGCCCAGCCTACAGTCGAAAACATTTGTCAATGCTCTGCAAGAAACAGCATGACCAAAACTTTTTTTTTCTTTTTTTTTTATAACTACCACCTGTTAAGAACCGCTGTGAAAATTAATGTAAAATACCATGTACTGTAAACGGCTGTGTTTATTGTATGTTTGGCTCCTGTATGTTGTCTGGCCTGCATTGTACCTGTTTTTAAGACTACCATGTTCCCACTCCTGTAATAATCCCAACCGGGATTGACAGTATTCTGAAATAAATAAATAAATAAATAAATAAATAAATAAATAAATAAATAAATAAATAAATAAATAAATAAATAAATAAATAAATAAATAAATAAATAAATAAATAAATATCATGGATAAGAGCGTCCCTTCATTTAAAAAAAGAAAGGATGGTGGTTAGTGGTGAAATCTCGGAAGAAGTTGCTGTCACTTCGGGTGTCCCGCAAGGGTCAGTTTTAGGACCACTTTTGTTTGTAATTTTTATAAATGACATTTTCGCTGGTATATCTTCTACATTGAAACTATTCGCTGATGATTGTGTTTTGTAGCAAACTGTTACTAATTCTGCTGACCGTGACGCTCCACAGTGCGACCTTGACAAAATCACTGATTGGTGTGATAAATGGGGCATGACGATCAATATCCGGAAATGTGTATATACGTGTTTTACTAAAGAAATGTCTCTTTGTAATTTTGTTTATAGTATCAATTCAGTACATTTGTTGCCTGTTACTGATTACAAATATCCTGGTGTTTATTTAACTAGTGACCTTAATTTGTTGGCATAGGCACATTAATTACATCACTGCGAAAGCAGGTCGCGTTTTAGGCTTCCAACTCAGGAATGCCAAATGTTTTCCTTTAAAAACTAAATAAGTACGTGTGTACAGTATGGGACCCTAAAACTAAAAATAATATTACAAAATTAGACAAGGTCCAAAACCTAGCTGTCCGTTTTGGTCTAAATAATTACAGCCGGAATTTCAGTGTGTCAACCACGCAGAAATCGTTAGGATGGATTTCGCTTCATAAACGTAGATACATACTTAGGCTGAACTTCTAGGACATATTTCATTCTAAAACCGGTATTGACCGTGACCGTTATTTATTACCACCAGACTATATATCAGCAAGGAGGGACTGCACATACAAAGTAAAAGAAATAAAATACAGAACAAACTTACTAAAAATGACATTTTTTCCCCCCAAAACAATGAATGAACGGAATAAGCTGCACCAAGAAGTCGTTTCATCGAAATGTAGCGTGTAATTTCCTGCAGTCTGCCTTCAGAGCGACCACATGCTTCACTAAAGAGTCACGCCAACACCCTTATATGGGCGTCAGTACACGAGCGAGACGAGACGCCCATTGAACGAACGAATATAAACGTAAGGTAGGGATCGCAGACGTACACAGAAAGTGAGGCTGGACTGCGCTGTTAAACGCCGGACGACCGTTCCTTCTTCTATAATGCACCCGCACGTATACAAGAAAAAAAAAAAAAAAAAATTCCAGCCCCAAAGCTGCCCAAAAGCCGCGCGCTGTAAGCACTCTCACGGCAAGCCGCACAGACCTGTCTCAATGCGAACGGCCCGCTCCAGCGGTTAGTCGCAGCTGCAAAGGGTGCCCAACTGCTTCAATTTTACAAACGCCACCAGCACAATGCGCACGCCCCAGTTCTCCCTGCCGCCTCCACTGCGTTTCGTTCAGGGCGATGTGCCTACGCAGCCTCGCAGTGCCAGAGCATTCACGGCAAACAGCGCTGCGCTTTGGCGGATGAAACCACTGCAAACACACTCACTTAGTTCTTACACACGCCCCGAACTCTCCGCAGAGCGTAACATTTCACACGCACACGTACCGGTGAGGGCAAAAGTAAACGGAACACGCTATTTGGTTCTAAAAGTTTTCGCTGGTTGCATGATTGCAACTGGCAGTCGTGGTATGGCCTTTCACTTGGTCCATTATTGTTTTTCGATCTCCAGTACACAAGGCATGATTTTAATTTGAAGGAAAAAGCATGCTCCGTTTACTTATGTCAGCACCTGTACGCACATTCGAACACTAGCCATACGAAACAACGGGCTGTCGCCACAGCTTTTACAGCCAGTTTCCTCGGTTGTAAGAAATGTTACGAAACTTAATTCAACGCCACGGATTTATATCGTGTTAATACATTTTCCGAGGCGCGCCTCCGAATTCGTTCGCAGTTTTTGCATGAGCAAATGGGCCACATCTGCGGGTGGTATACGTCACTCAGCCAGAAGTTTACGCGACCGGCAACCGTGAGTTCGGATGCTTCGAAAACTGATCGATAAAGGTTGCACGTATATGCAGCTCAAAATCCCGATATACCGATTCGATGACGATGCGTCGGAAATGCGACACCCGTCGAAAAAATTTGTCGTCCCATGTCACGGCGAGCCGCGACGCGTCCAGTCCTTCGCGTCACGCATGTCGTCATATAGCGGCGCAAACACCCGATGCAAAACCATAAAACCCGACTCACGCACGCACGCACGCACACGCAGTTCGTTTCCTCGCGTCGCCTACGCGCCATTGCTTCTCGACTGACGGCCATCGTACGACCAACCGCGCAATTTAAGCGCCGGCTACAAGACTTTCATACGACGCCCGTATGCCATAACGAGTGCAAATGCAGACACGTACTGCATACATCAATCCGCTGCAAATAAGTGTGACAGGCCAATCCGGCAAGGCCCATTAGAATACAAAATGCAGCTGCAACCGTCTCCGGCAGGAAAGCGCGGTGCCAGAAGAGAAAAGAGGAAAAAGACTGCAGCAGCAGAGCACCGCCAACCGCCGCCTGGGCTGCTCCACCCCACCTCCCCCTCCCCCAGCAGCGCGCCACACTGGAAGCAGGTGTAATACGGGGCCAAAAACAGCCGAGTCGAAAGTGAGATGCCGTGCCATTGGCAAGCATATACCGCGCCGTTGAGGTTCCGCCAATTTTGCCACGAGGGGCGCTGCAGAGTTATGGGAGGCCCTGATTTACGCAATGAACTTCCAAGTGCCCGCTCGCTTCTTCTAAACGGGGAACTTCAAATGAAAAAGTGCAAAACAGTCCACAGCTCTCGTATCATCCTGGCCGCGGCGGCAGCGTTTCGAGGGAGGCGAAAAGCAAGGCGCCCGTGTTCTGTGCGATGTCAAAGCACGTTAAAAAACCCCAGGTGGTAGAAATTTCCGGAGCCCTCCACTACGGCGTCTCTCATAGAATGAATTGCTTTGGGACGTTAAACCCCGCAAACGAAACCAAACAAGCTTTCATCTGATATAGGTATAGCAGTTCAAGGCGGCCGGCATGGATTACCCGCATGTCTGCTATAGCCGCGCTGCACGATTACGCTAAACGTGTGTGATGACGGCTTCCAAAGTAATACAATAAATTGCTGACGGCTGAACAAACCAAACGCTTCGATTGCGCGACCCACATAGCTGATGTGTAGTGATTGCGATAAAATTATAAGCAACATCTCTAAAATACGTGGGAAATTATTCGAACGAACACAGAGTTGCTTCTAAAGGGCAACGCCAGCCTCCGGAATCTAAAAAGTGCACTCTCACGACGACTAAAGGCGCCCATGGACAAGGTTCCACTTTGCCGAATTGCGCTCGACCTCTGAAGCTCAACAAGCCTTAGTACAGGCAGTGTAGCACCTGCTTTATTTGTCATTTTCTTTCATGCAAAAGCGTAAAAGGCCCATCTCTGCAGAAAAACCGACGCTGCAAGGAGAAAGTGACGAGCATGTCTCTGCAATGTGGTATAGCTCGCAGGTGGCATGGCCGGGGATTCATTGGTCGGACGGCCGGTTGCGTGACGTCGTACGAGACAACGTGACGCGCGTTAGAGACTGCAGGAGCTCCAAATTCTGCTTGAAATGTCGAAGCAAGAATACGTATGACTACTCCGGCATGATACCCCTACAGGCTATACGTATGCAGATACGTTCGACTGGCCGGCTTAAAGCTGGGCTTTATGTCGGGCCTCCACACCATGGAAACGTTTTACTGCATGACGAGTAAGGTTGAAATAAGCGTCAGATAAGGAATCGGCGATTATAGGGAGTAGTAAGGTACGCGAACGAGGGTCCGCAAGGGGAACAGCAGACGGCGAAGGTGCTTTGTATTACTCTTAAAAGTCAAAGCTTAAATGTCCTCCCAGCCCACTACTTTTTCTCGGCCACTTTCCATCCCTCCTCGGGCACCAGGCCGTCACCATAGAGAACTGGGCCCGACACAGCACGTACAAGGCAAGCGATTCCAGCCCAATCACGCGCCAGCGCCTTAAGCCTGTACTCAGCCCCTTCTCACACTTGAACAAAAAGGCTACACCGACTCCTTATGCGCAAATTTCATTACGGAAGGACGCGAGGTAAGCGAAAACGGAGTATCGAGCCGCAATTATTTCGAACGCGACATTTCAGCGCTCGAGAGACCAGCTCGTGGAGAATACAGTGACGCAGAACGGGCGTCGATCGCACGTGTGTACGTAATCAACCCAGCAGCTGGAACCCGAGGATTCCGAGAAACGAGGGCCCGCAATCGGGTTGCGCGTGCACTCCCTGCTTCTTCGACCAGAGCACGGAGGGTGGAAGAAAGGTGCCTCCGCGTGCGCGATATCGGAAGACTATATACGTCCGAGAAAAAGGAAGGAACACGCGATCCAATGGGGACCCCCCCTTCGACGTACCGCTCGCAGAGAAAGGGACAGCTGTGTAAACACACGACAGCGGCGTCAATGACACCTTCGCAAGACAAATGTGGAGACTGTGGCCGTGCGCGGAATGACAGCAAAACAAAAGCCCGCAACACGCAAAGAGCGCCATGCGGGTGCAGCTGCATTTTAACAGCGATGCTGTTTAAGCCCGAGGTTTTCCCGTCTATCGTGCGCAGCCTCACGTGTTCGTACTAACGACGTCATGTCCGGTTCTACATGACGTCACCATCGTCAGGATTTTTATTAAGGCGAAAGACTTTCTAGGCTCATGGAACGAAATTCCGTGCGCGAGAGTTGTGCGCACGCAATGCGTGCGCTGATGTGTCACTTGTCAATCTTTCTGATGATGTCATCAGAAAAACGGCTGAGGCCGCGAATAACCAATGTATATTCGCCAGTCCTTCGTCGCGGAGGTTCCAGCCCCCGTTCCTCAGGCCTGCGTGCCAGGAGCGGGGAGTAGGGGGCCTCCTAAATCGGTGGAAATTAAAGTTTTAATCAATCAATCAATCAATCAATCAATAACCCCTGTCTCCATCGGGAATCGAACCTCCATCATCGGATCCCCAACCGAGCGCTTTGACCAACTGCGCCATGCATGGATGATCGTGAAACGAACATCATAATTCTCTTTGTCTGATGATGATAGTAGCGATAACAATTACGCTGCAATTAGTGACAATAATAATGATGACAGTATCAATTATAATTAGTGTGCATTTTAATGATAATGAGAGCAAAAGTGATTCACCATGCGCAGCAGCAACGCTCCGGCTTTCGCATTTCTGCAGTGTAGATATTCCACAGTGAACTGGAAATTTTTCTGATGACGGCATCAGGGTGACAGACAAGTAACACATCAGCGCACAGATCCTGCGTAGATCTCGCGCACGGGTTTTCGTTAGTTTTCGCCTAAAAAGTACGGACAGCTTAACTGTTAATCACGGAATATCGTGCAACAGCAGGGCGTTTTGACAATATTGTGCTTACTGTGTCTCAATTATTAGACGCTGTTTTAATCAGGTGGCCACATATTGCACGTGCTTCACAGATACGATCTTCTTAAAATAATGCTTTCATTAGCGATGGCGTTGGATACGAATTACACTTTGTACGAAGGCCTGAGCGTTGCTGCTGTGCACGGTACGTCGCGCATCCCTTGTCAAACATCCTTGTTGTCATCCTTTGTCGGTTGTGCTTGAACGCATCAAAGTTCGCCGGCGTCCTATAACTGGTTAACTGGAAAGGAAAGGTCAATCGGCTTCAGACATCGGGATTTTGCGAGAATGCAGGTAGGAGTGCTGCAGCACTAAATATTCCAAGAACACCGCAGAATCTGCACTGGAAAAATGCGAAAGCCTGAGCGTTGATGGTGTAAGTATATCGCGCGCCCCTTGTAGAGCTTTTGCTAGCAAGTTCGGGGCTCGTGCCGCACACAGGAAACTTCCTTTCCTTGGAACGCGTTCGTTGCAGTGCTATATCTAATTATAATTGGATTAGAATAAACAAAAAGCGCAGTACCTGTCGCACTTTCTCTAGCAAATGAGAGTTTGGACGATACACACCATCGCTCCTGTCCATGGCCTTGGCGCGCTCTGAAGTGTGGGATTGCAAGACACAGAATCTAGCTCATAGATCTCGCGCACGCGAGATTTTGACTATGAACTAAGAAAGGCATTCGCCTTAAAAGAACGACGCCTGTGGCGACAAGTACGCAAGCAGCACGGAAAAGGCTGCTAGCTGAGGAAGTCCCTGGTCAAACTGTTTTCGATACAAGCGACCAAGAAAAGGACAGGCGTATCTATACGATATCGGAAGACTTGTCTAATAAAAGGGTTCGGATCACAGCCGAATATTGTCTGTGCACCATCACACCGTCGCAAACCACCGTGTAGCCTACAACAGCGCTATCTACCACCCGTCCTAATCAACGAATCGGCGTCCACCTACTCCCACTCTCTACAAGGCCTATGCTGCGCCCATTAAATGCCCGACTACTGTGCCGGAGTACCCGGGTTCGAACCCGACCTCGGCGGCTGCGTTTCGATGGAGGCGAAACGAAGAGGCGTCCGTGTGCTGTGCGATGTCAGTGCACGTTAAAGAACCCCAGGTGGTCGAAATTTCCGGAGTCCTCCACTACGGCTCCTCTTTCTCTCTTTCCACTTTCACTCCCACCTTCCTCCCTTCCCTTACGGCGCGGTTAAGGTGTCCACAGAAAACAAGTGAGACAGTTACTGCGTCTTTCCCTTCCTATAAAGCCATCAGCGGAGGTGGCTCAGCTACAGCGCCAGTAGCAGGCCCGTGCATTTTCTTTTCCTTCTTCCTATAGCCACAACAACAACAACTGACATCGCACAACACACGGACGCCACTTCGTCTCGATTGGTTGGTTGGTTTGTGGGGTTTAACGTCCCAAAGCAACTCAGGCTATGAAAGACGCCGTAGTGGAGGACTCTGCAAATTTCGACCACCTGGGGTTCTTTAACGTGCTCGAGGGCAGAATCCTATGCCGGGAGCATGCGATGCCGACAGACTCGGTCAGCCCTCCGCGGCGGCGTGCGCATGCACACTGCAAGACCTGGTTACGAGGAAACGCAGGAAAGGGCGCCAAAGAGCCGCGTTCTAAAAACTTCAAATATAATCACTGAAGTAATGGCAGGGCAAATTCAACTGCCTCCGTAACTTTTTTGTTTCTCTTTTGAAATCATCTGCACGACAGCTCTCTCGTCTGAGAGACAAACGACATGCATGAATGCAATAACACGCTTTTCCCGGCGGAGACAGATGGTTATAAAGGAATTAAATGTATTTGAAAACAACCCGGAAGCCGAAGGACGTTCGAGTCAGCTACCGACATACTTTACATGATTTGCAATCAGTCAGGAGGAAAGGGGCTAGAGATGACAGAGAGACGCATGGACGATGTCACGAAGAATTAATGAGTTCGCAACACGTTTCGCCGCCCAATGAACGTACTGCTTGCGTTCGTTCAGACGTGACGTTGTAGCGCGCAGCAAAGACGGGCTCGAAAACAAACCACGACGCCAATAACGTTCGTGGCCCCCTTACCGCATATTCAAAGCGAACTGCTGGCTCGAGAGAACCGGGTGATTCAGGGGTGCCTCCAGTCAAAATGCGCACGCTGTCAAAGATAGTTCGCTAGGCGAATATGGTTACCTATATTTTGGCGAGGAAAATGATAGATACAGGAATGAAGCGAGCAGAATGGGTCAGAGTACAATGTGAGTTTATGACATTCGAGAAGAAACGGGCACGCAGCGAGAAGACAAGGTGCACCGGTGGTCCGTTCTGGTAACGGAATGGATTTCAAGAAAGAGTCGAGCGTAGCAAACGGCAAAGTGGGCGGATGTGTCCAGAAGTCCGCCGGTGGCCGGAGCGTTAACTAAACGGAAATGGGGGAGGCGCATGTCTTGAGGCGGACGCGTCCAGAATAATGATCTTATACGTTGACGCTCCGCGTCACGCACAGAATTCCGACGCAACCACGATGCGCGCGCACCCTGTCCCAAAGCACTCACCTCGTCGAACCTGTCGTACTGCTCGCTCCTCTCGTCCGCTGTCAGCTCAAAATTGGCGGCGGACTCGGAGCCTGCGACCAGCGACGACGACGAGCCGGACGCACCGTCCATCTCCGACGGCGGTCGCGTCGTTAGAACGTCCTGCTCGCAGCTGGCCGCGTTGTCACCGGTGCCGTCCTCCGAGATCGCCATCTCCGCCTGCCGCCGACGCGAGCTGCTCTCGATCGCGCGCGGCCAGGCGGCGATGACGCGACACGTCAGCTTGTCGTCCATGCTAGGCATGCAGTCATCCCTCGGCGTATGACAGAATAGATCAACCAGACGCTCGTACGCGCATCTGGGCTCCGAAACGAAACAATTTTACGGCCACCCGAATTCTTCGTCAGTGTAGCCTATTCGTCCTTGACCCAATTTCAATCAGAACTAGTCACATTTCGCTGCGACCTTGTCAATTGTTAGCAGAAGTGACAGCGCGCCCCGGTGTTTCGCTTTCCTCGGGGACACTGAAGCGTTTAAGACGACACAACACGAAAATTGCGCACATGAAACCGCGGCACCGAACACAGACTTGTGTTTCTTGCGCTTCCAGTCAGAAACCGCCCGAATAGTGAATTGGTCCAATATTCTCAGTGCAAGAACTGCGACGGCAGTCAGAGGCCGTCAGTATGCACAGTAGCCACGGGGTGCCGTAGAGTTGTCCCTCGTACGCTCAACAGGAAGGCTCCAATGAGCGTATCGAATTCAGATTCTCTCGCGCACTGTTCCCGAGACGCATCCGAAGGGGAAGTGCAATTCGGTGCTCCGTCCGATCTTTCTAAATGCAAGCACGCGCACTAGAGCACGGCGGATGAGCGAAAACCCTGACAACGGTCTTCAGCCTCCCAGCACGAGGCGCCGAACACGAAACACCATAAAGCCAGCACACAGCAGCCTGTGGACGCACTGATGGGGCCAATCATGTGTCCAGAGGGCGACGCACCAGGAGAACGGGAGCTTGTTATCACAGGGCGTGTGAATCAGGGCGGCTTTGACGTCGTCGCCTGCGAGGCGCACTGACCGGCGGCGAACGACAGCCCGGCTCAGCTGCGTCTCCGGCAGCAGGGAACAAATGGCGGCGCCTGCGCGCCGGCCGCGCGCACACAACTCGGCCGCCCACCTGGAACGAGCGCACGCCTCCAAGGCGCAACGCTTGCCAAGGCTCCCTTTTTCCGGGACGCCACAGATGTTCCCCAACACGAGCAGCGACGTCATCCCGCCTTCTTCCTATGCGGTCGCTTCCTCCCTCCCCCCCTCGCGCAGCCGGCGCCGCACGCGACTCTCCCAGAGCACGCACCTTCGCAGCAGACAGGAGGCCCTTCCGCCCATGAGATCACGAGATATGCGGGCTTCCGTCAACGAGCATCCACCTCGGAGACGATCTGCTGCCTGACTCCCACCACGCTATTATGTATTCATGCTCAACGTGAAATATCGCCTCAGTCCAGTCAGTAACGAGTGCACCGCCCTCACGCTGCTCCCGGCAATGCCAAGCGAGGAAGCGGATATATTTCTTCGCTGTACGTGCGGACTCTCCCTGACCCTGTGCCTCCTCCGCTTTCTGTTTTCCGCCACACTTTTTTCACCCCAAGTCGACGCGAAAGAGAGTTCCACTCGCGTCAGCTTTCTGAGCACGTAAGCCAAGAAGCGAAGACGGTGAAACAACACTTTGATATAAGATCAACCTGCACTACGCGTAGCACCAAACCCGTCTCGTACATGCAAGAGCAAATAAGCAACCGTTTAAAATGACAATTACTCTGTTTCTACTGTAACTGATTACAGTAGTCAATAAAAGCTCCAGAAAAGTAGCTGATAATTATAGAGTGGAGTAATCGACTACACTTGCGATACTTTCCTTCCAACCTTACTGTCGGAACACAAATTCGCTCAAACTGTAATAAACTAGTGCGGTTTGCTCGAACTTTTTTACAAACAGACAATTTTCAGCACGAGTGGTTTTTTCGCTGTCGTGAGTGATTTTGCAACGTTTCCTCCTGAAGACATCGGCCACTACACAGACCACTCTCTCTCTCTACATAGAAGCACTAGAAGGTATAGGGCAGTGCTTTACCGTACCGTGACCGGCCGTGACTGTACGAACACCTTGCGCACCCCCTCTTATTCGTGCAAAGCTTCGATGACAGTTTCTGCATCCTCTCCCTTACACAAATGACTTTTAATCTGGTGCTGACACCTTGCTCAGTTGGAGTCAAATCGACAGAAAACAAACATGAACCCAAAGACGTTGAGTATACTAAACAAGTGCTAATCAAAATTTCGGCTGCGCTTCCACACGATAGTTTAAGTTGGTTGATTTCGATTGATTTTCCGTTGTGGATTTACAGACCATTAAACAGCACATGTATGCCCATAAATGGATTAGCTAAAACAATGAGATGGGCTCCTTTGGCAAACATTTCAAAGAACATGCAATACGCTGCAATACACGTACCAAGGTATCAAGGGTAAAATATAATATGAATAGCAAGATTCTCGAAGAAGGCATAAGCTGTGATACAGTTGGCCACACTTTCCAAACAACATATAGCAGCCCAAATTATTCGCCTTATTTTTATTTCCGAACAGAAAACAAAACAAGAATGAGGGGCTCAAATTGGAAATCACCCATCTTCAAGTTATTTATTGAAGTGTTGTGGAAAACCAGTTTCCTGCCCCTTCGCCGCGACCGACCACAACCACCCCAACGAGCTTCATGGCAGCGCCGGCTGGGAGAGGAGGTAAATACCTCCCATTGGGGGAAGGAGACCAGCGAGGGGTGCGCCGCCAAGAGGTCTACGCGGGTTCCCGCGAGAAGACGAGAGAGATTCTGGATCCAGCCGGCAGCGAGAGCGGTCGTCTCCCGCCGCCTCTCCCGGCAAATGCCGGGGGATAGCGGGCACGGAGTACGCTGCGCACACGGGAGGACCCGTCGTGCACGACCGCCCATCTTCTGGTTCCCAACGGCGAAGCGACCGGTAAATACCGCACGCTCTCGCCGCCTCCCGCGGCAAACGCCGTGGTACGGCTTCGTCCGAAGAATGCGGCGCGCACGGGAGATCCTGGCCGCCATATTCACGGCGCGTTCAAATGTCCGCCGCCGAAGTCGCACCCCCATTCCCCAGCCGGTGAGTCAAAAGTCCTTCTTACGTAGCCTTGCCCTTCCAAGGAAAACCTTGTTGATGTATAGCTAGCCGGCATGCTCTGTATTATTTGCAAGTGCAATAAATAGCATTCGAGTATTAACTATGTGTCGTCCCCGTCCTTTGTCCCCTTTGTTCCCTCCGCGGGTCGCTAGCGAGGACGCTGCACCTGCGGAGTAAGAGCGGGGCGGAAGACCGTCCCCTTAAACCCCACAATGGCGCATCAACGTGGTTCTCTCGTGCAGAAGCACTTGAGCTAGTTACCCCTCCCTAGGGACAAAGGACGATAGTCAGTTCGCGGCGTGGAGTGCCTGCCCGGACTTTTAACATTAGGCCTGACCCGACATCGCTATGCTAGCAAGGCTAATATGCTTTCTTGACGGCGAGGTGGGAGGAGTTGCAGCGAGAACAAATGGTCGTGCGTGTATTTGTGTGTGTGTGCGTGTGTTTATGTGTGTGGAGCATTTTTATTTGTGAGTGTGTGTGTGCGTGTGTGTTTGTGTGTGCCGACTTCCGAGGCCTTTGAGAGGTACAGCCACGAGGTCCGTACATGGAGCACGAGACCGAGCCGTCCACGGAGAACAGCACGCCGGAAGCGAGTGAGTGCCTCAGCCGGGACGGTGGCCCTACTTTTCTTGTATATAGTTGTAAATATTTCCTCTTCTGTCTCTTTGGCTCTGGGAGCCAGGTGCCGCAATCGGCTGACTGGTATTGCAGCCGTGATTGCCGGAAAGCACCGGGGCGCTCCGACACCGCTGAACGCGGTGGGCGCCGTTCGCTCAGAAGTTGCCTTTGGATGGCAGCGAGTGAGTAGGGCCACCCTGGGTTCCTTGGCGGAGATGCACATCCTCGCGGCGCTGCGTTCTAGCTATTGTCCTTAGCGCTAGAGCGAGTAGGCTTAAGGCTCTTTTTGGGAGCTGCCTGTCGCACATCGGAGGACAGGCTAACCGTGGCATACAGCATGCGCAAATGCGGTTTGCTTGTTCTATATTGACCTCGCTGTAGCCAAACATCTCGCTGGATTAGAGAAAGCTAACTTCGTTCAAATGAACTTGGTATTTTAGGGCTGAGAAGGAGAATCTGAAATTTTGTGGAACCAGATTATTATGCCGGCAAACGAACCGCGGATGCCCGTGCTTCGTTCGGATTAACGGAACGCAGTGCGGTGCCGGATAAAATTGTTTGGCACTCGCATTGGCCCGCATTTTACCAAATGGTCATTTTGCTCAATTTATTCAACCTTTTTGGAGATCCGGAGGGTTGTGCAGATATCAAGTGAAACCGCCTGGACCTGCCGCCATTGTTTACGTTCCTGCCTGCTGCCCTGTGGCCGTGAATCACCGAAGCTCGGAGTCTCACGGAACCAGTCCGGCTTGACGGGAGAGGAGGCCAACCCCTACCTGCCAACAAAGGCGCGTCAGCGGGAACAACACCTTCCCGTCATGCTGGCTTCTGGGACCTGCCGATGGACAGGGGGGCCCCTTCACCTTGCTGCTCGTCGGATGACACCAACGTTTGGATCGCCCTGCTAAGCCTGGTGTTTACCTCGCGGATGGCGTCCAAGGAGCGGCTCTCGACAACCATGGGTGAACATTTAAGGAGGGAGGGATGTGGAAAACCAGTTTCCTGCCCCTTCGCCGCGACCGACCACAACCACCCCAACGAGCTTCATGGCAGCGCCGGCTGGGAGAGGAGGTAAATACCTCCCCTTGGGAGAAGGAGACCAGCGAGGGGTGCGCCGCCAAGAGGTCTACGCGGGTTCCCGCGAGAAGACGAGAGAGATTCTGGATCCAGCCGGCAGCGAGAGCGGTCGTCTCCCGCCGCCTCTCCCGGCAAAAGCCGGGGGATAGCGGGCACGGAGTACGCTGCGCACACGGGAGGACCCGTCGTGCACGACCGCCCATCTTCTGGTTCCCAACGGCGAAGCGACCGGTAAATACCGCACGCTCTCGCCGCCTCCCGCGGCAAACGCAGTGGTACGGCTTCGTCCGAAGAATGCGGCGCGCACGGGAGATCCCGGCCGCCATATTCACGGCGCGTTCAAATGTCCGCCGCCGAAGTCGCACCCCCATTCCCCAGCCGGTGAGTCAAAAGTCCTTCTTACGTAGCCTTGCCCTTCCAAGGAAAACCTTGTTGATGTATAGCTAGCCGGCATGCTCTGTATTATTTGCAAGTGCAGTAAATAGCATTCGAGTAGTAACGATGTGTCGTGCCCGTCCTTTGTCCCCTTTGTTCCCTCCGCGGGTCGCCAGCGAGGACGCAGCACCTGCGGAGTAAGAGCGGGGCGGAAGACCGTCCCCTTAAACCCCACAGTGTCCTGTGCTAAACTGCTCCAAGTTTTGTAACCTTTGAATGTTGGTAATACCTAGGAGTGCATGAGTTTGTAACTGATTGTGTGCGCAACATCGTCTGGGTGACTAGAACACCCCGTGCCTAGGTGTTTCAGATAACGCTGAAATATTGGCCCCAGCAGTGCTGAACGCCCCCGAAAATCGCTTCGGCACACGGTCGATCACAGAATACATTAATATAATTTTGTTTTAGCCGAGAAGATAATCGTGTGTTGAATCAGCCCTATAATTTCAACATGGGCTCGACAAGAAAATAACTATAAATGATGTTCAGAATGCTCAACTCCAGCACCTCTTTTCCATTGAAATTCAACTCTACCCACACCAGCCCTGCCTGATCCCAGCCCAAATTCAAGGTGGAATGTTGAATCTACTCAACAGAATACCAAACCTCGGGGTTATTTTCTGGAAGAGCTATGAACCCGCCGCGGTGACTCAGTAGTTAGGGCGCTTGACTGCTGTGCCCAAGGATGCGGTATCGAAACTCGGCCGCGACAGCTGCTTTCTGATGAAGGCCAAAAAGCAAGACGCCCGTGTGCTGTGCGATGCCAGTGTAAATTAAAGGTCACCAGGTGGTCGAATTTTATAGAGCCCTCCACTCTGGCATCTCTCAAAGCCCGAGGCGCTTTAAGACGTTAAGAACCATTAACTTGACCAAACCAATAAAAATTTTGAAAGACGAAATTCGACGTATCGCTCTGAATAACCAGACATCTTAAACGTCGATCAGAATACTAACCTCGCTCGAAGGCTAGAAGAATTGGAGCAACGTCAGCGTTCCAATAACATCCAAGTGAAAGGCGTCCCTCTGGAAGGTGAACAACTATAATCGGAAGAAAATTGGGCACCTTGCAGCAGAAGAGGCTGACGAAAGTGACATTGCCATATGCCACAGAGTCGTAACGTTCAAGCACGGCTAGTCGAACATTACTGCCATTTGTGCGGAGAAGGAAAAAGGAACGCTCTGGTCGCCAAGGCAAGAACGATGAAATTGGACACCAGAATGCTTGTCTTTGGTGACACACATGACACACGATCTGTTTTTGTTAACGAACACTTAACAAGGTACGGCCAGTAACGTCCTGGAATTGCCACCAACAAATAGAAAGAGGCTAATTGGAAAGTTGTGTGGACTAACGGAGGAAAAATATTTTCGCCCGACAAAATGAAGCATCTACACTCCTGCGCATTTCTTTTTTTCTGCGGACGATCTTAACAGCCCAACCACATAAAAAATAAAGTAGCACGAAAACTAGAAAAAAAAATAGCTGGACAGGTAACAATGATTATGCCTGACCGCTTGAGCAAGTATTATGACCATATCATTCCTTTAATGGCACATATGTGAAAATATTCATAGGTGAATGGTTTTTAATGCTGCATCTGAATATGCAAAGTGTCAGAAAAAAATAACTGGCTCACAGGAAGGGAAAAGCGCAGTATCTGCCACACTTGCTTCTGTGTACATCTTAACCGCGCCGTAAGGGAAGGGAGGAAGGTGGGAGTGAAAGTAGAAAGAGAAAAAGAGGAGCCGTAGTTACAGTGGCTAGAATACCGTAGTGGAGGGCTACGGGGTAATTTAGACCACCTGGGGGTCATAGTTGTTTTCACACTGGAAATTCAAACGAGATTAGGAGTTCAGCGAAAACGATCCAAATCTGAACACAGAAGGGAGCGCAGGAGATGCGCTAGAAACAAATATTTTCGAAATTCAGCGTTCTACTATAGTTCTCAAATGCTGCAGTCAGTGTTCAACCAATATGCGCAGTTTCGATAACTCTCAGATGGCGTCTTATGTATCGACAAACAGGTATATTAGCGCGTAGCGAAATACAAGTAATATTTTGGATCGCAAATTCTAAAGCCACGGATTCACTGCATGTGCCATCTTGCCTTTAGAAATGCACAATGTTTATGTCTGTGTGTTTAAAAAATATTTATTAGACATTATACATTCACATGAGCGGTGACAAATGAACAAATCAGATGGAGGCGAAAAGCAAGGCGCCCGTGTGCTGTGCGATGTCGGTGCACGTTAAAGAACCCCAGGTGGTCGAAATTTCCGGAGTCCTCCACTACGGCGTCTCTCATAGACTGAGTCGCTTTGGGGCGTTAAACCCCCCAAACCAAGCCAAACCTGAAAATGTACACATAACATACATCATAACGAACAATTACATGACAAATGAGTATTTACATAGAGGAAAAGAATATTTGGTTGTTCGTGCTGATGATGTATACAATTTTGAATGGCAATGTGCATGCAGGTATACACAGTGTAGAATGACCCACTCACCCAGGTAGACGGTCACACGGGTTTAAAGCGATGACAGTCCACAATCAGGTCTGCCTCTCTAGGTGTGTGTGTTTTCTAATTTTCGATTTAGAAAGGTCTCACCCAGTGGTGGGGTGAGTGGGCCGATCCCGGTGGCAGTGCAATACCGGGCCATTTAACGTGCGCTGACATCGCATAGCACACGGACGCCTCTTCGTTTCGCCTCCATCGAAACGAAGCCGCCGAAGTCGGGCGTCAGAAAAAAAAAAAAAAAGAATTCGATTTATTCGAAACGTTGTATACAGTTCAGTTTGATGTCGTGTTCATTAAAAAAACCTGGTTAAAGGAAACGATAATTGACTGCATATTGAAAACAACATCACGATCTTGACGCAAGTTCGGGGCGCGGTGGGGTGTCGCTACTTACGTCCGAACGCGCTTATCTCGTGAAGTAGTTTCTGAATCTTGTTTTATCGACCAAAATCTGACCGTTAGCTTGAAATCAGCTATCGTCGCAGTAGTATACCGGCAACAATGGGAAATAAAAAGAACGCGAATTCTTCTGCCAAATGCACGTTTAACCACCTAAGTAACAACGGGGTTCGTTATCATAGGTGATTCCTGAATGCAGACGTGTTGACCAGTATCAAATCTGGAAACCTTGGCGACATAGTGAATACATTCGCGAATCTTGCTTCCTTGGCCAAGCGCAGTATTTTCCTTAGTTTCGAAATCGTGAGGACATGCCGTAACGACAACACGTGCACATGCCACTGGTGAGACGAGAAATGTTTTCGCATTAAAGCTGGCGACCAGCGCAGTCACATACACTATTTCGCTGAATACTCGTGACTCGTCGATACTGACCGCAAGCTGTCCTCTACTGCAGCGTACATTCAGGGAGGGGCTGCTAAGCAAGAACTATATGCTGCCCCGAGCATCGTTACGACTGCGTGCAAAAAAGGACGCCTCGCTCAAAGCGGCCGCGCATACTGCGGTTAATTAAACGAGCGGCACGCAATCAGTAGGCGTTTCTGGCCACCATGACTTCGCAGTACAGCTGTTTCTGCGGTAGCTCTGCGCGAATCTATGGCTCAACACGTGCGCCGGAAGAGACTAAAGCATGATGCAGGTTCGTCGGCGCCAGGCGCTCGCACGCGATGAACACGTCCGCGCTTTTCATGCCACGGGCTGACATGGAGCGCGGCGAACTAGAAGTGGTCCTGACAAGAGGCAGCTACACTCTTTTCGTCCCCAGGGACTGCCTGACCGCGCAAAATTAAAACCGCGATGGTGAGAAGGGATTGCTGTAGCGCGCACAGACTGCCAGAGAAATGCCATGGGCAGCCAGGCCTTGATAACAGAGTCTTCGAAAGTCCGTGCCTCGCGCTTCTGCTCCCCTGGCGCTGACGACCTTCCGCAAGGAGAGTTTTGGTCAGCTCGCTTGAGGTTCCGCGCCAGGTTCTTCCACCGGTTCGTCGCAGTTCCCGGACCATATGCTCGCTTGTGTTAGCCCGGAACTGCAGCTGAAGGCATTTGACACGCTTAAATCTTACGTCATAACTCGTTTTTTTTTTTTTTTTTTTTTTTTTTTTTTTTTTTTTTTTTTTTTTTAAAGCGGTGGTGGTGGTAAAAACTTTAATTTCCAACAGATACAGGGTACGCGAATCGGTGTATAAGACAGATTCATGTCATTGGTTGAATTGCTCAGTTATCATGTAGGTATATATTTGTATACGACGCGTCAAGGACGTCAGGAAGTGCAAAACAAGTTTCCTCTGGGAACGCCAAATCTACAGAGTTTGACAACCATCACGCGAGCTGCCGTGTAAGCACGAAACTTGCTACGCATCAGGACGGCGCAAGAAACGGGAAGGGAAACAGGCATTTGGGCCGTACCCGTCGGATATCTCTGAGAAACCGCAAAAACGGTACGGTACGAGCACGCGAAAGCACCTCAGCTAATAGGAACAAGGGGCACCACGGCTGAACTAATTCCGGCAATCGCAGGATCGTGCACAGTCCTGCTCCACTGAGTCGGCGAGGACCTCCCCGCCCGTCGCTGTCTCTGAGCAAGGCCCACAATGTCGGCGTACAAGGCTCCTCTCTCTCTCCTCGGACGCCAGCTGCAACGGCGGATTGGGGAGGAGGAGGGGGGGTCTTCTGAGTAGGAACCGCGTAATGAGCCGCCCGGCGTATATCTCCAACCGGCAGCGGAACCAAGACCCGGCCAAACAGCCAGAAGCAACACTCCGGCCGCATCCCCCGGAGGCCGTTCCCTCGATAAAAGAACAAGGGTAAAGAACCAGGCCAGTGTGCAGCTGAGCCCGCGCCGAGTTTTGCTGTTCCCGAATGCAAGGACGCGCATGCGATAAAGAGAGGATGGCGCAAGACCAGAATGAATCTCAGGCTTCGCACGAGCATGTGTGCAGTACGAGCGACACCACAGCGCCGTCTCACTCGGGCAATGGTGCAACCACGCCGCCAATGTTTATATGATTGGCGACTTTAGACAGCAGCGCGAACTCCGATCGGTCCCTCTGAACAGATATTTGGCACCCAAGCCAACACGGCGACACGTGAAGATGCGCCTAGTACGCTCTCCTCTCAGACGCCGGCTGAGAGGTGGCGCCAGTAACGACTACAGCCCTCGAGCGGCCTTAGTGAAGAACAGTCACTGGCAAGAAAGGCATAACTGGTAGTGGTAAAAACATTTAATGCCAATGATATGAATAGTCCCCCTACATGGCACTTGGGTGCTCCCTCACTGTGAGGAGGGCACCCTTACACAAAGCGAAGGATAGTCCTTGGAGCGCTATCCTCATAGCACTGGAGATGATCCGGCGCTGGTCTTGAGCAGAAGTGCATAACTGTGCGGCAGCTCTTCTGAAGGCAAAACGCAGCGCGTATACGAAGTGAAACGCTCACAAAACCGAGCTCATCGCATGTAATTTTCGTTCTTGGAATCTTGCAAGAACTTACTTGATCTTGCAATCGCAGAGATTGGCGCACCGACCGAGAGGAGCGCGGAAAACAGAAAAAGCGAGTCACATGGGGAGTAATTACCCATTACCGTCCACAAGAGCGTAGTCGTGAACGGAAACTATGGATGATGTGCTTGGCTGAGTATACTAATGCGCATGTCGGCTCCAACTGAAATCTCCACCTTGCGGGACTTCTCCCTCAACTATATTGAATACAAGACGCCGCATAGTGGCCGCAACGGCCGCGCCTGCTCCTTGTCTACGATGGCAGGGGCTTTCTTCGTCACTTGCCATCAGCAGTAGTGAGCCGGAATGTGGACGCTGGAGGCAAGACATCCTAAACAACTCGGTCCAAGGGGACGGAAAGGAGAAGCCCGTGCACTTGGTCGCGTGATCACACAGCATACTCAACTGTCGCGACCTGACGGTAAGCAGCAGGCTTTATATATATATATATATATATATATATATATATATATATATATATATATATATATATATATATATATATAAACGTATTATAACGAGCACCCTCATTTCCCCTTGATTGATCTGCTCGTAGCTTACGGGGGTCTCGGTTCTGGCAGTCTTGAAGCCATAGGTAGCGTAAGAGGGTTCTAGCACAGCTTTCGCCCTCGCTCTTGATCACGTTCTACGTGACGCTGGCGGTAACAAAGGACGTCCCACGTCCGCCGCTATGGCTGAGGGCGGCGCTGGTGAACACTCTCAAGGTTCGTATACAGACAACATAAATACCCAAGAAAGTAGCAGGGGGGACAGCGGCCGATGTAGCTCAGTTGGTAGAGCACCGGACGCGTTATTCGGAGGTCGTGGGTTCGGATCCCACCATCGGCACGTTGTTTTTTCTTCTACTTTGTGTCTAATTATATTTCCCCTAAACAGATTACATTACTAACTTCTGTGGTTATCGAAGTAAACATTAAAAAAAAAAATGACATAAACATACCATCCCCAACGCTTTCCTTGGCCTCGCCGACTGTTGGCTTCTTTCCTTCATATATATATATATATATATATATATATATATATATATATATATATATATATATATATATAGAGAGAGAGAGAGAGAGAGAGAGAGAAAGCCGCTGCGCGATTCGGCCCAAAACAGCGTCACGAGCAAAAGCGCAGGCTCTCCTGACTCGCTCTTGCTGACATACGCACGTGCGGCACGCGTTCTTTCTCGTGGCGTTACGGGAGCGCCGCTGCTTCAAATCGAGATGGGGTGATTTATCACTCGTACCGGACACCGTGCGAAGGACGTGTTCTCCGCTCGGTTCCGCTCGCCGGCGCGTGCATTTGCCAGCGACGGCGCCATTTTTATCTAGCGTCACCCTTCCCACTTTACAGTGCCGGCTCTGAGCTCGTATCAGCTATGGCTTCGGCAACAACGAACGACAAAATCCCGCCCTGGGAAAGCTCGCGCCGTTTGATGAATGGCTGCCTCGTTTCTTTCGCACATTACTTCGTCGTCCTCGACCACGGGGCAAAAACACGTCGCCGGAACAAAGACGGGGAATCTTGAACGTCTTCGCCGGCAATCATTCATGCGCCGCCAAAGCACGTCCAACGGGGACGCAGCATCGGCGGCCGCCTTGAGAAGCCTCGCGCTTGATCCTGATTCAATCAGCCCAAATGAGAGCCGGGTCGCATGAGTCGCGGTAACGCAACAACTTGTAAAGCGGGAGGCGCTAAGATATTAATCCACGCGACCTCTATGGTATTCGTATGCATCCTTATCATGCAAGTTGAATGAGGCCTCCAGCTCCTCCAAAGAAAAAGAAAAATCTAGTTAAGCGAGGGAAAATGTGGTCCGCTGCTCCGAGGGGCACCTTGAATATCCACAACGTCACTCTCAACCTTACTCCACCCGTTCTCGAGTTATGCATGTGATATAAACCAACCGACCGGCAACAACTACAATCGCTGTTACAGATGATAATCGGATAATGTCCGCATGAGCGGCACCATGTAGCGTGTGCAACAGCAGCCGCTAGGCGGCAGCTCATCGAGTCTCGTGCGCGGACTGGAAGAAGTGGTCACGTGGCGTTCGAGAAGAAGCTGAAGTCGGCTGCTGTCTCTCAGTGCTCTCTCTGGACCTACTCTTCTGTGCCTTCTAGGTCAACCCCCCCTATTAAAACCAACCTTCTGGTTACGGGCCTAAACGGCTACGTGACACTGGTGGAGGTGAGGCCTTGAATTACATGTCTCGGGCCTCTCGCAGCCGCTCATCGAGTCCCAACCGGCTTCCGCTCGTGTCGACACCCGTTCATCGCTGCAGCCGTCGCCTCCGAGGTCTGGCGCCGGAATTTGCCCCTCTACCTGAACCGACGCCAGCTGATCAGCAGTTCGAGACTTCTGTAATGGCACAGGCAAGTCAGCACCAGTTGCTGCTTCAGCAGCCTCGTACGCCCCCCAGTTTCCATGGCGCTACTGGGGAAGATGTCGACGACTGGATCGACCAGTTCGAGCGAGTGGCGCAATTCAATCAGTGGAGCCCTGCTCAGAAGCTGCACAATGTGTACTTCGCCCTTGAGGACTGCGCCAAAACATGGTATGAGAATAGGGAAGCCAGTCTTCAAAGCTGGGATTCCTTTCGCCAGCAGCTGCGGGACACTTTTTCCAGCCATGACCGCCGTGATCGCGCACGCCGCCTCCTAGAAGCTCGTGTCCAACTACCAAACGAGAGCGTGGCCATGTTCGCTGAGGACGTGACGCGTCTTTGCCGACGGGCTGATCCCGACATGACGGAATCAGCGAAGTTGCGCCACCTGATGCAGGGCGTAAAAGAACCCCTCTTCGCTGGTCTGGTTCGGAGTCCACCTCAAACCGTCGCGGACTTCATCAATGAAGCTACCCTCATTGAGCGAGCCCTGCAGCAAAGATACCGGCGCACGGAGTCTGCCTGTGGTCAGCCCTTCAGCAGTGTGGCCACATTGAACGGATCCACTGACGATCACTCTCTGCGTGAGCTGATCCGCGAGGTAGTTCGCGAGGAGCTCCTCAAGTTCAACCTTGGATCGCCTAACCCGACTGCCGTGGCTGTCACCGAAGCCGTGCGGGAAGAAATACGTCAGACATTGTCCCCGCCTGAGTCACCGTCGGAGCCACGTTCTATGAACTACGCAGCGGCTCTTCGTCGGCCTGCAGTGCCTCCTGCGCAACAGCTTCGATTCGAAGCACAGCCGCCACCCACTTTGCAGCCACCGTTCTACCAACCGTCCTTCCAGCCGCCATACCAGCAGAGCCTCGTCATACAGCCGTCCGCTCCTCAGCCACTATACTACCAGCCTTCCTACCAGCCACCGCCCCAGCAGAGCCCCGTCATGCAGCCACCGGTTCGGAAGGCAGACGTCTGGCGCACTCCTCGCCAACGGCCGCTGTGCTACCACTGTGGAGAACCCGGCCACTTGTACCGTCGTTGTCCATACCGTGAGCTCGGTCTTCGGGGTTTTTCTCGGGATTCCCCGCGTCCCCGGGTCGGCGAACGCCCTCCAGAAATCGAGGAGTACCTCGCAACCCGTGCAACCCCTTCAGGCAACCGTACACAGTCTTCTCCCGCGCGCTACTCGTCACCTAGCCGCCGTGATTTTAATGATGCGCCGAGGCGCCGGTCGCCAAGCCCACACCGGGGAAACTGAAGGCGGCGACCTCAGGGGGGCAGGTTGCTGACGAACGGAACCGATATCCCGAAGACCCCCCCGTGACGACTCAGTCCGATGCTGTGACTAGGATGCCGCCGCCGCCACATGAATCCGAAACTCCCAATCAACCTCAAGCCGATCAAGTTGTTAGCGCCGACCTTTCCGTTCTCGTCGACGGACACCCAGTAACAGCTTTGGTAGACACCGGAGCAGACTTCTCAATAATAAGCAAAAATTTCGCAGATCGGCTCTCTAAGGTGAAAACTGAATGGCTGGGGCCGCAAATTCGTACTGCTGGCGGTCACCTTATGACGCCGATCGGACGATGCACTGCCCGAGTAACCATCGCCGATTCAGCCTTTGTAGCCGTTTTTGTTATCCTGCCACACTGCTGCAAGGATCTCATACTCGGCATGGACTTTTTACGTGAGCATGGGGCGATTATTAATGTTCCTCGCCGTACTGTAACGTTTTCGACGCCTGAAACGATGACCGCTGACTCAGAAAGACGCCACGCACCTTTACGCATCGTTGACGCGGATGTATTCATGCCGCCGCGTTCGTCTGCTCTCGTCGCAGTCAGGTGCGACGATCAGTCCTGTGCTGCCGGTGTTGCCGAACAGAACATAGAGCTTCTGTTACGTCATGGAGTCTGTGTTGCACGCGGTATAGTTCATCTGACTAATGGTCTAGCTCACGTACTGATTACGAACTTCGGGAACGAACGGCAACGCATCGCTAAAGGCACCACGGTAGCTTACTTTGAAGGTGTCGCAGAAGCAGCCCACGGCTGCTTTGTTCTTGAGACCAACACGTCTGCCAGCCAAACGCCCAACTTCGACCCTGATGTGAATCCCGCTCTATCACCGGCAGAGAAGGACAGACTCGTTGGGCTACTCTTTCAGTTTCAAGACTGCTTCTCATCCGCCTCCGCGGTTAAACAGACGCCCTTGACCAAGCACCGCATAATAACCGACGACCGCACCCGACCAGTCAGGCAGAACCCCTACCGAGTGTCACCGCGGGAACGCGAAGTCATTGCTCAACAGGTCGACGAGATGTTAAATGACGGTGTCATACAGCCATCGAGGAGTCCCTGGGCTTCGCCTGTTGTCCTCGTTAAGAAGAAAGACGGAAGTTTAAGGTTCTGTGTGGACTACCGTAAGCTCAATCAGGTCACAAAAAAAGACGTCTACCCGCTGCCACGCATTGATGACTCATTAGACCGGTTGCGCCACGCGCGCTACTTTTCATCGCTTGATCTCAAGAGCGGTTACTGGCAGATCGAAGTCGATGAACGTGATCGCGAGAAGACAGCGTTTGTCACGCCCGATGGACTTTATGAATTCAAAGTCCTACCTTTCGGATTGTGCTCCGCTCCAGCGACATTTCAGCGAATGATGGACGCAGTTCTATCTGGTCTTAAATGGCAGATGTGTCTAGTCTACCTGGACGACGTTGTTGTGTTTTCACCAACGTTCGAGGAACACCTCCAACGTCTCTCCGCTGTGCTACGGGCTATCAGATCTGCCGGCCTCACGTTAAAACCACAAAAGTGTCACTTTGGCTATGAAGAGCTCATGTTCTTGGGCCACGTCGTCAGCCATCGAGGAGTTCGTCCCGATCCCGCTAAAACAGCTGCCGTCACCAAATTCCCTACTCCATGTAACAAGAAGACAGTTCGCCGTTTCTTGGGCCTCTGCGCCTATTACCGCAGATTTATTGAAAACTTTTCACGCATTGCCGCTCCGTTGACACGTCTCACCCGGGATGATGTCACCTTCACCTGGACGGACGAACAGCAAAAGGCATTCGACGAGTTACGGCACCGCTTGCAGACAACACCTGTACTTGCCCATTTCGATGCGAATGCCGAGACTCTGGTCCACACAGATGCCAGCAACGTGGGTCTAGGCGCTGTACTCGTCCAGTGGCAAGACGGTGCCGAGCGAGTTATCGCATACGCAAGCCGGACTTTGTCCCGTGCCGAATCAAACTATTCAACCACCGAAAAAGAATGTCTGGCCGTTGTATGGGCGGTGATGAAATTTCGACCCTATCTTTATGGCCGGCACTTTCGGGTTGTGAGTGACCACCACTCTCTGTGCTGGTTAACAAACTTGCGAGACCCCTCCGGACGCCTTGCACGATGGAGCTTACGGCTACAGGAGTTCGACATGACCATCGTGTATAAGTCTGGACGTCAGCACAACGACGCTGACTGCTTGTCCCGTTCACCTGTCGAGGCTGCGCGGGAAGACGAAGAACCAGACTTTCCCCTTATCGCAGCCGTCGACGCGCTCACTGTTTCGCAGCAGCAACGTAATGATCCGGGTCTCGCACCACTTATTGATTTTCTAGAAGAGCGCACTACAGAAATTCCCCGTCTCTTCGCCAGAACGCATTCGTCGTTTTGCATGCAAAACAATGTTTTATACAAAATCAACTTCGCTCCGACGGGAAGAGATTATCTCCTCGTCGTACCAGAGTCTCTTCGCGAAGAAATCTTACAGGCATGTCATGACGAGCCCACCGCGGGTCACCTGGGGTATGCTCGAACTTTGGCCCGAATTAAGAAGAGTTATTATTGGCCAAACCTTGCGGCCGCAGTACGCCATTACGTGAGAACATGCCATGATTGCCAGCGACGAAAAACACCGCCTGTGAAACCGGCCGGTTTACTACATCCTGTTCAAGTGCCAAGATACCCATTCGAACAAGTTGGCATGGATTTGTTGGGTCCTTTTCCAATTTCTGATTCCGGCAACAGGTGGATAATTGTCGCTACAGATTACCTTACGCGTTACGCTGAAACGAAGGCCCTCCAGCGTGGTACGGCAATCGAAGCAGCGAAATTTTTCATCGAACGCATAGTCCTCAGGCACGGCGCCCCGAGAGTTATAATAACGGACCGAGGCACTGCTTTCACTGCCAAGCTACTGGAATCTGTCATGCAGCTAAGCGGCACTACCCATCGCAGGTCAACAGCCTACCATCCACAAACTAATGGCTTGACAGAACGTCTGAACAAAACTCTCGCCGACATGATGTCCATGTACGTGGATGTTGAACATCGGTCTTGGGATGACGTCCTCCCGTACGTCACGTTCGCGTACAACACGGCGCAGCAGGAAACAACGCAAATGACGCCTTTCTCCTTATTGTATGGCCGTGAAGTTTCGACAATGCTCGAAGCCATGTTGCCCCACGACGGCCGTGACCTCGAAGTTGGCGCCGAGGAGTTCACTCAACGCGCAGAACAAGCGCGACAGCTGGCGAGGGCACGCATCCGGAACCAGCAAGGTCGAGACGCCCAGCGGTACGATCACCGCCATCGTGTAGTGACTTTCGAACCGGGCGACAGAGTGTGGCTCTGGACTCCGATTCGACGTCGGGGACTATCCGAAAAACTTCTGAAACAGTACTTTGGCCCATTCAAAGTGCTCCGTCAGCTGAGCGACGTGACTTACGAAGTGCTTCCGGACGGCTTTTCTTCTACTCGTCGTCAGCAGAAATCCGAGGTTGCTCATGTCGTGCGCATGAAACCGTACTTTTCGCGAGAAAATTAGTGCACCGCCTACCGCATGTTTCTTGCTTAATTTTTTTTTTCTTTCTGCTTTTGAATTCATCAAACTCGCATTTATTTTTTTTAGAGAGGGGGGTAATGTAGCGTGTGCAACAGCAGCCGCTAGGCGGCAGCTCATCGAGTCTCGTGCGCGGACTGGAAGAAGTGGTCTCGTGGCGTTCGAGAAGAAGCTGAAGTCGGCTGCTGTCTCTCAGTGCTCTCTCTGGACCTACTCTTCTGTGCCTTCTAGGTCAACCCCCCCTATTAAAACCAACCTTCTGGTTACGGGCCTAAACGGCTACGTGACAATATATTACGCACTGAACTATACGACGACGTGAAGACGATGGCGGTCTCGTTCGTGCACGTAAAGCTAGATGCAATAGGAGAGGAAACATGGGAGCGTGCGACCTTCGCATTTCGCAATGCGCTGCCACAAACAGAAGACGAGATAAGGTGGTACCAGGGGCAGGGAAGGTGCAGAGGCTCGGAAAGAGCAGTCGACCACGCTTTCTTTGCATGTGCACCTTTAACGCTGATTCTTATTACCTGTCCGTGGCAGCGTTTTGCAAAGCGTGGAGACGCGATCTCCGCGTTCCCTCTCATATTGCTTCTATAGCTGTGCTACCGAGCATAATTTTGCGCCTTTCTCTGAGCATCCGTGAATGCCTTAGGCATTCGGTCAACAGAATGACACTGAATAAGGTAGTGAGCGAAAAAGACAAAATAAAAACACATTATACAAACTATGTATAATAGGTTATGTCTCGCAAGCTTCTAAGCATCCCATCCCCTACGACTTAGCGCAAAAATCATCATCGTCAACAACACCCAGGCTATACACCCACTGCAGGGCAAAAATCTCTCCCATATCCCTCCAATTATCCCGGTCCTGCGCCCCAGCTGCATCACTATAATCCTCGCAAACTTCCTAATCTCTTTCGCCCACGTAATTTTATATCGCTCCGTGCAATCTCGTCTTCGCTTGGAATACAGTAAGCTACGCTTAGGGATCATCGGCTATCTTGCTTTCGCATTACGTAATCTGCCCATGCCCATTTTTTGACTTCGACCAGAATGCCACAAATATCAAGCGGCTCAATAACGACAAAAAAAGAAAAAGCCTACAACACGGGAAACGCAAAAACAAAAAACAAACAAACAAAAAAAAAACACGACCGCCGAGCCTCTCAGACAACGGATTTCGAAACCCTTTTCGGCTCTTTTCGGTGTGGGTGCCGCTACTGGTTTTTCGGTCACAGAACTTACGGTCTCCTCCGCAGCGGAAGCGAAGAGCTTCCAAGGACACATCCGCTGTAGGGGTCAGGGGAAGCCGGCCGCAAAAAGCAACAGTCGAAGCGTGCCGCGCCGCGATGAACCCGCAGCCACCGAGCCGAACCCTCCTTTCATGAACCCCCAAACTGCCTTTCACGTGCTTCCTTCGAACCATACGCCTGCGCAGCCTCACCGTCATAACGGCCAGATGCTGTGCTGGTAACACGGACGCAAGCGCGGTATAGATTCTAACAAACGCAAAAAAGAAAAATAAAGCGAGGGCAATCCAATACGGCCTAATCGAGGAGCCCGAACAATGCTGGCAGTATAGTCTCGTTTAATGAGCTCGGCGCACGAACAACGCCTTCCGCAATGCGCTCTCAATAGGCGGGCGCCAGAGGCGGTACAAAGGGTGCGATTGTCACTCCCAGCCTTGGTAAGCAGCCCTTTCTAACCCTATACTACGCGAAGCGGCCGAGGGCCAAAACGAGAGAAACGACGACTGGCTTGACGCTTCCTGCCTTCAGCCTGCCAACTGCCCAAATGTTCCATATTCGGCGTCTAATTTCCAAAGCCAGCCCTTTCAACGGTGATCAATTAATTGCATTATCAGGAATCGACGAACTAGGGACTGGCCGCCTTTCACGGACGGACCGCGCCTGCCACGCCAGCCGCGTGCAGCGCTAGGTTCTAAATTAAGCGTCTTACTATCGACGGCGGCCAAGACGGCTGACTTGCCGCCAAGTGAGCACACGGCCGTTCCAAATATCGCCAAAAAGCGCGCCCTTCGTTTACACTGTGGCCATCACGAGAGACATGGTGTGCGCGAGTTTTGTGTCAAGCGCAAAATATGGGAGCGGTGAAGGAAGGGAGGAAAGAGGGGAGGTGGAGGGTTGGAGTGATAGAGAGAGAGAGAGGAAAAAGAATCTTTCGAGCCCTCTTTGTTTTCCGTGCGGGATTGCCGAGGTTGAACGACATGAGCACGATAAATATACCGATGCGTTCCCGCACACAATATTATTCCTCCAACACCCGCGCTTCTCTAAATCGCGCAGTCAATATAACACGTTCAGGAGGCAGGTTGGTGCTATAGGTTTTAAAGAAAAAAAAAAAAAAAAAGCGCGGGTACACTGTAAGCGCATAAGGCTAGGTTTCCCCTCAATAATTCTGAACTACCAATAGGCTTGAGATCTCATTATTTTGATGAATGCCGACAATGCGCATACAGCACCCAGCACCGACGCTCCGTATACTGATCACTATAAAAAGCCTCGAAATCTGAAAAATCTACCAAATCTCTGCCACAATAAATAAACCCAAGCTTAATTAGCGATTATACCTTAAAGGGAGAAAAACCACACGATGCCAGTGGTACCCGAACTCTTGACAAAAGAAAATAATAATAAAATAATGATTCTGAGTTAAAAAAAAAAGAAAAACGTTTACATTTACTAGTCACCCGTTACTCAACACCTACCCTGTCACATAACACCAACCTGGTCTTATGTGAACAGAACATTCAGCCGGAAGCATTCTACTATGCCGTTTTTCAGGGACAGCTACAACCTCTGGACAGAAATTGTGTTCATAAAACCAATAATCAATAAATTAGATAATTAGTCGTTACTAGTCAGCTAGAATGGAGAACGACAAAAAATACATTTCTTTTTTTTTAAGGCTTGGTTACTTTTCGCTGGAACACTCGGATTATGTCGTTACGCGCCCTTGTATATGCGCAAGAAAATGTCGTGTTTCACCTCGCTTAATCTATATATCTTACCAAACTTTTTAATAATCTCCAGAAGAAGGCTCAGCAATACTGCTAGGAAGTTACGATGAATAAAAGCCAGTTTATTTGCAGGGGTTAGGCACGTCGCGGAACGGTCAGCGTATCGTCACCCACTCAGCACCCAAGTCACCGCTCTCCGACTTCCTTCATCTTCATTCCACTTCCTTCGTCAAATGCTTTTTTTCTTTCTGCCTCGCGTTTAAACTTTCTCTATTAGGGAGAAAGAAAACGACACCATAAAACATCTTATACGTGAAGTACATAGCGGCAACCATGGCCTCCAAGATAAACGTGCGCGCAATGTTTACCTCGGAGGCGTCAACGAAACTAGCCTCGAGCATATTGAAGTCGATGAATACTGCTCCTTCGCAAACAACTTCGATGCAAGCAATTATCTACGTCTGTCCGAAAACACATCAGTGCGACAGAGAAACCGCCCCTTCCTTCTCGTCTGATGGTCAACTCTGCAAGCGGTAGGCGTTGTACCCGAATATTTTAGGGTTCGGTTTCGGCACCAGAGACACCATATTCGGTTCCGGTTCGAACCGGTTCGACCGCGTCCGAACCGGTTCAGAAAACAAAAACATTTTTTTTTTAATACCGACTTTCTTGTGCCATTCTATACAAAAGCTATAAATTCATAGGGTAATCTAACGTTCTTGTCGTCAGATGTTGTGACAAGGTTTACTTGACTGTACAGACAACAGCAAAATGTTTATAACGGCCGGGTGATCGATGAATAGAGCAGGATGGTATAAAATAATTGCAATTATTTTCTTTGTTTCCAAGCTAACAATACATGCTTGAGGAAACAGATTGGAGTAAAAAGCCGTAATATGCGGCTCGACAAAGCTCTCATCACCTACAATTTTTCGGCAAGGCAATGCAAGTATCGCAAGAAAGATATCAAACACATTGGCGCATTACTGACTAAAGCTGTCACTAAAGAAAGTTAAAATAACGTTTTTCAGCTCCGCTTTTCAGGTTGTTAAAATTCCACATCAATTTTATTTTTTTCCTTTCATTTTAGTTTGCTCCAACAGTGTTGCATCATGGGGCCGTTTCTTAAGAAAATATCTGGAACAATGCAAAACGAGTGTCAGACTAATAATTAGTACTATATTACTCATTATTACGTAGGATTACGGAAACTATGCAATTGTGCTGGCAGGATGTCAATTTATTGTTCGAGTGTAGTTATTTAGCAAAAAATAAGGGTGACTGTTTTTTTTTTTTTTATTGCAAACGTTGTTCAGGCTTTATATAACGCTTACACGCCGGGAGGCGCTGCAAGCAGTTTCGAAAATTTCTAAATATTCCAAGCAGGCTTTCGCGGGCATTCTTTAGAGGTTGGAAAAACGATACATGTGAGGCTTTCCTTATCGGAAATAAATGGAATGGGGAGTTTCAGAAGGTGCTCTCTAACTTTGCAAATCACATTTATTGTCTAAAGGCAATACTTGGTACATTAGAAACATTATATTAATTACCAATTACTTAATTGCAAAATAAAAAAATTGCCTGTGGTGAGCCAGATGGCTGGCAGCTGTATACAAGTGGATTCTCTGATCTTTCTCAAAGCTCTATTTTTTAACCATTGGCCAAAGTTAGCTTGGACATCCTGTATATTGCTGTTCCGTAAAAATGGGAATTCCCTATGTAAAGCAAATATCCCAATAGACAAAAACACGCCGCGGCAATTGCCTTGTGATCACGATCACAATGTCATTTCATTTTATTAGACTAGGGGAGAGGCACCATCACAACATCATAAAAAAAAAGTTACATAGTGTCATCACATGTTAAGAATACGCGCAAAATAGGAGCTAACGCGATGCACAAAATTATCACAAGCAACGAATAGTTATACATGCAGATCAGTGGCAACAAGACCATAAGTCAGAGGAGAAAAGGAGAAAACCAGTGGAAATACAAGGAAGAGGCGCAGCTCTCATTTCGGTCCTCAATTTTTGACTAAGCAATCGAGTGCGTTACCAAAGCTTCTCCGAATTTTTCGTGGTTCGTGATGAAGACGATTTATCTATTGAGATCGTTCGATTCACTAATTGTCGGATGATGGAATGAAAACTGTAATAAATTTGTTCGCGCTAAAGTAGGTTCCACTTTATGAATTGACTCCCGTCATGCGTCGCAAACTGAAAACTGCCCGAAAAATTGCACGAACGCAACAGCATGACTTTCATAAACGTTGGGGTTATTTAGGCCAGAAATGGGCGTCGAACAGAGCCAGTGCGAGACCTCCTGTTAAATACCTCATCAAGGACGGTATCAAACGCTGTCATAAGCTTATTATTATGAAGTGAGACTTTTATAAGTTCCAAAAGACGAAGTGCTCGTTGCTCGTCTACGTGGGAGGTCTAGGCACTTCCAAGATCTCGAAGAGCAGAAAGGGGGCGTTTTCTGCAGCCTCGAGAAAAGGAAAGCTCCTGGGATGATATATGTGACACGCAAAGCAAAGGCAAAGCACGCGGCTCGGAAACTTTTGGAAACAGCCGTACGTTCGTGCTCGATCGAATGCGTATACACTGCCAAGGCGCACGCAAGAGCTCAGGGGCGGGAAAAATAAGCCTCTTGTCTACGCATTTATAACTGAGCTTCTCGCTCAACACAACCGAAGTATACCACAGTGAAAGACGCCCCCCCCCCCCCCCCCCCCGCCCCCCATTAGTCGTATAGTGAAGCAAACACGGGGCGAGAGCAAAAAAAGAAAAAGAAAGAACGGGTTCGCAGCGACAAATACCTAATACCAGGCGTTCTAACCAGTTCTAACTCCAAGTTCCACGATTAATGTGTGTTACATGTTCCCTCACACCTTTCCTTCACAGCGCACGCAGCGCCCCACAAGCTTCGCAGCACCTTCTCCCTTCCCAACGGAAAAATTAGAAGAAAAAAAAAAAAAGTAGAAACGCGACCAGAACGAACGTATACACTGTAGTAAAGCTCGGAATTAAAACAAAAGGAAACGGCGAAATGAAAGCGGTAAAGACGCTCAAAGCTCCCGTCTATCTCTACAGAAGTCCTGAGTGCATTCTACGACTCCCAGTGAAGCAGGAGGAAGTTGGGATATTTCGTATTCCCGGGCGAGGACGTTCTTGCGCACAGATACTTCCCTCCCCATGCATTGAAAACTCAATCCTAAAGCCCCTCGAAAAGGTTTTACAGCAGCTGACGTCGCGCAGGCCTCGACCCCCTTAGCGCCGCCGTGAATTTCTTTTTCTGCGGCGGTGTGCACTTGGCGAAGGGATGCTCGGCGCCCCAACTCTGCTGCTGAATTTTCCAACGACATTTCTTGGCTACGTTTTTCGGCAGCCGAGCTGAATGCACTTTTTTCGCGCGGCTTCCTTCCTTTTATTTTACTCCTCCCAGCACTTGAATCACCGGTGAATAGAATAGTCTCCTGGTTCGAATGCGCCACCAAACTGCCCAAATGAAATGAACATCTGCCGGTTAAATATGCGTTTCATGACTCGTGCGTAACGCCACAGGAAAGAGGAGGTCTATAGGCGCATTACTCTCGTATACATATGTGTTACCGAACATAGACCTTTCAAACTATGATTTTGAAGCCGACACGCTCAATTTCTTTAACCTGCTGTCGTCTGTGTTTCGAATTCAGCATGGATTTTATTTGTTTATAATTATTTTTGCTTTTTTATTTTCACGTAACAAAAAAACAGCCAAAAGAAAAATTTTGACGCCAACTAAACAAAAAGCCCAATTAGGTTTTTAATAGCCCAATCTGGCAACCCAGCAGAAGACTGACATGGCAGAGAGATTGTGCGACACCGCCGACAACCTCCTCTCTCCTGCACCAGCAACGACAAGTGGTGCGCCGCCTACGCGAAACCAGGAAAGTTTGCCCCTAGTCCGTCCCGCTTCGGCGCGCCAAGAAAGGTCAGCATCAATCACTTCTCCGGTATACGCTCCATTCATTCCCTGCGATGCGAGGCGTCTGCGTGAAGAAGCCGTCGTTTTGGGGAGCCATTCAGTCCACACGCCGGCAACCGAATTTTCGCGTAATTGGGCTAGTAAACTTTCGATTTAAAAAAAAAAAAAAAAGAGTCAGAGAAGCGACAACTATGGGGCGAAGGTTCCCTATAGCGAGTGACCCAGCGCATTTGCACGAGAACCAGCAGCTGAACGAAAACCAGGAGCTGAAAGTCGCCTTGACTACCGGCACCGCGTTATAGCCTGCGGTGAGCCACTCGCGCCTGTGCACGGTATATGAAAAGCGGATGGGCCAATATAGCTGACGAAGTTGTCCAGAGTTTCTATCCGCAAGGCGGGAGACCAGCTGTAACCGCGCATGCATCGCATCGAGCCACAAAAGTAACCAAAGCCTGTACACGACCAGCTCGGAACTGGCGAGTTAAACTCGCCAGTTCCGAGCTGGTCATGTACAGGCTTTCCAGCCTTCGCCTTTTATGTCTATACTTTCGTTCACCCGGACGACGGCCTTCATGGTTCACCGACATGGTAGAAGCAACAGGACCTCGATAACCCAAAATTCCAAGCTGTCTCGTCAAGCTATGACGGACGACAACTGCAAAAGCAAATCTTCGAAAGCTTAACGTCACAGACGTAAATGCGAAAGCAACGGAGGAAATGATTCGGCTTCCCGATCACGAGAAGCAAATGTTTATTGCACAGACGCCTTTTACTGTTTCGTTTTTCTTGCAGGAAAGCCCCTTCCCCCCCCCCCCCCTATACGCCACGCGGGCGCGAGGGGGGGGGGGGAGGAGTCGTGCATGACACACACACACACACACACACACACACACACACACACACACACACACACACACACACACACACACACACACACACACACACACACACACACACACACACACACACACACACACACACACACACACACACACACACGCGCGCGCACGTACGCACGCACGCACGCAATTTTGATGCCTAAATTTTATGACCAATCTGGTTTGACAGCCGATTGGGCCTTCGGTGCTTTCTCTTCTTTCTTAAGACTATCGCCTCGTCCCTTTTATTTTGTTATTTTTGTTTCTTCGGTCGGTGACTTCAGCTTAAAAATACGAATCAAAACGCGATTGATTTAGTCATCGCGAGCGCCTGAGCAACTTAAAGAGGCCTGCCATGATTCAAGAAAGTTGGAAAGCGCGGGTTTTCGCAGGACTGACCTTTCTTCACTTGTTCTATGTTACTGAAAAAAAAAAAAGGGGGGGGGGCGGCACGAAACTGAGACGAGTCGAAGACAAGTACACCGTCATGGTGCTCATAGGATGTGCGTACATATCATTGACACATGCGCAGATACAGTGACAACACTGCATACGGGCCATAAACTAAGGCCGCACGTGGATACACGTGCGTGGTTACGCGCCGTACCATGTGCTATGCCGGCAATCAGTAGACTCCCTCGCTCACTCTAGAAACGGTCGTGGCCGAGGATCTTGGGAAATTATATCGCGCAAGCTGTACCAGCTTTCGAAACGCCAGAGGGAAGGAGACTGAGGGAAAAGGGTCACGCACGAAGGGAATCGGCGAAAACGAGAATGCGAAACAAAAGACGCAAAAGTGCACGAAGTAGGGGGGAAAAAGGAGCGTGCGTATCTCTACCCCCCCCCCCCCCCACCCCCCTTTTTTTTTTTTCCTTCCTCACTTTCAAAAATGAGAATCCAGTCCCGACTGTCTGCACAACACGGTTACATAAGCACGGATCGGGCTGATCGATAGGCAATGTGCCGAGGGCCGAATCGAACGACTCGAGGGAAAACGGACGGAGCGAACGGAGCACGCCTCGTTAGCTTGCCGCCGGCGTGCGCGGCCGTTCGGAGCGCGGGTGCGCTTCTCCGCGGAACGCCCCGTCCTCCGGGTTTTTCTTTCCGACACTGGGGGAACAGGCGGACTGCGTCGGTCGCAGAAGGCATGTCGGAACGGCTGCACTCAGTTCAGTGAATGGTCATGGCGCTCGATACTCCACCAACCCCCCCCCCCCCCCCCCCCCCCCCACACACACACACACACAAGTTTCTTCACCCAACAAGCTTTTTCTCCCACTGAGTATTTTCTGTCGCGTAGACAGTAGTTGATGAATCGAATTCTCACACCAAAATGAATAAACGGTACAGGCGAAAATAAATAAAGAAAATAGCACGACCACGGCCACAAATTTGTAACACGAATGATGCAACTTTCCCATCCCGTGACCATACTGTTCAACCAATGGCTGTCCTACTCACGATAGCGACAATACGAGCACATATTAAGTTAGTATCTTAGAGTGGCTGGCTATAGGTTGCCGCGGCCTGCGGTCTGATGGTTAGCGCATTCGCCTCGTGCGCGGCAGGCGTTGGCTGGGATTTTTATCGGCAATCGCCCAGCGATTGAATTGCGCATAACCAAGGAGAGACCTAGTAACAGCTAACGCTGCAGGAAGCCAACACGAGCAATGCTTTCGAACCAGTTGTGCGGTCGTCTTTAAGAATTCAACGCGGAGTTCGAGTCAGTCGCTCCCGCCCACGAAGCAGCACTCGTTGCCTCGAGCAACGCACGCGAAGCTCACCGCGAGGACAGCGGTGCGTGCAGCGCTAATCCGCAGCGAACCCAGATCCTTCCCCTGATGGGGCTGGGGCAGGTAGGTCACCACCGCTTGCGGCGGGGCTAGCCTGCCACTGATTTTTATCTGTTGTAGGCCATCATTGCACCCGCCACCGCTTCGGTGGTGGTGGACGACGGCTGTTGTTGCGGCGCGCGTCTTCCTACCCCTCTTGTTTTTTTTTTCTTTCTTGTCTATTTTCTCTTCTGTTCGCACGAGGTAGCGGATGTGGCTCAGCTACAGAGCCAGTAGCAGGCCCGTGCATTTTTTTTTTTCCTACAGCCACAACAACAACAACAATCGGCAGCACCATTCATCATAAAAGCACCCCGAGAGACCCTGGATAACATCTAGAGCGTATTCGCGGATGTCTCCAAGACATCCCGAGGCCGTACAGCCTCGAGCAATTAATCCTCTATGGAAGAGGGAAAGGTGCGTAACTCTGCACTCTTGAGGGTGCTGAGAGAACGGCGTCAAAGTTCGTGTAAGCGGCCCCGTGTTCGTCGAATGCCCCTCATTTTGCAAAACACTGCGCACGTTCCCGCAGCAATTCTCGGCGGATACCCCGGGAGATCCGCGCACATGACACCGTTAACGGTCGAGCCAAGGTCCCTGCAAGGCAACGGCGTTTGTGTGGCAGCTTGTGTGTAGGCCTTCGAAATGTTACTTCAATCCGCGTTCAGGAAAAAAAAGCCGTTCAGATATTTCGGTTCCCAAAAATTAGATCATTACAGAGACGCAAAAAGGTGAACTGTCACCGGCGTCTCTCTGCGTAGGTAGCAAACACGCGTTTTTTTTTTCTGTTTTTTTTTTTTTTTCGGACAGGTGCGGCTTAAAAATACTCAATTTGCCGCGAGGGCATCAGGGCAGACGCCCACGTGGTAAAAGACATGAACTTCAAGGAGTCATTGCAACGTCACGTCGAGTGCCTTATCTGGATCACTGTTCTGAGCCCGATGGGCGGGGAAACTAGCTCGCGCGGCAAGGTGGCTGCGCCCGATTCCTGTGTGTTTAAAAACGCCAGTTCCTTCCTTTCGCAGCACCTGGAAGGCTGCGAACTGCTCCCATTTCTGCGAGTCGGCCGAACTGCAAGCAGAAAATGTAGGGAGATATGACTCCGAGAAAGCTACAGCGACTGTTAACTAAAGTCAATGCGTTGGAAAAGAGAAGGCCACGAAAGTTCACTGCCCATCTTCTCCTTCTTGCACAAGAGCCCACTCCCTGTGCAACGTAGAATGCGTGACAATAAATGGAACAACGCTCTCGGGTGCGCCCATGAGCAGCTCGGCCCACATACAGGCAGATCGCTTTCTTGTCCAGGACGAGGCGGGAGTTTTCGGTCGCAATGTACTATGCCTAACTATTACAAACCGCTAAAAAAAAATGACAATGCCCACGACTTGCTGAGTCTTCGGTAGGATGAAACATTCCTCCTGCGCTCTGCCTCTCGAATGGTTTACTGAACGACCCTTTAATTCCACAATTCGAAGAGGCCTTCACCAGAAGCGCACTACGCTGCCCACCACGAGCGTATACCGCCAAAGATGAGCTGCACTTGGCCTGGGTAAGAGATTCGTCGAGAGGCAGGACAACGGACTATATATAGCCACCCGCACGATGTGGGAAAAGAATATCCACCGCGCAATGACTCATGAGCACTTCACTGCCGCACAGAATTTGTTTTAGAGCGCAGCTATACGAGGCGTCCCTTCATGGACTGGCTGAATGTCGTCGACATTGTACTCGGCGTAGCAGTGTTCAGCGTAACCAGCCACTTGCTAGTCGTGGCAGGTTATGGCAGAGCCAAATGGCACCTGCCACGGCTAAGAACAGGCATTTAGGAAGAGAGATATGCAACGGCTTGGAGGCTTGGGAGTTTAAGGCGACAGAACCGGAAAGTTGCTGTTACAGGAGGATGACGCTTACATTTATACTGATCTGCATATCGCCAGACCAGATGGTTTTTATAAATTGCTGAAAAGGAGTATGCCCCGCCGCGGTGGTGCAGTGGTAAGACGCCCGACTACTGTGCCGGAGGAGTTCCCGGGTTCGATCCCGACCATCGGCGGCTGCATTTCGATGGGGGCGAAACGAAGTGGCGCCCTGTAGATCCCCAGGTGGTCGAAGACTCCGGAGCCCTCCACTACGGCTCCTCTTTCTCTCTTTCCATTTTCACTCCCACCTTCCTCCCTTCCCTTACGGCACGGTGCGGTGTCCACAGAAAACAAGCGAGACAGTTACCGCACCTTTCCCTTCCTATAAATCAGTTTTTTTCCTTCCCTTACGGCGCGGTTCAAGTGTTCACAGAACAAGTGTGATAGATACTGCGCCTTTCCTTTCCTGTGAACCAATTATTAAGGCGAAAGCCTTTAATGGCTCATACTGTCGTGGACAAAGTGTGTCCCACTTTTGCGGCTGCTGTCGTGTGGCGTTCCTCGGCGTGCGTTCAAGCGGGGGATTGCAGATGGCAGAACGCTAAACAAGATAAGATTTCTCAGGCTTTCACTTCTTTAGTCGCTAAAGTCCTAGTAATGTTTTTATTATTATTAAAAGGAGTAGCCGGAGCCGCTACTGTTCATGTAAATAAACAAAGAACCGAATGGTGGTTGCCTTAGGACATAGAGTTCCTTACACTAAGAGTAAGAGTAAGAAACTCTATGCCTTAGGAGGAGTATCGAGGATATGGCGAAGGTCGAATTAATGAGCATGGTGTTACGAGGAGTCGGAAGGGCCGGGAAAGCAGAAGGATGCAATAAGGCATATTACTCTTAAAAAAAAAAAAAGAAAGAAAAAGCCGTAGGGTTATGGCGAGAAAGGAGAAATGGGCGCCGCAAAAGAGGGCTACAATGAGGTGCAGGCGGTAAGGAGGGTCGCGACTGTAGAGTGAGTGATTTATTTTATAAACTGATTTATTTATAGGAAGGGAAAGGCGAGGTAACTGTCTCACTTGTTTTCTGTGGACATCGCAACCGCGCCGTAAGGGAAGGGAGGAAGGTGGGAATGAAAGTGGAAAGAGAGAAAGAGGAGCCGTAGTGGAGGGCTACGGACTAATTTCGACCACCTGGGGAGGAGGAGGAGGAAGAACATTTATTTCCGCCGAATATGGTGCAGCAGCCACCTACGAGTCCGCACGCAGGCGTCCGGGGAGGCAGTCTGTCACACCGCAGCCAGAGGACACCCGGCCTCGTCTAGGAGAAGAGGTCTTCAGCCTCGGCCGCCAGGCGGACGGCGAATCGCTGTGTTTTTTCGTCGGAGCTTCTTAGCGTGGTCTCCCATTCATCGCTAGTTTTAATCGCGTTGCGCCCTGGGGCACGAACGCATCTCCATATTATATGATCTAATGTTGCCACGTGGCCGCAAAATTTACAAATTTCGGTTTCTGCACCGTCCCTCTTCCGCCCTCTGGCATCCGTCCAACTCCTCCACAGGGGCGAAAAGAAATTTCGAGCTTGGAGTCTTACTGTGCCGGAGTTCCCGGGTTCGAACCCGACCACGGCGGCTGCGTTTCGATGGAGGCGAAACGAAGAGGCGTCGTGTGCTGTGCGATGTCAGCGCACGTTAAAGATCCCCAGGTGGTCGAAATTACTCCGTAGCCCTCCACTACGGCTCCTCTTTCTCTCTTTCCACTTTCCCTCCCACCTTCACCCCTTCCCTTACGGCGCGGTTCGGGTGTCCACAGAGCAAGTGTGACAGTTACTGCGCCTTTCCCTTCCTGTGAACCAATTTAATTTAGTCTTCTCCAGTCGTACGATTCCTTTTTGGTGGCGGATATATCCTCCGGTCTTTCTTCAAGTTGTCGGTTACATCCCTAAAGGTACCTATACATTCTTTGGTTTTAGATGTTGTGGAGGCGTCCGCAGCACCCCGAGGTAGCGAGGAGCGGGCGAGCATGTGGGCAGCCTCGTTGCCGGCGAGACCGGCGTGTGCTGGGGTCCAGATTATGGTCACGCTTTCGGCGAGAGACGACTCGTTCAGAAGTTTTGCACCACGATTGCTGACTCTACCCTTGCTAAAATTTCGAACCGTCGCTTTGCTATCGCTGATGACGTGTTTCACGCCTGGTCGTGCAATGGCAATGGCTATTGCAATCTCCTCCGCCTCTACCGGCGGTAGATCTCGATTTCTTTCTATTCCTATGACGATCCCAGTGTCCAATAGGGCGACCGAGGTTACGTCGCCTTCTTTCCCGATCGCTGCATCGGTGTAGGCGACCGATCCCGGCGGCGTATATCCGATCCCAACAAACGGATGCGGCGCGAGGGGGAAAACGAAGATGGAGAGGGAGAAGAGGCCGTCGGCTGGCTGTTACGAGCTGCGGCCGACACCAGCCCCCTCCCAACATCCCATCTCCCCTTCCCCCGGACACCAAGAGTGCCGCCGCGAATTATGGCCGGCATAACCCGTGTCCGGTATCCCCCCCCCCCCAAGAATAACCCAAAGACCCCATCCATCCATCCATCCGACACCCCCATTCCACGCTAGCGACCCGTGAGCCTCGGCCAACACCTTCTCGGCGCCCGTGTTGTGGTGGCAGTGGCAGTGGCAGTGCGCGATGCGCGTTGTTGCGTGGATGTGTGTGCGCGCTCTTGTGCTATACCTGTGCCGCGAGTTTTCTCCAAAGACCGCATGAGGCTAGTCATCTTGTCTTGCCCGGATGAACTAAATGCGATTTGTGCATTGATTCAATCGCTGGCGCAAGGCCGCTCCACGAAGCCCTTCGTGGCTCAGACGCAGGTTTGTTACATACCGCTTACATGCAAATCGGCCCCGAAATGCGATCTATTTTATGAAGTAACCCAAGCCTTGTATTTCGGCAAGATCCCCACTAAGGTACGACTGTATTACTTACGCCCTCCGGTGAAGAAAAGACCTGCATTTAAAAAAAAGCAAACCGTCCGCAGCTGTGCTTTCTGACCGCCTCTACTGCGTGCAGACACGTTCCGCCGTGCATGCAGTGAGAGTGATTTGCGCATTTCGCAAGGCGACAATGAAAAAGTGCCGAGACCAAAAGTATTTGGCTGCTTTCGGGATGACGTGTTTTGTTCTACTGACAGTAATGTGCGGCTTCTGCAAGCTCTAAATGAAACAGCTGTGATTGAAGTTTGGTTATGTGTAAAGCACGAAGTTCGTTACTCGTCCGCTTTCATGAATGACATGCACGCCCTTTTTTATTTGATCTTGGAAACCAATTCCAAAATTTGGAGATCGCCCGCATTATCATCAGAGGAAGTGACCTTTACAGTATGAAACATTGTTTTTGTATGCTACTTTTTCGATAAATGACAGCCATGTGGCACTTTTCAGAACCATCTTGTTTGCGTTATGCCCCGTCGCCATCTGCTGCCTCTGACTGCACTCGCGAGTTTTGTTTCGTTAATTTGCATGGTTACTAAACAGCTTTTTGTTACTCTTTTGGTGTGGTATAAGGGGTTCAACTTCTACAAGCAAGTTTCTTTTTTTTGCAAAGTAAGTGATGACAATTTGTTGCTGCAATATATTAATCCATTTCTCTCTGCCACCAGCCCAAAGTGCCATGTCCGGTGAAGGTATATGTCTATACTGATCAGTTAAGCGAGACAGAATGCATGAAACAAAGTCAGTGACTGTTTTCACATAGAGGAATAGAGAAGTAATTCATTTGTAGCCAATGTGCATGAAGCAAAAAAGGTACTATCATTGGCATGTTTTAACCTTTGCAGCATATCTGCGCTCTTGCTGCCTATGCAGCCACTAGTTGCTACTGTTACGATATGGACAAACTGTCCCGATGAACTAGAATTCTGGCAGGATTATCCCCAATCACTATAATATTTGGCTTCTGCTGTGCCTTGGTTGTATAGTCCTTCCCCCTAGCAATAGCAACACACTTTCACCACTAGTACATCAAGTGAAAGTTGCTGGTTTGCATCATGCACCTTGCAGCAGCAACCTTGTGCCACTCTTAGGATAAATTAAATTTGAAGGGAATAAACACTGCATGTGATGAATAAGACACCAGTGGAGTGCACATCAATAGAGTGCCCAGATGTACAGGCGCCCAAATCTTTAACTGGAGTGCGCGAGCGGCGACTTTTCTGTGCGTCAGCGCCCTATGACAGAGCGAAGTTGGAAACAGGATGAGGCTAAGCGCATGCTCACAAAGCACGCTCAGCTGGATGCGTCGTCTGCCAGGCTGTTCCGTCCAGCTGAGCGTGCTTTGTGAGCATGCGCTTAGCCTCATCCTGTTTCCAACTTCGCTCCGTCATATGGCGCTGACGTACAGAAAAGTCGCCGCTCGCACACGCCAGTTAAAGATTTGGGCGCCTGTACCATTCACAGTAGCATACTGCACCAGTGAAAACTGTCAAAAAGTGTGAGAAGCTCATAGCCAACTTTATTATAAGCGGAACATATTTCAGCTCCATCATGTAATGAGTTGCAAGACGAGAAGCGAAACTTTTCCATAGACGTATCATCAATAGTGGTATTTAGTTAGAAATGTTGCAGTAAGGTGTTCACTTGGCACAAATGGTCTGAGGCTAAGGTTGATGGAAACTGCCTAGCCGGTGTCATCGTCCAGAAGAGCCAGACTTTTTCCATGGCCACAGTGGAAAATGTGAAGTGCTTCCGAGCTTCTCCTTTCCTACTTTTTTTACCCTCCGTCTTTGTTTATACATAACTTATTTTTCATTTTCAATTCAGTTTCATTGCTTCATTAACATAAACTTGTATTTTTCACATTGAGAAAAACATCCATGAGCAATTTCATTGCTTTAAAATATGGACCTCTGTTAAGAACTTATTCCTGCTTCATTTCTTCACATGCACCAAGCAAAAACCATTAAGCTCTGGTGTCGTAATTTCTGGATGCATAAACAATACTGCCCTACGCTGTCACTATCTGCAAAAAAATCTGTTATTGTGTCCTGTAAAGCTGGAAAAAAGGTACAAAATTCTTGTGATGCTCAAGTTGGCAGACAATCCCTGCATATTGTCGATTTCAGTCGTACTCCATGTCTGTCATCTTAAAGTAGAAGGGTATGAAAAGTGAACCAGATATGATTAACGCAGCCTTTTTGATATATTTTGTTCTCAGTGACTTATGAATACACAGCTTTCTAAATATATTTTCTGTCACATATGGCCCCTATAGCCAACATGATTAAATGGTTTAGAAGAATGTCAGTTTGGGCTAAATGGTGCATACTGTTCGAGACTGAAAATAATAGTGCTAAGAAGTGACACAAGAGAGAATGACGCAGGACGAGCGCTAAATTCATCTGGCCTTTATTCACTGCCAAGGCAGCAAATATATAGAAATTTTAAGGCATGCGCATGAACAACAACACGACACATTAAACAAACCGTTCAAGATATGTCATCTCGGTCTTGAAAAGGTGAACCGATGTACCACTCGCACGCTTTCCCTCTCTTTCTTATGTGAACCGCCTCCAAGACCTCGCATGCCTTCAAATCTCTACTTCTGCCCAGAATCTTTATCTCATGAAGCTGTGGTTCACATATCTTTCAGTGCACGCATATTTTTTCCCCCGGTGCATATTTTGCCGCTCGGTTGCACACGAAGCAATTTGCACAATGCTGTGAAAGATGTGCACCTCCTGGTTCTTTTTGTGATAGTGCATGCTCAGCTGCACGGTCATTCACACGGCGCCTCGACTGGCCCACATAGGCTTTTCCGCAGGCCAGTGGTATCTCATATACTACTCCTATGCAGCACTTCACGTACTGCTTGCCATGTTTTTTGCTGCAAGCGCCCTCCTTTTCATTGCTCGCAATGCGCGCGCATAATTGCGCAAGCTTTCGTGGAACCTTTTTCACGTTGTGCGGAACCCTGTGAACATAGGGTACCACTTCTGGTTTCACGCTTGACTTTCTTGTCTCGCACGACTTTTTGAACATTACACGTTTGGTTTTCCTTAGGAAGGCTTCAGCATCACCAGTGATTACCGAGCTTGGGAACCCCGCCATAGCAAATCAATCCACTTGCTTTTCAAAGCTCGCCTGCATAGTATGTTCACACGACTTCACAAGAGCAGACCCAAGGCAGAGGTTAGCAATAGCGCGTTTCACAGTCTTTGAATGAGCCGAGGAATAAGGCAGCAGCTCCTTCCGTGCTCGAGGCGAGTATTGCCAACACACATGATGCTCGCCCAAGGTAATACTTAAATCTATACTTAAACTGAAAATATCCTCGCAAAGGGAGTTCACGGGTAAAACACAATCCCTGCCCCTCTTCTTGAAAGTTGGCTAAAACTGGGCTTACAGCATCTGTGTAGGTCAAATCTTTCTGTTCTTTAATAACTATTAGAAAATCATCAACATACCTGAAAACGTTTAGTACTTCCTTCTCAGTCAAACTGAGTTCTAGGGTGCGGTCATTAAAGGCTAAAAAAATGTTAGCACAGGGGCTACGCAGGATCTCATGCAAATCCTTCGTCTTTGTCGGTAAAAGCTGTTATCAAAAGATACAAACGTCACACTGAGATGAAATTATACCAGCTTCATAAAATTACTAATTTACACACCTGAGGAGTTCTGAAATCAACTGTGCCGCTACTCTCTATGGCATCCCTTACAGAAGTGAACAAGGAAGGCATCGTGGGGCTGTCACATGAATATGCATTCATGCACTTTGAACTCGGGTGACTACAGTTTCTGGACCAAAAAGGTACATTTAACCTAGCAGCAATGAACATTAGTCAGTATCCTTCCTTTAACTGTGCTTTGTCGGCCATATCTGTTAGCAGCTTCCTAGCACCCTCTACAGACAAAAGCTTGTGGATGTGTGTTATCAAACAGCCTGGTAGGTACCATAGGTTTTGATGGAACCAATAAGCTTGAAATCGTTGTGAAAATGTTATGAACTCTGGGGACTATGGTTTCTGGGCCAAAAAGGTATATTTAACCTAGCAGCAACAAACAATTGTCAGCATCCTTCCTTGAACTGTGCTTTGTAGGCCATATCCTACCTGCAACTCAAGTCTGAAGAGTTCTGTACCCACATTATGGCAGTTGTCCAGCTGTCCCCTTTCTTAGCAACCGAACTCTCGTCTTCATTCATGCTGCATATACATTTAGTATGTTTCCTTTTTGTTGTGGCATGAAAGGATTGGATAACCACAATATTTAAGATGACTACTGGCAGAGCACTCCAGTATTAAATTTAACAAGGACTTTATGACGTCTTAAATTACACAGCAAAGTCAAACTGATTGAAGCACTATTGATTTTCTAATGTACCGGTGAAAAACACAAGAACACACAATTTCAACAAAGACAGGCAATTTCCTTCAATTTGTTTACTGCACGGCAATGACATCTGAACAGCACGCACGAGCTGTTATAATTTGGTTAAAGAAAAAAGTTGCATGCATCTGCTCTGGTGTATGTATGTAGGGTATGCTGTATTGCTATTTCTAAAGAAAAAAAGACACTGACCAAAATGTGGCTTCCCTGGCTTAGGGAGAGCGAACCACTTTGCGGCTCTTCATCTATTTACAAAAACACTCTATTACCATCAAGCAAAAAGCCAGGCTTGCTAACCAAGTGTACATATGTTTTACAAAGCTAGAATTTGCATGTTTCGATTGTAGTTTGTACTGCCTTGCAGTGGATATCTAATGGGGGAGGCAGTAAGTTACAACTGGTCGGCCCCACAGCTACAAATAAATATAGCAACGACATACCAAACCCCCACAAAAATACTTATCATCGATGTGTGACCGCTTACAGAGTAAAGGATAAAAAATAATGATTTAGGCAACCAGCGCCAAGGCAACGACGAAATTGAGTCGTGTGTGTTGTCCATTTTGGCCTTGAAGTCGAACCAACTTGCCCAACAGCACAAGTCTCAATCGAACAGTTTGAAGCATGAGCGCTCAAATCTTGAAGCAGTAGTACAAGTATAACAGTAGAAACTTCATTAATGACGCACATTTCGTGGCACCACCAAAGAACTATATGGATCTAGCGCCAGTGCAGTCAAACCAGACAGGCAGACGCTTTAAAACTCGGATCAACATTATGCTACTAGCCAGAGCCAAGTACTTGCGGGCAACACATGCGGCAACAGCCGTAGACACCCTATGGTAACAGCGGACCGCGTCCGTGAAAACCGCATACATTCAGAACATAAATATCTGTAGTGCATTTCCGTAAGCACAAGACAATTCACGAAAGCCAATAGTTTAAAATCCGGCTTAATGTGGAAGCAGACGGTGCCTGAAGTGGTCATCAGAAAACCAACATCGCTTCAGCACTATTGCTGGGAAAAAATGTGAACTTGCAGTGCAACTGTTTCCACACTCGTTTAAGGTTAATTTCAAAAGAAATGCTTTGCAAACCGGGAGGAGCAAAACAAACCTCTGAGATATTCTGAATCGAGATAGCGAGCTCGCTATAACTGGGCGCAGCCATCTTGCAAAATAACATCAATGACACTAAGAGAAAAAAACAAAATGTGTCAAATATAGCCACATTTAACTGTTCCAAAACATGCACGCAAAGTAGTGAATTATATTGTATTTTGTGTTATGACGAGTAAACAAAATAATTTGTAATGTGTCTAAAGGCACATGATTGTATGTGAACAGTAGCAGTAGTCAGGCAGTCAGTAGGTAGCAGCGTAGCAAGTTAGCAACACAACGCAACCACAGCGACATTAGCAGCATGGCGCATTGTGGCGCAGCACCATGCGCAGCACGGGAAGAAACTTGTACACGGTGGTTTTGAATTCGGACATCATCAAAGTGGAGCCATAGAGCTTTCATCATCAGGAACGTTGTAAACTTCGGCAGTGGATCATGGTTCGGACCAGCGGACGGAGACCCGAGGACGACGAGCAGCGTAGGCGCGGTGTGTTCCATGCAGTGATAACTAAAAGACGACCCCCTTCGTTTAGGACTCCATACGGGTGTTGTAGCTAGAACGCAGCTCAGGGCTTATTCCGAAGCACACGTCTCTGGCAAGGCTGTAAACAACCTAATATTTGAGACGGGGCCTGCTGTCCTAAAACGACTAGCGTACTGCAGCTTTTTTCAGATGCCTGCGGCTGTTTCGTTGGCGATACTCTGACGATGCGCGAGTGCTGCCATGGCTTTGTGAAAACTTTCAAAAGCTGCATTTCAAAATGCGCAAAATAAGAGAGCTAGATAATGCAACCATAGTACATGCTCTCTAGGTAAGTATGAACTTCATGCTGCAAACTGAATTATAGCTCAATTATTCAGCAATCTTGATTCAAAGATAATTGCGTGAAATGTAGTGACAAGGAAGAAATAATTAAGCCACCATATTCCACAACTGCACAAATGTAACGAGCGCTCATATTTTGCACAGTTTTGCATAAAGTTCTCACGAGCAAACTTCTTTCACCTCCCAGTTATGAGCATGCACTGTGTGCCCGTTATTGCTTCCAAAGCATTTTATAACACCAGTACAATTAGTCATACCTTGCTAACAGGTACACATTGATTCTAGACTCAAACTGCCTCATAAAAAGTTTCCTGTTATCAGAAATCTTGATGAAACAAAGATTAAATGCAGTGTCAAGCCAAGTTTGTAGCATTACCCCCATTTTTCAATGATATGCTAGGTCTCCTAGGGCACCACTCACATCACACTTGTGTTCAACAGCACCACTTCCACACAGTATTAACATTACAGCGGGCCTGACATAACGGAGACAATGTTTAGTTCGGGGTCATTTCCTTCTTGCATTAACTGGAATAGTCCTTTCCGCTTGCAAAGGTAACAATTTCTTTTTCCAACGGATGCCAAGCGTTGCCCTTAAGTGGACTGATGAAGCTAAGACATTTGCAGGGGTCAAGTGGATTCAACTAGTGCAGGACCTGGTTAATTCGAGAAATATGGGAGAGACCTTTGTCCTACCTGGGCCTAGAAGCAGTATGTCCTACTCAAGATCCAAGGGTCTTGGAGGGCTGGATTCCGATCTCACCCTCTTATCTCAAAGGCAAAGTCTGAGTTTGCAGCACTTGCCAAAGTGGCCATGCCGTATAGTCTTCTGCCATAAAGACAACCTGATACCGAGTAAGCGCCCGGCCATGACAGCTGCCAACTACTTTCTGACAAAGTTAAAGTGGAAAGACGGGCTAGTTGGTATTGGTATGATGACTGCGGGTACAAAAACACAGGATGAAGGAAGGAGACAGGCGCAGGATGAACGCTTCGTCCTGCATCCTTTGAAGCATTTGCCCTGCGTCTGTCTCCTTTCTTCTTCCTGTGTTTTTTGCACTGAGATGCATATTTTTTTCTGGCAATGGCATGTAATTTTTCGCTCATGATGCTGACACATTCCATAACGCTGACAGCAAATTTTCTGCAAAACACTGCAAAAATTTTGTTTTTAAAATTAAATTTTAAAAGTTTTACAGGCTTCCCACGCGAATTCAGTTGAGTGGTACCTTCTCGTGAGTGCAGAATAAAGCTCGCTCGATGGCCGATTGGCTGCTGTTGCCTTTTTGTCCTACCAAAATGTTTGCTCACCTATGCCAATGTCAAAATGACATTGCGGCAAAGCGAGCCAGTTCCAAATCAAACAGTTTCATGGTGTAGCGCCTTCCCCTGGCTGCGCAAAGACTGCGGCCAAAGCATGGCCGCTGGAAAAATGAAAAAGGACGTCGGCTGGCAGTGGCACTTGAAACCACAGTTGGCTGGTCTGTTCTAGTCTAGATCCTTATCAGCTGTCTCGTCCTTCGCTCCTGAGGTCTTCAGCCTACAATGTATTCGGCCCCTGTTCCTTTTTGCATAATGCCAGCCTTGCCTCGAGCCCAAGTAGCATTTAGCTTCTGCGGCATTGTTTTGATATGATAGCTTAAAGACTTCGTTTTCCAGAAAATCCAGCAACAGCAGCAATATTGATGTGAGCGAAAAATCATGGGCATGCCTCTGGCAGGTAGCAGTTGGCAGGTGAGAAGCCGTGCACTGACTGGTCAGCAGGTTGTCTGTCGCCACGAAGCCACAAGACATGGCCGACTTGGAACTCCTGACTCAAGCAGCTTCTTTGAGATGGAGGGGGAAATGAGAATCGGACCCACCGGAAGCCTTCTATACTGTAACAAGAATCTCCCATTGATAGCGCAAGCTACAACACCGATGCATCGTATCCTCATCGATCGGAGCAGCCAGCTGGGAGCCCCAACCGAGTGCCGTGCGCCGAGTGGAGTGGTTGGCAGCCATTGTCTCCCTCCTCACACAGAGCAGACAACTGACGTTACATGGCATCTCTTCTCTAGCTGCAACACAGCAGGCCCACACCTGTGTAGCCTAGACTAGTTGAACCTGTTATGCCCATTTAGAAACTGCTCGAGTAATTCATCCGTACTAAACAGGCATGAAACAGATAACGAGTCAAGCACATTACTCCTATGCCATGCAGGCACGTTCTTGGTTGAAGCAGGTCTTTTTAGCTATGGCTGTTGGTGTTTCACGTAATGTGGTAGCTCACGAGTATAAGCTAATGAGTAGGTGTGGGATGATAGTGTCACAAATTCAGGAATTGGTGATTCAGCGAGTTGTAAAGTAATGAGGATCTGCAGGGGAAGCCATTAAAACTATCGCATTAGGGCTGATGTCTTCCAGTTTTTTTCTCTTTTCTTGCGTTTTTTTTTTTTAAGGTTTCATTTTTTTTTTATTTTTGAGGAAATAGGCTAAAAGGAACCTATAAAGGTAATTATTGTCATTGTAATGCAGTACGCTTCTAGGATTTTTTTTGTTGGTATTCAAGTCAAATTTTAAATGTCTCTGCATACCCCCTTTAATTTACAAATTTCTCAAAATTGCTTTTCGCAGTCTATTTGGACATCATCTCATGGCCTACTCTTAGCTGCCCCCTACTGACATAAACTTGGCCATCTGGGACCAAATGATGCAGGCAAAATGGGCCACAGTGGGGAATGGTTGTGACATTTTCTTTACTTTTCTCATCGGCATGTGTCGAGTTGAAGGGAAAGGAGGGGCATTATTTTTTACCTCCATCTGTGTTAGTAAAACCAGCTTAAAGATTTCTGTCGTGGAGATGAGTGATGAAATACTAATCGTTAGTGCACCTTTTCTAGCCACAGCAAATACCTTTTCATTGTTCCTTTAATCGAGCTGAACTAGTTCGTTCATTATCACAAAAATGTATGCAGCTTTGCTTTCATCTATTTGTTCCTTCTTTGTTGTGGTTTCCATGCAGCAGTTTTATAACAACTTCATTCCTTTCGTGCACAGACAAGGGTAGGAAAATGAATGGCTCGTGACGACATGCATATGAAAAAAGCCAAAAGTGATTGAAATCAAGTAAAGCATATGGAAATTTTTATTATTGTTGTTTCACAGGATATTCAATGGAAAATTATTACTTTAATCGTTTTTTACCTGAAAGATTACGGTGGAAGTAGGAGAGACGGCAACTATATGTAAATAGGGAGATCCAAAGCTACAGCAATGGCTGTTAAACCTTGTTCGTCCGAGTATACTAATTCGGTTGTGCATAGCCGAATCTTGATATTGCTCACAAGGGTCACCCCCAACCAATTCGGCAATAGGTCTAATACCACAAGTGCCACTTGGAATGCGATTGAGTGGTGAGAGTAGCAGCTGTACCAAAACCCTTTAGTCCTCCTCTAGGAGCACCAAAGGGTTCTAGCCAGAGCCACTGTTAAAGGTATACTGCAGGGAATTTGCAACTTTCTCTGATATCGCTGAAATTGCATTCAGGAGATGCAGTTATCAAAAGCTGTTTTGTGCACTGCTTTGAGATTATTGTACTGGCAAGTTATATTTTGTAGAAGATGGCTGTAAAAGTGTGAACTTTCCTTAGAACTAGTGCTAGGTAGTTTTTAATGAGGAATTATATACAACTCTGAAAAGTTTTGTTAAGCAAAAGCTGTAAAGAACTGTATTAACACGATAAGTACAAACCATCTTCTCTTGGTCACGTGTCAGTGTATGTTGTGCCTCGAGGCTCCTGTATTGTGCTCTTTCTGTGATGGGTTCCTTGCGACATAGGCAAGTGGCTTTGCCTTATGAGTGACCTTAAAGCAACTTGCACTTCCTTTAGTTTTGCACTTGTACAATCAAGCACAAGAGACGAATTATAGGGTCATTCAGCACTACACATCTTGCATCTACAGTACACCTAATGTGGAAAGCCTGGGAGTGTTGCCAGCAATCTCTCTGTTATGCTTTTCTCACCCCGAATTTTTTTTTTTATACTGTCCTCAACAGTTGAAAATGCAGCTGAGTTGATGCAGATAATTTTACGATAATGATTGGGTTTGTCTGCACATTCACGAAGCATGCTTGGGTAGAAATACAGAAAAATACCGAGTTCTCACTATACACTAACTATCTTAAACGCAGTGGCGAACTGATTGTAATCTTCATTTATCGGAATTTGTTTTTGGCAGAATCACAAAGTGGCGGAAATATGTGTAGGTGGTTTCTTCACATTCACATTCAAGAGACTAACAGACCAAAATGTGTCATAAATTATGATGGAAATGGCAAGCTCTTGCCTTGCAATTGAGGACAGCAGTACAGGAAGCAAAAGGATTTATTTATCACTGAAAATCTTATCAAATGAGCTAGTGTGTTACATTGCTGTGAAACCTTGCCGTTACCAATGCATCCCACCATATGGCCACATCTCGGTGCTTAGGCGTTTGTCAAAGTGCCATAACGGCTGGGTGCGGGAACTCATATATATATTATTCTCTTCTGTAAAAAAAAATGAATGTCTGGCAGCAGAGCTTTCTTTTTATATTAGCTTTCAATACATCCTTTTTGCCCGCCTGTGATTGACATTTTGCTCATTTATCATGGTTTCCAGCTTCTTCATATAAACAAAAGACATCAGTAACATCAACTGATGAAAATATTCTTGGTAAAAACTTTTCTACAGCATTTCTAACAAAAATTTCATGGAATGATTACCTTAGAAGTATGTTTTTCATTGTGCCGAAAAGATTAGGTGTTTAAACTTTTGTAAGGTGTGAGAAATGTACTCATTTTGCAAAGCCATTGTTGTTGCATGTTGCAGCCATAAAAAGTTTGCAATCTGCAGTTCTCGTAGGACGTAAATTCACTAAGGTGTAAACAAAAAAAAAATGAGAGATATAATTAGCTGAGGAGGAAGAACTCGAAAGCCCATCATATTCTCCACTGTAGCCATAGAAAAAAGTCTAGCTCTTCCGCACGATGACACAGCTAGGCAGCTCCGAATGGCTTTATTAACCACTGGCTGTTTGTGTCACAGAAACACTTTTGTTCCTAATACAGTGTGCATTAAAAAACGTTTTGCTTTTTGTCCTGTAACTCATTACATGATGGAACTGAAGGAATTTACATTTAATATAACGCTTAGAAATGAGCTCAGTTCGACTTCACACATTTTGATTCAGTTTTCACTGGTGGCAGCACGCTAACTGTGACTGGTGCATCTGTTGACTAAACTATCAGTGAACAGCAGTTGATGATTTTTTTATTCTAGGAAGCAGCTAGAAGTTCAATGGCACAAGGTTGGTACTGTGGGGGGCACGAGGTAAACCAGCAACTTTTGATGTACAGACTGATGTACAGACGTCAGCAAGTCTGCCCGGAGTGCTCGAACACCAACCTGTCGCACAAAGAAAATGAAATTTTTGAGCAAGGGCCCAATTCTAGGAACAATGATGGCGCTATACTGAAGGTGCATAGGCATACTACTTGCACTGACAGCTACACTTTACCACTAATAGAGCAGCCCAGACAAAATTTCACTTTGTTCGCTCCGCAGCACACCTCTCCAGCATTGTAGACGTGCCGACGACTGCACTAGTGGTGAAAGTGTGTTGCTATTGCTAGGGGGAAGGACTATACAACCAAGGCACAGCAAAAGCCAAATATTACAGTGATTGTGTTCAGCCATTTCGCTGCTAATATGTTATTATTATGCTATTATGAATCAAATCATATAAGAATACCCAAGTACAGATGCAGATCTGCTAAGCGAACTCAGAAGCAGATATCTCAATACCGGTAGCAACCCCAATGCTACCTATGAGTACAAAGGGGTTCCTAATGAAGACTTCGACAGAGAGATCGCGGAAGCGGAAATTTGGGCCGCAATTCGCCATTTACATACTACCTCTCAGCAATTAACGACTTAATGAATGAATATTGGAACAAAGGTGAACTTTCGCAGATGTGGAAACACGTGAAGGTTGTCTTTATTCCTAAACACAAAAAGAAACTAAGCATAGAGAACTTAAGGCCCATCTCTCTTACGTCGTGCTTAGGTAAACTTATGGAACATGTTATTCTAAATAGGCTTTAGAACTACGCAGAAGAAAATGACCTTCTGCCCAGCTCAATGATTGGCTTCAAAACTCAACTCTCTACTCAGGACGTAATGCTTCAGTTGCATGCAGAAGTGATAGATCCCCCTAACAAAACCGGAACCAAAGCGATTTTTGCCTTGGATCTGGAAAAAGCCTTCGACAATGTCTCTCATGAAGCCGTTCTCCAAACCCTCGCCAACATAAACGCAAGGAACAAAACCTTTAATTACATTCCTTCCTTCCTTCCTCTCGGGAAGGACTGCGGGCAGAGCTAAGTATCGCAGGATTTGCATCGGACAAAATAGCAATAGGAGACAGAGGAACCCCGCTAGGATCAGTCCTCTCTCCCTTCTTGTTCAACCTAGCAATGATAGGTCTGCCTCCCAAACTTGAAGAAATCCAAGATCTTCAACACTCCCTATATGCTGACGATGTCACCTTGTGGGTAGCAAAAGGTTCGGACGCTCACATAGAGGAAACGCTTCAAGAAGCAGTGAATGTAGTCCAGTCATACACTAACCAGATTGGGCTGAAATGCTCACAACATAAGTCTGAACTACTAGCAGTGAGAAGGAAAACGCAAGACAAAGTAGAGATAAAAGTCTGCCTGCACGGACTACCCATACCCACAGTCGATACTATTAGAGTGCTCGGGCTCTACATCCAGAGCAATAGGAAGAGCAATGTTACTATCAACAGGCTGGAAATGACTGTGCGATAAATCACTAGACTGATACACAGAGTAACGGCAAGAAAGAGGCTGACATTTGTCATCTTATCCATGCCTTTGTACTAAGTCGATTCACATACTCTGTCCCTTATCTCCGCCTCATTCAATCTGACAAGGAGAAATTAGACACTCATTAGAAGCACCTACAAGGCTGGGCTAGGTCTACCCAGAAACACTGCAACCGAAAAACTTCTCTCACTTGGGATACACAACAATGTAGAGGAGCTGATTGCAGCTACAAAGACTAACAAACTAAAGCAGGCAGACAAATTCTCAACCGCATGAGAATTAATGCCGAACCACTAGCCAACCACTAGGACCACTACCAAGAGGAGCTGGCGACAAAATTATCTCCAAACCTGTGCCCAAAAACATGCATCCCTCCTTCCATGGGCAGGAGGAAAGCTAGAGCTAGGGCCCTAAACAGAAAATACCGAAATCACGATGGGGTGGTGTATACCAACGCCTTATATTACTATATGGCTGACGGTGTGCTATCTTTGTAATTAAGCAGTACAGTAAGTAAATGCGTATCAGCTGCTTCGGTCAAAGTCCGCTACTCAGACCAGGAGGAAGAAGCCGCAACCGCTTTAGCCATCGCTACAGCAGATGCGGACATAATTGTCACTGATTCAAAAACTGCCATACGTAACTTCTCGCGTAGCAGAATATCAAATACTGCCAGAAACAACCTCGCGGATATCAGACTCGACAGAGAGATAGAACTCGTATGGACACCTGCCCACTCGGGGTACCGAGGCAATGAGGCTGCTCATTAACACGCTCGAGGTTTTGTTGGCCGAGCGGTGAGACCTAATGCCGAGGAACTTGAAATGGAAGAATTGCTCACATACAGCGACCTACAGCGACATACCCCTGCCAACATTTTAGTTCATCGGGACAGTTTGCCCATATGATAACAGTAGCAACTAGTGCAGCTCCCTCATGACTGCATGGGCAGCAAGAGCGCAAGTATGCTGCAAGGGAATACACTGTCAAGGTTAAAACATGCCAAAGTTAATACTTTTCTTGCTTCGTGCACACTGACTACAAATGAATTACTTCTCCTCTATGTGAAAACAGTAATAGACTTTGTTTCATGCATTTTGCCTCGCTTAACTGATCAGTATTAGACACATACCTTCACTAGACATTGCACTTCGAGCTGGTAGCAGAAATAAATGGATTAATATATTGTACCAATAAATTATTATTAAACATTTACCACTTTGTTCGCAAGAAAAAAAAAAAAACATTTTTGCAAATGTGTGTAACATGCAAGGCTGATTTTGTTAATGCCCACATCACATTGACACAGATAAAGTAACATAGTGTGTACCAGTGAAAAAAGCGATTTCTAGTCTGTGTTTGTGCTAGGCTTTGTTTCTGCTGCTGTCTGCAATCAACAAACTACATTTCTAAGGATTGCATTTGCAAAAGAAAATAGTACTCATATTAAGACATGCTAGGCCGAAGACCTGGGTTCAGTTCCAGCCATAGTGGTCGTTACATATCAATGAAGGTGAAATGCAAGACACACTTGCAATGTCAGTGCACACGAAGAACCTCAAATCAATGGCATTAATGCAGAGCTGTCCACTATGACGTCTCTTATAGGCAGTTTTTCTATATCACTTATGGAAGTTAAACACCATATCCCACACCGAAGGAGGAACAACACTTTCTTTACTGACCAAATAAGTGAAAAAGAAACGAAACTTGCGATTGCCCTGGCCTTTAACCCTGATGTTGAAGGAAAGAAAGTGTATTCAGAGGCAGCAGCTGGTGGTGGCAATTTCCACCTGAGCATGGATATTCAATGAATGCTTGTTTTAATCTGAAAATAAATCTCTAGAAGGAAAATTGTTGAAGGGCGACATCTGCAGGTTTTGTTGATGCTATATTGCCATTTATGACACTGTGAGCACCCTTTCACTCTTATCTACTACCCTGCGAAACTAAGAAGCAAACAAGATAGCTTTGAACAGTGCCACATTGCTGCAATACCTAAGCAACAGCTGCACGAGCTGTTTAAAGCCACTTGCAAAATACACAAATCATTTTCACTACATGCACGACGGAAGGTGTTTGCACGCAGTAGAGGCACTCAGAAAAGTAATGTATCAGCTTTTGGGGTTGAAGCACAGCTACGGACGGTCGCCTTTTTTTTTTTTTAAGCAGGCCTTTGCTTCACCGGACGGTTTAGGTGGGGTTCTCACCGAAATACAAAGCGTGCGATAGCATTTCGGAGCAGATTTGCATGTTAACGATATGTAACACAAACCTGCACTGAGAGCCACGACGGGTTTCATGATGCGGCCGTGCACCAGCGATCGAAAACGTCCACAAATAAACCGCATTTATTTGATTCGTGGCAAGACTAGCCACTAGAGCACTAGCCTCATGCAGTCTTTGGGGTAGTCTCGCGGCAGATCACGCACGCACATCCAATGGCTAGCAGATAGAACAAACTCTAGCAGTCAGCACAAGGGATCTTGCGGAAATACAAGGCTTGCGTTCCCTCATAAAATAGATCGCATTTCGGGGCCGATTTGCATGTAAGCGGCATGTAACAAACCTGCGTCTGAGCCACGAAGGGCTTCGTGGAGCGACCGAGCGCCAGCGATTGAATCAATGCACAAATCGCATTTAGTTCATCCGGGGCAAGACAAGACGACTAGCCTCATGCGGTCTTTGGAGAAGACTCGCGGCACAAGTATAGCACAAGAGCGCGCACACACATCCACGCGACAACGCGCATCGCACGCTGCCACAACAACCCGAGCGCCGAGGCCCATGCCTTGAGTCGCTAGCGTGGAATGGGGGTGCCGGCCGCAGCTCGTAACAGCCAGCCGACGGCCTCTTCTCCCTCTCCATCTTCGTTTTCCCCCTCGCGCCGCATCCGTTTGTTGGGATCGGATATACGCGACGCGCGTATCCCGGCGGGAGTTTGTCCAATTTGTTAGCGAGGTGCTTAGCTCTGCTTTTCCTCCTCCCCTCGTCGTGTACGGGGTGCATGTTCTTCGGTATGGGCGAGACGTATAGATGCTTTCTGATTTCTCGATCTATGCTTTCTCTGACACTTTCGCCTTCCCCGGGCGATAGTAGGTTTACCCAATCGAGGATTTGCCTACCCGCCGCCGTTCCTGCGAGTCGCTCTCTCTGGGACAGCCTGACCGCCGCAGCCAGCTCTTTCCACTCATTATGCAACCCCATTTTCTCTAGAATGTCGTTAGAAGTAGTTATGGGGAGTCCTAGAGCGCACTTCGTGCATCTCCTAATTATGGTGTTTAATTTGTGTTCTTCGGTCTTGTTGATATTTAGGAATGGAGTCGCGTAGCACATTCTGCTCGTGACAAAAGCTTGTACGAGTCTAAGTCTACTAGCCTCCGTGAGACCACTCCTTCTGTTGGTCGTCTTCTTAAATTCTCTGACTACGAGCTCCGCCTGATCTTTTAATTTCTTAATCAGGCTTTTGTTACTACCCCTGCGGTTGATAATCATACCTAATATTCTAATTTCATCTACTTTCCGGACTTCGTTTCCGTTGACTTTAATTTTGATATCTGGAGTTATCTTCCCACTACTGCTGGTCATTACCAGGAGCTCCGATTTTTCTGGCGAACAGCATAGACCTACGTCCTCTGCGTGATAGCTGATTATATTTGCTGCCTCTTGGAGCCTGAATGTGATGTACGAGTCGTTCCCTTCGCACATCCAGGCGGTCACATCGTCCGCGTAGATGCTTAGTTTTAAGTCATCGAGATGGCCAAGCTGGGGAGCTTCCTCATTACGATGTTAAAAAGGAAAGGTGAGAGCACAGCCCCCTGCGGAGTGCCTCTGTTACCCAGCGGGAACTCTTCCGAACATAAGCCCTGAAAGCTGATGATCGCCGTCCTGTCTCGCAGGAATGATCTAATGTAGTTGTAGGTTCTTTCGCCTACTCTAAGCTCAGCGAGCCCGTCGAGAATGGCGTCGTGACTGACGTTGTCAAAAGCTTTCTTAAGGTCTAAGCCTAGAATAGCTTTCGTATTTTTTTTCCTGAAGTCTCTGACAACATCGTTATGTAGTCTGAGCATGGTATCTTGCGTACAAAGGCCGGGCCTGAATCCGACCAATTCAGCCGGCCACGCATCATTCTCTTCGCTGTATTTGGTTAGCCTCCTCTGAATAACTTTCTCAAGTAGTTTGCCTACGCAGGATGTTAGTGATATTGGGCGGAGATTCTCCAAGCCCGGTGGTTTTCCCTGCTTGTGGATTAGGGTGATCTTAGCCCTCTTCCACTCTTGGGGTACTTGACCACTCTCCCACACCTGGTTTAAATATTTGGTTAGGGCATTGATCGATTCGTCGTCCAGATTTGCGAGCATCTTGTTATTAACGAGGTCCGGCCCGGGGGCCGAGCGTCTTTTTAGGCCGTGCAGCTCCGCTCTGACTTCTGCCACTGTTATGGACGCGTCAAGCTCGCTGTTCGCCGGTCCGTTGTAATCTCTGTAATGCGCTGTGGCGGGGGGAGCTACGTACATGGACTTGAGCTTGTCAATGAGCTGTTTGTCCGTACCCTTAAAGTTATACGTCGCCTTGACCTGTTCTATATTGGCGACCGTTTTGGACTTAGTCGGGTCTATCAGGAACCTGAGCAGTTGCCACGTCTTGGCCCCATTCATGGTGCCCTCCATCTCGTCGCATTTGGGGATCTTTAACGTGCGCTGACATCGCACAGCACACGGACGCCTCTTAGTTTCGCCTCCATCGAAACGCAGCCGCCGAGGTCGGGTTCGAACCCGGGTACTCCGTCACAGTAGTCGGGCGTGTAGAGTGAGTGGTAGAGTGAGTGAAAGGTGGAAAAGTATAGTGGAAGAGGAGGAGGAGGGGACGGCGGGATGCACGTTAGTGGGTGAAAATAGAGTAGGCTCAAATATGTCTTTATTAAATTCCTCATTTAAGCTCATCGCAAAACCAAAGTATTTGCAGAGCTGCGCGCAAGTCTGGTGCACTGCCGATTACGGTAATCGTCTGCCCATATTTTTTCTTTTTTTTTCAATGAATCGGGCAGCTGGTTCGTGGCTTAGTGACTATGTGCACAGCTCTCGCATCGCTGTGCATTCAGTCGCTTCAAACGCAGTCAAGTCTGAGCCGCCCAGCGGCAGATGTTGCCGCCGCTCCGCCGGCGGTCAATAGCGAGCAGTGCACGTGCACCTAAATGTGTGGGAGGCCCAACGAAACTTCACAACAGTGGCTCAATCGGCTGCCCGCATTCGCCAAAGGAAAAAAAAAAAATAAGGGGGGGGGGGGGGGTAGGGGGACTGAAACCACCAAAGTGAGAGCGACATGCAGAAAACAAAAAGAGGCAACGAACGACCACTTGGCGCGATTCGGTTTCGAATTCAATGATCCATCCGGTGGACGGTCCAACGCCTCGCTGTGCCGACGTACTCTGAAGCACGTCCGCGTACCTCTTCTGGATGCAAATTGGATTTCTTCGGGCGCAGATATTTGCTCATCTGTAGGCTCGTCGTGAAGAGGCGGACCATTTGTCTCGCCTTTCCTTTTCAGTCAGGCACGCGAAGCACTCAAGTGGCGCTCAGTCTGGCTCCACAGTATGCCGGGTACTCGAGCAGCCGCGGCGCCTGCTCCGAACGAAAGTACCGCTTCAAAGGATTAGTACGAGCGTGTACAATCGACATATCTGGTTTCCTCCGTGTTCCCTTCTTTACATGTCGATGTGAGATAAGGTCGGTCAACAGCTACGATTCAATAATATCCTGCAGTAATAACACCCCGTTCCTTCGGTTGCGGGTCGTTGTGGCAGTATAGCAGGCGGCGCAACCGTGGGTGGCAACCACAGAAACCATGGCAACGGAGGCTGACAAGTGCAAAGACAGCACCGCCGTTCGCTCATTGGAACGCGTCATGGCAACGGAGGCTGACTTGCAGAAGGACTGCACTCCTATCGCTGACTGAAACGCGTACGTCACGGCAACGCTCGTACAGTAGTGGTCTGAGCCCAGTGACGTCGCGCGTGACAGCGCAGTTCCCCTCCCTCATGGCTAATCAGGCAATGGTCCGACACCTCTAACTATGCTGATTCTCAAAATTCGAGGTTTTTCTCATTCGCAGCAAGGAGTGGGAGGGAAGTGATATGGTGCTCTAGGTAGACTAGTTCTTATATATAAGGAGCTAGCTTGCACGAAACGCTGAGAGCGTCATTTCCCTGTACAGTGCAGCAGTCGACAGTGGAGCGGGCCGCGTAAATAGTGTCAAGGCGATGGTTTAGTGAGGTCATGGGCTCCGCCGAAGCATACTAAAGCGCAAAAGGTGAAATCCGGACAAAACGACTGCGGGTTTTTCAATATACCAAAGGTACGAATGCACGAATGAGACAAAACCAGGAGCGATCGGAACGTCGCAGACGAGAATGGCTTGCACGCATCAACAGACGGCATTCACAGAAGTCCGGACAAATACCAAATGTGTGCACGTCATTTCGTGTCAGAATGGCAGTCATCGGAAAGTTTAGACCGCCGACCTACAAAATGAACGTGTGAAGCTAGAATGGTGAGCTCCTGCAGCAATCTGTGCCTCAATGTACAACATTCGAGGTGCACGCATTAAGCCACTCTCGTCTGCGACGTTCCGATCGCTGGTTTTCTTGTCGCATTCGTGCAAGCGTACCTTTGGTATTTTGAAAAACCCGCAGTCGTCTTGTCCGGACTTCACCTTTCGCACTTTAGTCTGCGTTCGGCTATTACAGCCCACGACCGCACAGTAGACCATCGCTTTGACACTGTTTGCGTGGCCCGCTCCACGATCGGCTGCTGCACTGTACAGGAAAATGGCGCTCTCAGCGTTTCGTGCAAGCTCCCTATTTTACTACTGAAAGGTCCGACTCCGTTTTGCTGAGGCGCACCATGACACGTTACCTCGGAGCGATTCTTGATTTTTACTGGGATCGACTGCTCAGTTCTCACAATGCGCTTTCAGGCCAAGGGTAGCTCTGTACTGTTTTCGTCGGCGAACACGCCTCTGCTCGAGCTAATGCAGCGCTTGCATTTGATTGAACAGTCTCGAAAACAGCCTTGATCCGCATCTCAAGCACCTGGCGGAGTAACCTGATCCTCCAGCCACAGTGCTGCTTTATTTTTCTTCATTTTTTTTTTTCATATACATGTCCCTTAACAGATTCGTGTGTTGTTGAAGCTGTCTGTGCCCAAGCCTAGCACGTACACCACTGTATTCAAGCAGTTGAATGCTAGTTCTGTGTGTATTTGAAGCCGGCGGAAAATGTATTGCAGTGAAGGGCAAGCACAAAACAACAACGTGGCTGCCGGCGCGGATTCAACCTGAAAAATTATTTTCTTGCTTAAAACAAAAAGCACCCTAATTAAACTTCCAGAAATACATATGGTACTGAATGGTAGTGTGAAAATTAGTATCTTTCATATTTTACTATATAGACAAGCGTCATGTTTGTAAACAACAGTGGCACTGCGATCGGCAGCGACATGGGGTGTAGAGCAAAAGTGCCGTGTGCCTACACCACATGTCGACGCTGCCTTTGAAACCAGATCACGCGCGCGAATATTCTGAAGCGTAAGCTTCGCTTGTGCGTAGGAACAGTTTGGTGTATGCCTGGAGAGTAGTTCTGCACATTTGTAGCTTATTACTGCTGGAATTACCCGGCGAAGAGCTGCATTGGCTTCCTTCATCGTGACCCAACAGCGCGCGGCTACAGTGGGCGGCTGCAGTGACTGATTAAGCTAAATAAAAATTAGAAAGCGCAATGTATATGAAAAACTAATAGCCAACATTGTTGAACTCTTGAGCCTATTACTAGCGCATGCAAAGAGGTCGACAAATGAATTATTGAAAATGTGTTTTTCATATGACGACTCTTTTGCTGCTCCAAGCACCTTCACTCTGAAAAACAATATTACCAATAAATATACTGCACTAGAAATCATATTCCTATCTCAGTGTACCGGCAACTTAAGTCAGAATTTCACTGAATAAGAACTCAATCTTTTAGTTCTTTGTAACATATTCGCCTAGTTAGCGCTGCGAACTTGTTTTATTCTGTTCAATAAAAAGACGTTTGATGTCTGTTTCGTCGTACAGACGTAGCCAAGGTCATTCACATGTTAATATATACATGAAGGCTCATAAGAATGCTCTGATTTTGTTTTGTTTTTTACTATTTATAAGAGGGGCATGAGTGCAAATGCAACGTCCTCCACGATCGCTTGCAGCGAAATTTGCGTGAACTGCTAAGCGTGTTTAATATACTTGGAAACTTTTTATTCAAAAACATGTCATCTTATTCTTCTTATTTTGCACCCTCATAGCCGATTCCACTTTGGGATATTAAACTTTATATGCACCATAAATAGCTAACTTAAATCACCATCATCATCATAAGCCCGACTATACCCACTGCAGGGCGAAGGCCTCTCCCATATTTCTCCAATTAACCCGGTTCTGTGCTAGCTGCATCCACTTGACCCCTGCGAACTTCTTAACCTCATTCGCCCACCTAACTTTTTGCCGCCCCCTGCTACGCTTTCCTTCCCTTGGAATCCAGTTTGTTACCCTAAACGACCATCGGTTATCCTCTCTTCTCACTACATGTCCTGCCCATGCCCATTTCTTCTTCTTAATTTCCACTAGAATATCAGTAACTTGAGTTATTTCTATGACCCATTCTACACGCTTCCTATCTCTTAATGTTACCCCTACCATTTTTCGTTCCATAGCCCTCTGGGTTGTCCTCAACTTAAGTAGAAACCTCTTGGTTATCCTCCACGTTTTAGCCCCATAGGTGAGTACAGGTAAGATGCAACTGTTGTATACTTCCCTCTTGAGCGATACTGGTAAGCTGCTAGTCATAATCTGCGAGTGCTTGCCAAATGCGCTCCCACCCAATCTTATCCTTCCTGTTATTTCCTTTTCATGGTCCGGATCTGCGGTTACTACCTGTCCTAAGTAGACATATTCACCTACTACTTCCAGTGCTTCGCTACCTAACGTAAACTGCTGTTCCTTCCCGAGGTTGTTGAACATTACCTTAGTCTTCTGCATATTGATTTTCAAGCCTACCTTTCTACTTTTCCTGTCTAGGTCATCAATCATTATTTGCAGTTCATTCCCCGAGTTACTTAGCAAGGCAATGTCATCAACAAATCGCAGATTACTCAGGTATTGTCCATCTACCCTTATCCCTTCCAAGTCTCTGAATACTTCCTCTAAACAAGCTGTGAATAGTACTGGGGAGATCGTGTCTCCTTGCCTAACACCTTTCTTTATGGGCACGTTAACTTAAATATATTCTGCTTAATCAGAGTTGTACGTGGATATTTCATTCGTTCGTCAATGACCTTAAAAAGGGAAGTTTAGTAATCCGGGAAATAACGCTGCATAACTTTCCCCAGATCCTAACGATGTTTACTCGCTTTCTAGGGCCGGTGATGAACAGTCACCCATTGAAACTCGCGAAAGTGATATCAGAGAAAAGCTTCTTCACAAGTTTGGGCCTGTTTTGGCAATATCGACTACTCAAGGTAACTTCAATTACCTTCACAGTAGCTTTTGTGTCCTTTTCTGTACGAACATATGCACGGGCACAGGCGAAAGAAACTCACAGCGCGGCTTCTTATGACTTGATGTAGTATATACAACAAAATGGACACGAGCTGCAAGCGTTTGTTATTGCGCTATTCACCGTGCGGTAGAAAAGCAGTCACAACAATTAAGAGTTGCAAACAAACTAATCAAGTTTCAGTGCTGAAGTGCAACGCACGTTAGCCGCGAAGGCAATGCGTCGCCGAAGGGTCTATGCTTTGGGCTTTTAATGCTGCTGCCCATCGCTCTCATATTTACCCAACCACAAGAAGCATGTGAAAACAGGCGCTATTTTCTTTTTGTGCTCTGTGGTGCAACCAACTGCACTACAGCTTGCAGGACTATCAGGAATTATGCTCGAAAACACAGCAAGCGCCGCGCATCCAATGCAGACAGCGTGGGCTTTTGCCTACACCTCGAAAATAACTGCTGTCGCCAGCGCCGCCACATCTCCACTGACATCATGGACTGACGCTTGTCTATAGGGAGCTTGCATGAAGCGATGCATGCTGGGTAATCCGCCATGATGTTGTCGCTGGCAGCAGACAGACAGCAGGCAGCACAGCCAGGCTGAATTGAGCAAGTGTCTTGTCGTTTTCGACGATCCACTGAGCAAACACACGGCTTTTCGTGCGCTGCCCTTATGTGCGAGCAATTGCCGGTAGATTTCTGAGAAACGTACGCGTCGACTCTGTGCCCGAAAAATCAGGCGCGCTATGGAGAAATGCAGAGCAGTACGTCGTTGACCTGTTCAAGATACTCCTCTTCAAGCGCGAACGAATGACTGCACTATGCGTCTCAACCTGGCCGCCCGTTGACACCGCAGACATTCATGATTTCAGTTCTGGCGAGTAGTTTGATACTTGCCTGGATTGGCGTCGATCTCGCGTGTATTGGCCCGTGCGAGCCATTCGCGTCAGCATCGCTAGAGGAATCATTCGCCTTCTCGCCCTCGTGCAGACATATTTTTTGGAATCGTGAAGGACTCGCAGTCGGCCTGTTCGATAGCTCCAGCATCGTCTGCGTTCACTACGCGACCATGCAGACGAGTCTGTGGCAGTGCCGTGCTGCGTAGTATGCGGTCAACGACATCATGGCAGATTACCCAGCATGCATTGCTTCATGGAAGCTCCTCATTACTCAATTGATTGGGAATATGCCTCAATAAGCTAATTTTCTTAACTTCGGAATTTTTTTGCGAATGCACCATCTATTGTCTGACCTCCGGAATATCTTAATAGCTTCTTTGTCTTCTGTAAAACAGAGAAATAGCTGACTTGACTATTAAAAGATTACAATTTGATAAACATTTCTAAATTTAATCTTTAGGTACCTTAGTTTTTTATGGTTTATAATTAAACAAAAATAAGATACAACAGATAAGGTTTAATTTCCTGCATATCAAAAGAACAATGCATTAATGAATTTATAGTTATGCGTAGCAAATTTTTTTTGTGTGTGACTACATATAGTGTTTTCTACTGCTTCCAAACTAAAAGATGGCAGCCACAGGCAGAAAAAAACAATTTTTCACCAAAAACAATTTGGGATATTGCTCATCATAGTAACACACTTGACCATGATTCTTTAAAAAAGAAAAGAAACTGAAGATGGTCGAGCGCACAGCCTGGATCAGTTGGCGTAGAATACATATATGGCTTAGTTTGTGGGGCTTAACGTCCCAAAGTGACTACGAAACACACGCACATATACTATATGCCTAATTCTAATTTCGTTTATTTCCGTCCCGGATGGAAATAAAAGAAATTACTGTTATAACTTGTTAGCTGCTGCTGCTACAGAGACCATACAGGCACTTTGTAAAGAATAAAACGGATGTTTCCTGAGCGATTCTTTGTATGCAATGCTTGCAGTCAATAGCTGCCGCATGAGCATTAAACTTGGAATATATACTGAACTTTACGGTGGTGCAGGGCGACATCCACAGCCAGTATAGTAACCTTTTACGCATCAGAAGTTGTAGCTATTCTCTTCATAAAGGCGGAATTGCTCAGATTACCAAGCAATTCCTTTTGAAAAAAGAAATACCTTCACCAAGTTTGTCAACAATTTACACCATTCAAAATCGATGCCTACCAGTGCCATTCTATGCATTTTGTTAGTCTAGGCAGCAAGGTGCAACGACGTATGTGTTGAAATTGGGTGAAAAGCAAGGCCATTGAATATGAGGTCGGTGTACACCTACAATGGCGTGAACATGCACTTCATGTTGAAATGCTGGCATTCACCAGTACTATGAATAGGGTAAGAGTTGAACATCTTCTCGGTATCCCTGTTGCTCTCAATGCATGTCTCTGGTGCTTTTCTTGCCGCGATCAGAGCCTCAGTACAATTCTCACCTGCCGCTCTAAGCCCCAGCTCAGCAGTCGAACGCTTTGCATATCGGACCGGCCACCCCTGCATCGAGTGACTTCAAGCGCACTTGAAATGCACATGCACAGAATGGGTGTACGGTGACAACACAGCTGCGCCTACATTAAGACCTTTCTCGACAAAATAGTCCACCCATACACCAATTTTAGTGCAGCCTCTGTCCTGCACAGCTTCAGCGTTCCTGCTCACTAGCCGGGTCACCTTTTAGGCAGCCATATTGAATTTCCAGCGGCGCACTCTATGGGCCATGGAACTTGAGAATACATTGACTGTGGATGTGCGCTATTTAGAAGTTTGAAATCGAAAAGTGATGTTCTGTTCGAAAAAAAACAAGACAGAACTGCCTTTCCAATTGTTTCATTCGTGTTATTCTACTGTCAGCAGAAAACTGCTAACAAAAAGTCTTTTCCTGCGGTTCATATACAATGACATCTGCAAGCAAATTTAATAGTGAGATGTAGCGCTTAGAACATGTGGCACATTATTCACTGACACTATTATAGTTGGGGAAATAATGGCAGACTAGTATTTCAAATTAGCTATCCAAGAAACAATGCAGGTCATCACATTTCCTGAGCCATGACTACCAGCATTCATACAAATGTTTGTTCCTGCGCAACTTTTAGGTGCCCAGTCTCCCTTACAAAAAAAAAAAGAGGAGAATAAAGGTGCCTGACATTGCTCGATACAATATTTTTTGGTACCTCCAAAACAACCTTTCCTGATGCATCGACAGAGAAGTGACATGTCAGATGGGCATCACCTGGAAGAGACAGATGGGCATGCACATGCAAGGAAGTTACAAGGACACAGACCTCATTCAGCTGATTGACGATGCGGTTGAATGCTGACAGCCAGTGCAGTTTGGCCTTGGACATGCCAGGTTCTGCCGTCACTGCAACCAAGGGAGGCCTGTCATCATCGCCAAGCAGTGAAGAGGCTATCGAAGCAGGTTTAGTAGCAGCCAGTTCTGGTTCGGACGGTTCCACCACGACTTCATCGGCTGGACCGGGGTAGACCCGGTTGCTCTCTTCGTGGAACGTTACGGAGACACCCGTCTTTTTCTCCGGCACAGGTTCGGCTACAGGTGCCACGACGACATCGGGCATCAGTTGGTTGGCTGGTTCTTCTACATGCGACGCCAATCCATTTCGCTTCGCGGGTTCGCTTCTCGGTTCATAGGATGGTGTCGCAGGCTCATTACTTTCATAAAAAGGTCGTCTTCTGAATGACCCTCCTCCAACTCCTCCTCCTAAACCTACTCCCACTCCTGCCCCTCCACTCCCCACATCCTTTTCACTTCGGGGACTTGTGGACTCATAGACAGGTGTCAGTTGCTTTGATGGCTCATTGAAGCTCCTCCTTCTCGTTTCTTGCTCTACGCCCAATGTCTTGGCAGGTGGGCTTGAGGGATCAAAATTGCGCTCGGGCTCGGTTACACCATAAAAGCTTGGCCGGCGAGCAGATGGGTCATCGACCACTACAGGTGGGGGCTCAGGCTCCGGCAGGGGTTTCCCGACCACACGACTATTGCCATAGCCAACATCCGTGGGAGCACTGTCTCCATAGGCATCCTTTCGTGGCATTACAGCATCGGTAGCATACTCTACCACTTTGCCATCTGGATATTCAACTACCATCTGCCCATCTGGGTACTCTATATATGTGGCAGCATCATCATTGTCATGTGTTGGGGAGAACTCAGGTATAACTGTTGGCCGATCGACAGGTGAGAATGGCGTGTAAGGTTCAGTCCGATCGGCACCGCTGAAGTAGCCGGCTCGATCATAGCCGCCATATGTCCGCCTATCAGTTCTTGCGTCAGGCTGGGGCTGGCGAGGAAGGTCACGACGTGGAGTGGTGCGCTCCTCAGTCCAGCAGTTGTCTTCCTGGCCGTAGTTGTGCAGATAGTAGCGGTCTTCCTGGGGATAGTTCCAGTCCCCGACATGTGACATGGTAGGGGAACACTCACGATAGCTCTCGTAGCTGTCCTGGTGCATTGGGTAGCATTTCTCTTGGGGTGTATCTGCGTACAAAGGACCCATGGTTGTAATTAGAAATGTATAGTTACTGAAAAAAGAGGTTTCCATTAGTACAGAAGCAACACAGAAAACAGTGACTGGAATAGCAGAAAATACTGAGGTCAACCTTAAAGTGCATAAGTTAAACTGAAGTGCTGATATTACATACTATCGTTCAGCTGTAGATTCATTCTGACATCATGCACACAGCCTGGCAAGTTGCAATTACTGCTTTAACTTTCAGAATTCATCAAATCTCATTTCTTCGATTGTTTAGTGCTTATTAATTAAACAGATGCCTGAAGCAAGGCATTGCAACAACATGTACGATCTGCCCTGGAAGTTGCAACTACTGCTCTGGCTTTCGGAACTCAGATAATATTGCTTTCTTTTTTCCCACAGGTTTTAAATAAATGATATCTGAAACAAGGTGGTGAAAATTAAAGTTGGTTCTGAGAAAAGGAGAGCGCACAATAACTTCATGGGGGACACCTAAATTACATCATGAGAGAAAGGATAAAAAAAGAATAAAAGAAGGATGAGAGAGAGATGTGCTGTATTGGAGAGCTTTGGAAAAATTTCAAGTAACATCACACCACAGCATATGGGAAATGCAGCCACCATGGGCAGGACTGTCGCCCGGTGCTCTGGTTCAGTAGCCGAGTCTGAGTACTCTATACAAGGTGGTTAAGTGACTAATAATGTCTTGGCAGAAAGAGCTGGAAGCGAAAATTATAGAGAAATTCACCCATTAAAGTTAAATCAACAAGGCTCAAGGTTGCGAAAAGTGAAGCTCAAATTACATGTGGTAGAGCCACTGCAATCACGCCAAGGAATTCTCGAATATAGTTGCAAAACAAGATGCCGCTTGTTTTCTATCACCTAGGAATTACAGAAAGGTTAGCCATGCACATCTGTCTCTCCAGCGGCCTCTAAGAAGCGCTGTGCTGAGCACCCCCGTAAATGTATCCCACTAGCTCTTGTACTTATGCACATGGTACATACACATGGCAACATAACTGGTTGCCATGTGTATGTACCATGTATGTAACTAAGACAGTTTTCAGGTAGCCCAGAAGAGAGGCAATGCGCGCGTGTCTGTGAAGCACGTAACAATCGCAGGGCTAGCTAACCTAAAATCACAACATAGAAGCAGCTTGCCACGTAATGAGGTTAAACAACATACAGTTATGCAACATGCAATTACAAATGCTCCAGAGGCGGCAATTTTGCCAGTGGCTACAGTCAGTCATTACTCTACAGCAGCCACCAGGTAACTGCCCGCCACTGTCTTCTAACAATCTAAGCTGTCAGGTTCAAACCTTGTTTATCAGCCAGATTTAGGAAGTATAAGTTATCTGGCAAACATCAAATCAAACAGTTTGACAATGGTGGCAATCATGCGTTCCCCACTCCAATGCATTGGCAGAATGGCTATGGAGTCAGTATAATAGCCAGAATGGAAGCTTGGGCGAGTTGGTAGTATGAGTTGGTAGTATATTAGTTCTATGGATGATGCCGAACAATAGGATGGATGGAGATAGCCTTTGAGGTGCAACAGCAGTTTCGGTAGGATTTCCGGCAGGGTTTCAGGGTTGGAAACTGCACAAAAAAGTATGGGCGTTCGCACTCTACGATTTTAATAATCATGTTAAAAATCATGCAATTTTAGCAATCATAGGATGTCTTGCAGTTCACCCAGTGGCTAATCGGTTCGTGCATGAAAGAGGACTGTCACCAGAGTACACACTACTAGAACTGGAAGCGATGCTCATGATGATTGTCAAGCTTCAGCTTCCGCTCAAGCGACCACAAATTTCCAACTTACTTAATCATGCTTATGCAATTGCTAATTACGTATGAAGTGTTCAGCGGCTCTTTAGAATAATTTTCTTTATTTGACCCAATTCACTCATTGCTGGTAAGTAGACAAACATGCCTGAAAAAATACGTGGTTGTCTTCATTTGTTTGTTTTTCCTTTTCTCGCCGCTCCAGATATAACGATAATCAGTTATAGCGATCAGACTTACCGGTTTCTTCAATATTGTTACAAGTGGACTGCACTGCATTCCACAGAAGACATCAAATAATGCTTAAGATGCAGCCCGAGTTATATTCAGAACCACGCTATGTATACACCATGAATTTCGTTTTTTCTTTTCTCCAAACTGCTCAAGGCAGCTAAAGCGACCTTCACCACCAGGTTTTCAAGGTGCTAGGAAGAATAAACAGAAGTAAGGGTAGGAAGAAAGGAAAAAGAAAAGGAGGAAAAGGAAAGAAAAAAGGAGAAATGCATGCACCAGGGAAAACGCCTTGTTTATAATGCCTAATGATTTTGTGTTACTGCTTAGCCTTGAAACGGCCAAATCATAGCAAAGAGCTTCCATTATGTGCATCTACCACTTCTCCACTCCGTTAATGTTACGATAACCTAGCTGCCCACTCTAAACTTCCACAGCCAAGTGTCATTTACGTGATGAACAGTCATGAGCACTGCACTTCTTTCGAATACAGGCACCTTACACTGCAATCATTGTTGGGATTCCCCAATTTCTATGTGCTTCATCTAACAATACCACGGAGTCTGAATAATTAAAAACCAGTTTCATTACCTTCAGGTCAAAGTCGACAATCACTGCAATCATCGCTGGGATTCCCCAATTTCTATGTGCTTCATCTAACAATAACACGGAGTCTGAATAATTAAAAACCAGTTTCATTACCTTCAGATCAAAGTCGACGATGCACATTTCATCATGCATGATGTGAACAGCCAGTACACTCCTGAATTAATAATTTGTTGACTTTGGTTGTAGCCTCCTGAATTCTACCATGTACCATGCTGATTCTGCTGCTGCTCAAAATGCAAGCTGGCTGGCCGCAGCAACAGACATTTCCACACCTAGGATGCTCACTTGCATGCCTTGTGCATTGGCTCACGCAGCATGAGTGTGTTCTCCAACACAATGCTAAGCTGGTGAGAGTTTTTGTACAATACAATGTAATCCACTTATAACGACAGCAGATATAAAGAATGATATGTATTACTTATAATGATCAAATTATTTGGATTCCCCAATTTTCCTATAGCCCCTATGTAAAAATAAACCATAGATAACGATACAAATATTGGTGCAACAATACAGCGATAGCTTTATGGCCACCCAGAAGATGTTTACCATGAAAATTTGTCCAATGTTCGGTAAAAATAAAACATTACGAAGAAAATGACATGAAAGCTTAGCTAAATGCCACAAACTAACCAGCGTGAAGAAATCCGCAAGAGGGCAGTGTGTGCGGACTTAGGAAATTAGCACTATCATCATCACAATCACTGGACGGAGAAGGAAACCACTCGTCTCATTGCGAAAAAGGTGCGGCCACGTCGTCGTCGTCCAATTGTGCATCGAAAGACGGTGCTGACCAGGGATACCTCTCAAGGCGAAAGAGCGCAGTCATCGTGATTTATAGCTGGGTTTCAAGGTTGTCAGCCTCACGAAAAAATATGGGCTTTCAAAGTAGACAATGTCAACTATCATCAAGGCTGACAACGCCCTGCAGTCCATCCAGTCGTTGATTAGCGATGTACACTGCGACTGTCAACAACTGCCGTTCAAGCAAGCGTGAAGTTCCTACTTTTTTAAGCATGCTAAAGTTATAATTTATGGCTATTCACATACTCTGTAATAAAGTGTTCAGTGTTCTTTACGATGACTTGTGTTGTTCAACCCGATTCACTTACAGCTGCTGAATAGGTAAGCCTGCATGCATGGGAAAAATATGTTTCTTTTGCCAGTCAAGATAGGATAATCGGTTATAACGACCTGATTTTTCCGTTTTCTCAATATCATTATAAGTTGACCACACTATAGTTAGTGGTCGGTACAAGTTTAATTGGTAGTAATAGTTAATGGATGTACTAATTAGAAATAGTGAGCATGCATAGAGTGACTGCATAATGAGGTTTGATGTGAGGTCATCACAGTGGCTCTGAAAAAGACTCAGCATAGCAGATGCGCCATGCGTCACATCAGCGTGTGGGACGTGACGTAGCACCGCATGGCGCCTACACAGTGACCAGCCTTTCCTGGTGCATTTCCAGCTACAACGCTTTAACCCGTCACATGGGCCGGGTCACAACACCTGCCCACACATACACATGCCTACCCACTCACATATTGTGGCTTTTCTTCCCAATGGGGCCTCTAATGCTGACACATTACTAAAGGCACTAACTGTAATACCCTTTCCACTTGAGCCTATGGTTGCTTTTAATTTTCACTGTCACACAGTTGATAATTTCGAGGGCACTAAAGACTGCTTCAGCGAAGAAATGCATGTTAGCATTTTTGCTGCTAACGATCCTTAATCACCTGGCAACTTCATGTGACTCCAATGTGACATCACTTTTTTGAAGCCATCCTGAAACATGTGATACTTCTTTGTCACACAACTCCAGTGTGATGGCATCAATTTCTGCTAGTCATCTTGAATAATGTGGTACTTCTTTATCACATGACCCTGGCATGACATCACCCCCTTTTGCAAGTCACCCTTATCATATAACCCTTAATCACATAAAAGTGATGCCATCACTTTTTGTGAGTCAGCATGAATCAGGTGGCACATATTACCACGACTTAGATGTGACATCGTATGATTAGTATGAATTTACATATGCTAGCTGACATGACGCTACATGCCCTATTTTCACCATTTTTTTCTTTGTTTCTCATGGCATAAACCATAACCAGTCATGACTGCACAACTTGTTATACATTTATATGACAGCATATTACGCTATATGACTCAGCATTATGCTACTAATGACAACACGCGACTGAAGAGTCAACATACACCTTCGTATAATATCGCGTGATGATTTGGGACCATGACTTCCAATGACACATTCTATGGACAACTTCTGACAATGGCTTTTGCTCCTCGTGAGACATACAAGACTTTCGCCTTAATAACGGGTATTATCTGATAACAGTAAACACATTGGATGGGTGCATAAAGGACCGAAAGGTGCAAAACTGCACAACTGCAGCGCCTCCTTAGTGATGCCTACCTCAGTTAAATTACGAAACAACACTAGAGACATAAAGGACAGCATACTAAACAATTTTTTATTAATTAATGCAATTTTGCCATTTCAAAAAATATGTTCTATAAAAGCACAGCAAACGGGAATTTTTCCATTTAGGTTCCACTGAAACATGGCTGCCTCAGCCGAACACTGCATTCCTGCATGCATACCCTGCATGGAGCCGACTGATATCTCCCATATGTTACTTGTGAAACCTTGGCAGCTGACTGAAAAATATCACCAAACCATAAGGAACTCGTTATGAAGTACAGTAAAAGCTCGTTAATTCGACTCCCGTTAATTTGGAAAATCGGATAATTCGAACTTTGCGCCTGGTCCCCAGAATTATGTATAGGAGTCTATGGGACGAAACTCTCGTTAATTTGGACGGATTTGACCGCACAACGGATAATTCGGACAACTTCAGGCAGCTACTGAGGCTCGAAAACAAAAATAAGACGAACGCGGCGCAATAGCGATACCCAAAAGCAGCATCGCCATGTACATCAATTAATCAACTTGACTCGACTTGTGGCTGGATGGGCACTTTTTGTTTTTTCACGAGTCGACGTTACTGGCGGTGCCATTTTGTTGTTTTGCTGCTGTCAGCGCGCTACGCTGTTGTATTGAAGACTGCTCGCTTTAGTGCGGCTCATTGCTTCTCTGTTGTGCGCTGGTATCACCGCACTCGCCCTCGATGGCAACACCGGCGAAACGACCGAAGAGCTACGAGGCCAAGGACTTGGCTACCAAAGTAGAAATTTTGCGGGCCCTTAAGAACGGGCTCTCCCAACAAGAAGCAATGAAAAAATATGACGTTAAAAGGAGTACTTTAAGCACATATGTAAAAAATGAAGAACAGATTCTTCAGGCGTTCGAAAGCGAGAAGTTCCAAGCATCAAGAAAGCGTCTGCAAACAGCAGCTCATCCGGAGTTGGAAGAAGCCTTGCTTCAGTGGGTGGTCAACTCGCGTGATGCAAACCTCCCATTGAGTGGACCCCTTATCATGGCGCAGGCTGAGAGGTTTGCTCCGATGATGCATATTGATGGATTCAAAGCGTCAGAAGGGTGGTGTGCGCGCTTTAGAGACAGACATGGTCTCGTTTTCAAGACTGTGTGCGGCGAAAGAGGTGCCGTCAATAAAATATTGCTAACAACTGGAAGAACGCTCAGCTGCTGGAACATATAGCAGCATATGATCCAAATGACATTTTTAATGCTGATGAAACAGCACCTTTCTTTAAGGCACTGCCTGACAAGACTGTGACAATGAAAGGAGATCCCTGCATCGGAGGAAAAAGGAGTAAAGAACGAGTCACCGTTCTTTTAGCCGCAAACATGACAGGGACAGAACGCTTGCCGCTTGTCGTCATTGGAAAGGCACAAAAGCCACGGTACTTTAAGAACGTGCCTGCTCTTCCAGTGGAGTACCGGGCTAATAAAAAGGGCTGGATGACATCGGAAATTTTTCGCGGCTGGATACAAAAGTTAGACCAACAGTTTTCCGCAAAGAACCGCAAGGTGTTAATTGTCCTTGACAACTGTAGTGCACATAACAGTGCCACCGGACTGAACAACATTGAAGTTGTTTTTTTGCCGCCCAACACTACATCGGCCCTCCAACCGATGGACCAAGGTATAATTCAGTATGTGAAGACTAAATACCGCAGGCGCGTGCTGGAACGCATGCTACTGTGCAATGAAGTCGGTAAGCAGTAGGACGTGGATCTCCTGAGCGCGGTCAACATTCTTGCCTACGTTTGGAAGAACACGCCTGCGCACGTCATCGCTAACTGTTTTCGACACAGTGGCTTCGTTTTGCCTGGGCCCTGCAATGACACAGTGGCAGAAGTGTCGCCAGACGACAATGCAGATGACTGCCTGGATTTCGGAGGTGTGCTGCCGGATGCGGTGACACTCGTCGATTACATCTGCATTGATGACGGCGTTGCTACACCCGGCTCTCTAACTGAGGAAGAAATTGTCCGGGACGTACTGCACAGCGAAGATTCAGAGGAGGAAGAGGGGCTACGAGAGGAGCAGCCTCGGCCCCCTCGCACTGTGAAGGAAGCAGCAGAGGCCCTCGTTGTGTTAGAGGAATTTTGTTGGGGCACTGCAGATGGCATGCGCACTGCTGAGCACCTGGAAGGACTGAGGAAAATAGTATCCGCGCGGGTTTCTGCGGGAAAGCAGACAAGCATCCATGATTACTTTAAGTAATAAAGGTATGTTGAGATAAAATCGTGCATGTTTTTGTTTTTTTTTGTTCTCTCGATAATTCGGACATTCGGTTAGGTTTGGTTTGTGGGGTTTAACGTCCCAAAGCAACTCAGGCTATGAGAGACGCCGTAGTGGAGGACTCCGGAAATTTCGACCACCTGGGGTTCTTTAACGTGCACTGACAACGCACAGCACACGGGCGCCTTGCTTTTCGCCTCCATCGAAAAGGTGCCGCCGAGGCCGGGATTCGATCCCGCGTCCTTGGGAACAGTAGTCGAGCGCCGTAACCACTGCGCCACCCCGGCGGGGTGGACATTCGGTTAATTCGGACATATCTTACGGTCCCTAGAAGTCCGAATTAACGAGCTTTTACTGTATAGCGGGTTATAATGCTGCTAAGAAAGGGAGCAACAACAAGCTTCTAGCTAGCTGTGTTAGGTGTGCAACATTACAATGTTGCAATGTTTCATTAAGTCAAATGGTAACGTGGTATTATTAATGTGAAAGCATTGCTTCGCCATGTTCATAGATTTCTGTCCGCAGACCGCGTCCGCAGAACGTGTCCACAGACAGCATCCACAAAACCGCGTCCACCGAACGTGCCCGCAACAGTTGTGAGTAGTTGAGAAGTAGTAAAGATTAATGAGTGGTGTCAATCGATAGAGGATGTAATGTTGTGTCCGAAAAAATAATTAGGCCAATAAGTAAATCAGGTAATTAATTGGAGGCCCAAAATGTAAAAGTAAAGGCGAAAATGGTGTCATTAGCCAATGGCTTGGAGCCTTATTTGAATGTATCAAATACTAAAATAGTTAATTAAATCAGTCAATTAAGGTGACATCAAAGATGTGACGTCACGCAACCGGGAGTAGAATCAACAAAGAGGCATAGGAAGGGATTGGCACGCAATTTGAAAGTACAAAAGACTAAAATGTGTAAGCAAGGAGTGAAGTAAGCAACTAGAAGCAACCAGAAGCAACCAACAGCAGCATCCGTGCTTTCACATTACTCTAAGGCAGATTCTGTAGTGCTTTTTTAAATTTTTACTACAGCACTGCAGTTGACATTACTTAAGTAGCGTGCGGTTTACCCGGGTAGTCGTAGGAGTCCTCATAGGTGTGTCTTTCAAAGCTGGCCTGACGCTCCAGGCTTGGCCGCTGGGACAGGTGACGCTTCGGGTAGGCTGGTGAATCGGGTCCAGCACCCCAGCCTTGGCGCCGCCGGCCATCTTTGCCCTCGTCATAGCGCGCCGAATTGCGGGGAGAGTCATCGTAACTGCGACGGCTTTCCTTTCTGTGAAAGGAAGAAAGACGAAGAGGAGGCAAGCCAACTTAGTCCAAGAAACTAAACGAGTGGATGGGCTCAATGAAAACAGTGTGCCCCTCGGCCTTTTGTTACTACAAGATAGACGAAGGTTATTTATTCATTCGTTCATTCATTCAATCGAAGAGCCTTTATTATGCATCCACAGTCCCCATGAAGGTTTGATATTATGTTTATAATGCTGGTGCTTTGCTGATAGCAATGTCATAAATGGCGTATATACATACCTAGTGTTTCAGCAAATATTTTCAAAATTTCCTAAAGACAGTAAGTTCGAAATAGAAAAGAACACATCTGGAACAAACTCTCAGGTGCAGCCAACACAGTTTGCTGCAAAACTTTTATAATTAAAACTCTTATTATAACTAAGCACGCTGACTTTTTAATTATTGCGGTTGGGTGGTTAGTCCCAAAGGGGAGTTTGAAGGTGTGAACAAATCGATGTCATATCAGTCTTTGAAACAAAAAAAAAAAAAAACAAAAAAAAAATTTATGGCTTTGTCGCTTTGAATAAGCCCTGGGTAATTTTTTTTTCTTTATTTCTCACGTCTAACTGCCTCCCTGCGGCTTTGTTTCTGTACTCCAGCACGTATTAAATGGCATGCATCTTGCATTTTGCACCACAACTCCCACTCACAAGTGATGCCACATAGAGCAAGAACAGTGTGCAATGCACGTACGAAGACCACACTGAAGCAGTGCCAAAAGAAATGATTCTGAAAGCAATGCTTTACAGAACACTGGCTGGACACGGTGTGGCAGCTACTGCTACCGTATCCAGTCCTGCTGTGGCAAAACTATGAAATCCTACTCCTAAGATAACATTTTTACAATACTAGCTTGATATTTAAGCATGGAATGCTTTTGGCTTCTGCTGTCAGTGTGCCACCAGTAGCCTTGGTTCCAAAAAGGAGGAGAACAAAGTTTCCTACTGCCTACATGCTGCGCTACAGCTGGAACAGCACACACATCACGTGTCTTCAGAGTCCTCTGGAGGACAAAACCAGTGCACAGCGCAGACAAGTCTATGCCCTTATCTCAAGCCTGAATGGTGCATGTGCATTCTTGAAGGCCCACGACAAGCAAGGTGACAGTGCCGAGTGGGTTGTCGTCACAGAATCTGCACTTTGGCCGAAACTATATATACGCCACAGGTGTCGTGGCGCCACAAGGCATGACATATCAGCGCACGGCGATGCGACAAGAAGAAAGCACAGCCCCAGATACTGAGTGGTGCTGCCCAATGTGGTGCACTGGTAATAAACTTATCTCATGCTTGCATCCACTCTCATTTAAGGAAAAGTTTGTTTATACGTGAAGATTTCTGCACATTTTTTTCCGCCTCTTTCTTTATGTTAGTTTTATCTTCAGCCATAGCTAACGGGCACAAAAAAAAAATAAACGCAAAATATGGGGCATCAATTTTAGCATATATACGTCGCACCACTGCAGGGGCATAGCAGGGGGAGTGTTTCGACATCAGAACACCCCTCGAAAAATTCAGAGCACTACATCCTTCCTTCACTTCGCCCTTTCTTTTTCACCCAATTTTGTTAACCGGCCGCCTATAACACCTCCCTAAAAATACATCTGGCTATATCACTACACGAGGCACGGCAACAAAGTATTCAGAAAAATACTGCAACCCATACATCAGAAGATATATTGTTACGAGGCAGTAAGCCAATGAAAAAAGGAAACTAAGCATGACCGATGGCAATGATAGATGACGTTTAATGAAAAATGATGGACCTAGCGTGAGCGCACCTGCTCATGCCAGTGCCTGCTTCTTTTTCCTCGCCTGTAACACTTTCTCTAGAGTATGCTTCTTCTGCAGCAATTTTTTAATGAAATCAAAACAGCATCTCAACATCACTGCATATGTGGTCATGCGGAAGCGGCATTAAAAAAAAGTGATAGCAAGATTCCTTTCTTGCTTCGCAAACAATAAGCCATTTTATTTGGGATAACAATTTCTAAGGTCACGTCACTTTGCTTTTCAGTGTGTTGCAGCTCTAGTATAAAATGGTCGCTTTTGCAACTACAGCGAGGTTTTAGGAATTTTAGGGTTTGGGTTGCCCACAGGTGCAGCGAGCAGACGGACCTATGACCTGTTTGTTGCACAACCCAAGCGTCAAGAACACCCCCACTCCTTTAGTCGATTGATGAGCAAGCGGATAGTCCCCTGTAGGGCAGATGTTGAAATTATGTGCCCTGCTCACAGTTTTGAGCAATTGCATCTCACACCAAAACATTCCTGCTGAAAGCATAGAGCAACTAACACACTTACACATAGTGTGACACTTATCGGCAAAGTTATCAGCTGACACTAACACTTTTACCCACTAATACCCACTAGTAATTTGCAATGCGCAGTTGACGTCAAACAGACCTGAAGTGAAGTTCTGCCATGCCTGGTTTGTCTCCCAGCTCGAAATGCTGCTCCCTGTTGTTTCAAATTCAATTCGGCTTAATCTCAGATTTCAAACAGGGTCAGCACCTTTCCAGCAGGTCTTAGCCAGAATCAACTGTCGTTTACTATCCATTCACCTGAGACTAGTCAGTTTTGAAGTGGGACCAATATTTATCCTACTGACATCACCTGACTGAAGTCGATAGTTGATAGTTTTCAGTTGGGGCAAACCTGCTGCACGTCTTTACTTATCTCACCGAATTCAGCTTCACTTTTTGAGACAAGTGTTGTAAAATTCTCTCAATATGGCACTCTGAAGCTTCTGCAGCACTTCCAATACACGTGCACTCCCAGTGCCTTTAAGGACTCTCATTCATACAAGACTATTCTAGCGCATTAAATACAACAGTCCTTGAGAACTCTTCACTTGCTGCCCTGTTGGTGCCTGTAGTGCCTCTCAGTGAATATACAGTAATAAGGCAGTGATTACTTGATTACTCATTGGCATCCAGTTAAGCACCCACATGACTACAAAAAAAAGCAAACCCTAAACCAGAATGAATTTTCCTTTAACCTATGAAGTTTTTGAGAAATTTGCTGTATAGCATTTACTTTATAGCCATATGGCTGCACTTGGATGTATGTCAATGAGTGATTACTGCCTTATTACAAATTCTACTCCACCTCGGGAGATTCCCCTAAAATTTGGACTCACACATTAGTGAATAATAGTGTGGTTTCAGTTAGGCAGGGAGGGGGGGCCTTCTGTTTTGGGGTGGAGGAATATGCAGGAACAAACTGGGGGAGTCGGTCAGGAACCACAAGCATATAAAGACGTTGTAAGTAAGACACAGTCACTGTGGTCGACAACCGGACAGAAAGACATGATAGCATAACTCCAAAAGAGGTAAGCCCTGTACGACTGCAAACACTTGTAGGATATGCACAAGATAAACGAACCTTGAAGGCTCTCTGTCGTAGTCCCGACTTCTCTGTGGGGGCCGGCTGTTGTAGTAGAGGGGCTCCTGGTAGCAGTCAACACTGGAGTCGGCATACGTGGTGGTTCCCCCTCGGGCCAGGTTCTGGGCCCCATATTGCGATGCTGAGCTGTTGGCATGGTGCATCGAGGCACTTGGGTGTTGCTGCTGGGATTGCTGCTGCGTGGTGGGGGCCGGATAGCCCACATCACTCGTGTAGTCGCTGTCCTCCGACACACCCGCTGCAAGCAAGGGGGGAAAACGTTAGCACACCACGGCGTTCTGGACAAACACCTTCAAGCCTACTTCAAGTCAGAAAGAAACCCTTTCCAGTTACCTATTTCATGTAGTTTGAAAGATGAGCTCACTGTGTTCAGAGGAACTTCCCAAGGCAGAGTAACTTTTTCCCAAGATGGAGTAGGCTTTATCCCTTTGTGGCATGTCGAGCATGTGACCTTTCGAAAACTTATTTTTTATTCATCTAGAGGCGTTTTTCTGAATGTGTGATCCTGGCAACACTAGAAGTCACTGCTGAACAAAATGATAGGAATAATCATGCATAGGAAAAAGGATAGCTTTTCAAAATAAAAAACAATTAAGTAAGTCAACAAGTTTTACACTGCACCTTGGAACTACTGTATGGTACTACAGGTCTTCTTTTCATGTGGTGGAAGGCTTCAATAAAGGACACAGCAGCCAAGTCTTGATTGAGAATATATACCTTCAGTCTATTAAGAAAATGATTAATTCGATTCAATGCATTTTTTTTTTTTAAGGGCACAGCTTTGATAGTGGGAACTCAAAAATTTATAACATGCATGAATTCTTAGTTTTTGAACAATTAATTATAGTTTTGTGAAGCAGAGGGTTCCAAACAGACGCCACATATTTCTAGGTTCTTCTCAACAGCAAAAATAATTCGTGTCAGAAAGGGTTAATGGTACTGGTTGTTTAGGACAGCCTTTTTAGAGAAAACAAATTTTAAAATAAAAAACTAAAAGAAAAAGAATTATTTTTTTTATAATAAAAAATTGCTTTTCTCGGAACAAGATTTATTGTTTCATTTGTGTGTAAACAAATTTTTTGATCCGGAAAATACCATTTATAGATAGGGGCGATGACCAACCAAGGCCCGTTTTATGCATATGTGCAATATGTAACTCTTGTCTGTCGAATAAAAAAAGACATGTCAAACCAAGCACACTGACTTCCTCTAGGAAGTCTCTGGTAGCATCTGGTAGCAAAAGTAAGCTTTCCTAGCATCTTGGTTTCAGAGAAATTTAGCTATGGACTCTATGCAGTCAGCCCGAAAAGCAACATTTACAGCTGCACTGCTTTAGTGCGATCTCAAAAACATCAATATTTTTTTTCAGGCCTAGTGCTCGCATGTGACAGCTATTGAAACAGCGTGGAGGCAGTAGTGCTAGAAGCATAGACTCCGCACTAATCAGCCTATGCTAACAAACATTTCGTTGAATCTGACAAAGCTGCCAAACACAAGGCACTACTTCTATCAGATGGCTATCGTCTTCTACAAACTCTTGCTTTTCAAAGTTATTGTTGTCGGCAGTACCCTCAGAACCGATAAGGGGCACTTCCCAGAGATGTGGATGTACATTGGTAGAGAAAAAAAAGGAATGCCTCCATGAGAAGATGCAGACTTAAATTGGTCTTGAACCTTTTTGGGACGGTGTTTCACGGGATATAACTGCTGGTCTTTGTGCAGAAGGAAACATACAGGAACAATTCCGTGCCCAATTTCGACAATGGCAGCAATGTCGGAGCGAACAACATTTTCATGTCACTGGGGTGTTTAACCAGGCTACTACGCGGTGCAATGGTTTCCCAAGGTGAGACAGCAATCACAAAAAAGGCACAAAAATCAAGGGACCGAATAAAATAATAGAAACAACCATGTCAAGCTAGCGGCTACCGAAACCATACACATCAGCAACGTGCTTTGGTGAGTGAAATTAATACAGAGATCACTTACAGTTTAATGCATGAAGCGGCCTCTTGTGCTGCTCCCTGTAGGAGGTCACCTGGGTACAGAAACAACGGCAATCACGCAAACGTTTTACAGGAATGCTGATAAAAGCAGCTCGTGTAAATCACCAAGTTCAAATGAAAGCCACACCACAGTGCTGATAAAAGCAGCTCGTGTAAATCACCAAGTTCAAATGAAAGCCACACCACAGTGCACAGTGAAAGTACTGATTGTACGAAAAGAGGTATCAAACCAATCTCTGATAACAAAGTAAATAAAAGATGTAATTTTTTTTCCAAGATGCATGTTCTCATTACATAAGAATATGATTTCTAAGTAGAACAACATGTACATACAATCAAATTTTTTTCGATAAGCTGAAATTTCATGGCACTAGCAGAATTTCTGTTGCACTACATGCAGATCGGAATAATCAGGCCTCATGAAAAGTTGTATATTTAGTAGGGGTCGCGAATACTGAAATTTTCGAATATGAATCGAATATCAGTATGGGAAAAAAAAATGCCTTCGAATATTGAATATCTGATTAATGAGAAAAGAATAAAAAATTAAGTATAGCAAGCATTGTTCATTTTGTTTATTTCAAAATATACACGGTATTTCCAAATAAATGAAACTGAAATCCAATATACATTTTATGCATGATTCTGTACACTGGTCTTTGGATAAGATGGAACTGCATGAAACTGGGTGGAGCTGTCATATAGCTGCTGAATACAGTAAACTCTCATTAATTTGGCCTTCAAGGAACCAGAAAAAATGCCCAAATTAACCGAAAGCTTGAATTTTCAAATAGGCCTGAAAAAAACTGTCCAAAACCATTTGCATCACAGTAATTTCATCTGACGAACATCTGAAACCAAAGTGAGAATGACGTTTTTTCCCAGTTTTATCAAGTGCTTAGCTGCACACACTGTTGGGAAGGCCTCTAGTTAAAAGGGAAGGTCCTTTACGTAAAACGGGCGTTGGCGTCTTGAGCACGGTTCCTTGCATGGTCCAAGCGGTCAAGCATTGCAGTGAAGCGCGCAATGCGGTGAAACTGATATTCGAAAATTTTCCAATATCCCAAAATTCCAAACATCAATTTTTCTAATATGAACATGGATAGAAGAATAAACATATTCGATCCATATTTGAATCTTTGCACACCCACAATAATTAAGCTGCTTCAACATTCTATTATTTCATAGCCTGAACACAATGCATACTTTTGCTTCTTTTACTGCAAGCAAAATGCTGTCCTTCTGTCCTTCCTAGGTACAATGAAATGTGCTGCAGTCATCGACTCAAATCTATACCATTATAATACCCAGCTCCTGTAGTAGAAGAAAGTCATGTCTTAGATGCTGTCGGCAAGTCTCCTATTTCAGCCTGCAATTTACGCATAAAATACTAGAAATTCAAAGCTTTAGCACGAAAAAAAAGAAGCGCTCTTGCCTCCTGGTCCATGATGCTATTGAGCATTTCCAGCTTTTCCTGCAGCTCGGGTGTGTCATCCTGGAGGTCTACGGATGCCAGCAAAAAAGGAAAGTCACAGGCAAATTACAAAAGCCAATATACACTCCACAGAAGAGAGAACAAATTCCTGTGCACAGAAAAGTACACATCCTGTAGCAGTGTGCAATAAGAAGTCACATCAATCCAAGAAAAAAACAAAAAACAAATACAGCAGACAAAAACAATCAATCCTTTAAGATACGGGTTCATAAAACTGTTTTTTTAAAGAGTTGCAAGATATAATTTACATAACCTCAGGTGCATTTCCGAGGAGGCACTTCCCGCCTTCACAAAGTCAACAGATTATGTGACAGGCTAAGGCCTTCATCGAGGCTGACCAGTTATCAAGTGAAAGAATGGCTGGGCTGTGCCACCATTATTATTTCAGCCAAATTTCATGCCTGCATGAGCTCCCCATCACTCCTCAACACTGTAATTTCAAAACTGATTCCACGAATGCTGCTGCATGGGTTTCTCTCGATCCTAGACCTTCTGGCGGCAGACAGAGAATGGGTGGAAGCTTTCAGTTGGTCAATGTGAGTAATGGTGAGAAAAAGGCATACAGTTGAGAGATGCACTTCTACAGGTGGGCAGCCCAAAAGTCCAAAGCATTCTTATGGAGCACGGAGGCTTTACATACGCATTCACAGAACATAGACTTTTGCTGAAAGATGGCTGTACTGCTAATGTAGTAAAAAGGCAAATGCTGAATATTTTGTATCTAACCTCTTTACTGTACTATGCATAGGCAAAGCCATTTTTTTTTTTCCAAGACAATGTTCATAATTCATACTGCCCACTTTTCTTGCCCTTTCTTTCCATGGCATTTCTCTTGAACTATGACAATGGAGGATGGGGTCATTTCACATGATGGCAAGCCTCAGCCCATGACAGGCAACCCAGCCCTGAAATTTCGAGCTGATGGACCCCACTGACAACAATATTCGTTAGAACAGCAAGCACAGTCCCAGCCATAATGAAACAAAGCACTCTTCAGAGATAAAACTCTTCTTACAACTTACCTAGCGAAATAAGGGAGTACTGTAAACATACTGAGCACATGCTGCTGGTGCACTTGCGTATGAACTTGAGAAACCATCCTAACTTGTCTACAAAAAGCATCCAATAATTTCAGACACCAAAGTGTATTCTGTAATATTTTTGCTGCATCTGGACAGCTCTGTTAGCGAAATGATATTTGCACCAAAGCTTCACGAAATGTGAAATGGGGGTATAAATGAAAACTTTATTTCAATAGCACAGCAGCACAAGTTAATCACCTGAAATGTGTGAAACTTTAAAGGGACGTGCATGCTTCATCTACTATAGTAGATGAACAGGCCATGATGCAGGGCTAAGATAAATTCTGTTCCGAGAGAAAGTTTCAGGATACTGGCCTCTATTCTATTTGCCCAGAAGGGAAGGTGCTTTGCCCTTCCTTTTGCGAATGAAGAGGTCAATTAATAAGGAGCACAAAGGGATGGGTGAACTGACACAAGCAGCTGCTGAGCAAAAGGGCCCGTGTTCCAGCTGTGCCCACCTAAAGAAAAAGATGCATTCAAAGCCTCACCATAGGGGAGTTCAAAGTGTGCTTCAATCAGGATGCTGTGCCCGGTAGGATTCTTGGTGCCGCGCACTTCTCCATCAGCCAGAATAAGCTCCGAGTCGAGGGACAGCCATTTCCCCTCTCCTACCTGCAGCCATCACCCAGGACATGTCAAGCATACAGCTTCCATACGATTGCCCAAGTATGCATAATACACAAAAGTAAAAAGGCCAAGTCCAAATAATGCCAGGTCCAAAGTGGCTAGTATAAAGAAGAGCAAAAATAAAGAAGGAAATGGTAACAATGACATATCAGAATATTTTATATAGCCAGCCAAAAAAAAAAAAAGAAAGCAAGAATAAAAGACAATAGTAAGCACTGCGTCCAACCTTATTGCAATAAAAATGCACGCGGCAAAATAGTTTACCTCTGATTACAATGGTGCACGTGCCCTTTTTATGGTACTGCATCTTCAACGTGTGACTAGCAAAGGGTTTGAAACGCTGTCCAAAGTAAGTGAATCTTGTGAAAGCAAGTGCAATAAAGTACTAGTTTAGGTAAGTGATGGAATGTGAACAACAGCTGAACAGCCTAGAAGAGTCTCAAAAAGTGAGCCAGGTCACTCTCATTTTCATCAACCAGTGATTTGTCACTGTCAAATCCTGAACAGCCCCAATGCAAGATAAGTGCCAATTAGAAGCGTACAGCAGATTATCAGTGTGCTAATTATTTTTACCTATGGGGTCCTTTAAGGCTTGGAGCACATCTGCAGGCTCTTTTTGGTAAGCATTTAGTTTTGTGAACTGCAGAAATTATGCACTCATGAAAAAGAAAGATACTAGTGTATGAAACTTTTGAAGCATATGCAACCCTCTTTTTCGCATTCTTTTCATACACAGCTGCAAGAATAACCCGTTACCTATTCTGCAGTCGATGATCAGCATATTGAATTCTTTCTATAGCACAGAAGAAACAAGACAGCAATGTAGCTAGTAAACAAGCTGGACCAGCAGACGGGTGCTCAACTTTTGCTGTGCTTGAAGGTCTCCCCATAAACACTGTGAGGGAACCCACCTCAGTTGCATACTGGATGCCCATGAGTGGAAGCCACTGGCATCCCAACAGTTTATCCCACAGCATCCCCTTGTTCCAGACCTCAATCACCAGGCCAGTGTCCATCCTGTTGGTCTCACTGCAATGATGACAACAACACAAACAGCAGAGCACGCTTTAACTGAACCTCCTCACATAAAAGCGGGTCGGCCATATTGTGTGGCAGCTGAGGTCAACGCAGCAAACTCCAGTGCGGTTTCAACTGCAGCCTCATCCACTCTTCCAAATAAGAGTGCTCTTATTAGGTTGCACAGAAAAAGGGCAGCACAACCACCATGCACTTACATTACTGTCTTTAGAGAAAAAAATTTGAGATGAAACACTTCCTGAAGACAAAGCTAAGCAATCGTGAATGAAATAAAGCGAAAAGCAAGTAAGGTGGTCTGTGTGATATGACTTCATTGAAGGCCAACCCCAACAACATTTTTTTGCTGTGTAAAATAAGCATTTTCTAGTAGTAATAGTATGTCACAAGAGAGCACTAAGAACAAAACACGATATTCATAGTTGAATTGAGTGTTGAATTGCTCACAAAGATCCTTATTTCTCAAACCAAAACTCGAAAAAAAAAAAAAAAAACGCCGGCCATTAATATAAGAGCCAGAAATGATGTTGATGGAACCCTTGAGTGCTGAGGTTGTCGCATTTGGGCAACTTCCAGCTCCCTGTAGAAACCCCAGTGAATGAGCATGCATTATTATGTTTGTGTATTGTAAGGAAAGTGAACACTGGTCTAATAAATTTACACCATTGTGAACGAATGCCAACTGCACAAATAGACCAGAATTTGTTTTGCAATATGTTTTCTGCACTCCTAGAGTGCATGCAATGTGTGCCTTCTTGCACGCTCGGCCCGTTCATGCCCTTGACAACTACGCAGTGCTTCTGCATGGTATTTGTGGCAGAAACGATAAAACTTCCTCACTGTAATCAGCCTGGCACCTCCAAGCTCCAATTCAGCAACAGCTTTTTATCACATGCAATCCCGAAGTCCTTCAACCCACAATGGACATGGTTCAAGAAAAGTTTTTGAGTACCCAATCCTACATGATATCCGGTAAGCTGTCGAACTACATGGCAGACTGCTAGGTGCGCATGCCACCTGCTACACTGCTTTTAAAATATTTGCGATGGGAAAACTACTTTCCTACCTTATTAAGAATGGTTTTATGACCCACTGATCCCATTAAAAAGCATTGCAGAAAAAAGTAAAGTATCATTGCAGTTGGCCTTCTAATGGTCCTTTACCCTCCAGATAAACAAATTGCCGTTATTGTCCTCATTTTTCTAAGCAATAAAATGTAATAAATAAAGTATGAGCAAGGCAGAACACTCACAAGATGAAATCTTGCTCCCAGCTTGGGTTGCTGCCTTTTACTGCTACGGTGGTGGACTTGACATTTTGCAGCTTGAGGTTCACATAGCTATTAAATTGCCCTGCAAAGCAAAACAGTGTGAGCACAAACTACCAATGCAATGAAGAGAAACCAACATAAGGGCCTCCTGCATGCAGAATTGGCTTATAGGAACCGAGACTAAGCTTGATTTTTAAGATACCCCAGCCTTTTGTACGAGAAAAACCTAAGAGTGAACGAAAAAAAAGCAACCTGTGCCAGCTCTTGCTGCCAGCCAGCTTGACCTTAAGTGAGCAAAACAGCATGAAGAAAAGATGACGAGAAGAGACTTGTCCAGTGCTGGTAAGTGGCAACATTTGTATCTGTACAATGTTTTTTTTTAAGTCAATGTAATTTCCAACATGAATGAGCTACATGCCACTTTAGGAATTATATTATAGAACGGGATGTACAAAATGGGTTCACAAAGTCAAACGAAATTGAACAAAGGTTTAGGGGCACCCTCAGCCCACTAACCAATGCTTCAACAAGTGGAAATGTCACAAAGATAAGTATCATCATCATCAGCCTAACTATACCCACTGCAGGGTGAAGGCCTCTCCGATATTTCTTCAATTAACCCGGTTCTGTGCTAGCATGCATCCACTTGACCCCTGCGAACTTCCTAGCCTCATCCGCCCACCTAACTTTCTGCTGCCCCCTGCTACATTTTCCTTCCCTTGAGATCCAGTTTGTTACCCCTAAGCGATCATCGGTTATCCTCTCTTTGCAATACATGTCCTGCCCATGCCCATTTCTTTTTTTTTGATTTCCACAAGTATAGTACTTGTTAAAACGTTAAACATGGTTTGGTTTCTCTTGATGTCGCTCTAATTAAAGTAAAGTTCACTTATTAGCAAACTTGGACAAACAAGCCTTTCACCATATGTGGTGAAATTTCAAGCTTGTTCTGGGCCACTGACTTCTTTGACTTGTGGACCTTGCCATGACCTGATAAAACCTGGCAGCGAATATGGCAGAAGGCACAAGCCCTCCGATATCACAATGCTCTTCTATGAGCACTTAATCACCTTCATTACAGGCCAGGCTTCATAGCAAGGGCAGGACTGAAAACGACGTTCCTAACCAGCTGCCTAATATGCACCCCCATATGACAGGCAAATAGTCTTGAGCAACTCGTTTTACAAAGAAATAATGCTTGCAATCTGTGTTTGACACCAGTGCCTATGCAAACAAGACCTAAGACCTAAGACCTCAAGTCCCAAGACCTCAGCCAGATTAACTTTGTCCTCTAGCTACGGGCGGTTTCTATTGTGTCCCAGAAGTGAGCTTACTCCCTCAAAAAAGTGCTATTTGTTATGCATGTTCAAATGTACATTCCTGCCTATCATCCCAATCGTGTGCTTTGTGATTTCTTTCTTTTTCTGGGACAGATATGAGAATGTAATGCAAACGACTCTGCAGTCTCCCAAAGCCTATCAGCCATCATACCACTTTTGCAAGTGCCAAATGATAACACATAACCATGTATTCATGTCACAAGCATGCTTAATATAAAGCACACTAATGCCTCTAAGTCTCTTAACGTATTGCTTAGCACAGAGAAGGAGGGAATAAAGCTATTCGAAATATATCCCTTCAGTCAAGGGAATATTTAGCGGTCACTCTTGGGTCTTATCTGAGCCCCATATTTATTTGACCTTTTTTATATATTAAGAACAAAGAGGTCTAGGGGGCACTTTAGATCACTAAACTGCGATGAGGCGAAAGCCTCTATCGCACGGTGGTCCGAAGCCCTCTACTAGGCACCTTTTTCTCTCTGTTGTCACTCCCACCTTTGCGATGACATGATCTAGCACAAGCTGCCAGCCATCATATAAAGCCCTGCTTTAACCCAGCCGCATGAACGTGCCTGCGTGGCATAGGGATGACGTGAATGCAAGGGTTTTGGTAGGCTGATTGCGATATCACCCTCCCATATGAAAGGAGAGACCCGAGTTGACAGCTACTGACAAATGTAATGCCAGGAAGCCCTATGTCCAGTTAGTGCCACGTCAGCTACCAGCTACCGCTACTTCCTCTTCTTCTTTCACTCTGTAGAGAAAGCTACACTGTGGTAGATTTTCAAGCTATCAGGTTGACAAAGTGTGGCACCGTAGAGGAGGAGGAGGAGGAGGAAGAAGAACGCTCCGTTACCCACACCTAAGGATTTCGCTCCACATTCGGTTCAGCAGCGTTGAACCCTTCTCATTTTGAAGCAGAAGCTTCACTGCACCAGCCAGCTCGAGCCTTCAGTGTCAGTGTCAGTGGTGCCTTAAAGAGCGCCAACTCAAGCCACTCCTTCTATGTGGGAGGGTGACATTAAAATAAGCCTGCCACGACACTTGAATTCACGTTACCATTATGCTAAGGGCAGGAGCTGCCAACTCGGGTCGCTCCTTTCATATGGGAGGGTGATATCAGAATCAGCCTGCCAGAACCCTTTGCATTCACATTACCCTAAAAACATGCAGGCACGTCCATACAGCTTAGTTAAAGAGGGACGATATGTTTGGGCTGGTAGCTTACGTTTTCGCGTCATACCCTTAAAGGCTGAGCTTAAGTGTCCCCAATAATATAGTACCCTACACTGATAGGGCGTGATAGGGGAATAATGTAGCAGGCAAAAGAAGCTTTCGCTTCTATCAAGGTTTAACCAGAACTAAACCACAGCTAATTTTATAGCGATAGCAATACTGCGCAAGGTTTCAGTCCATCGCGTCGTCTGGGGAAGGGCCACGTTTGACCTTGAACAGCCGCGAAGAAGAAGCAGCAGCAGCAAAACGCTCAGTCGCTGGCAGCTAATGCTTTCGCTCCACATTCGGTTCAGCGGCATTGAATCCTTCTCATTAATACGTGGGCTGGTAGCTTACACTTTCGTCTCATACTCTTAAAGGTGTCTCATATAATGTAGCACCTTACACTGATAGGGCGTGGCAGGGGAATAATGTAGCAGGCAAAATAAGCTTCTGTCATTGCTATCACAATTCAACTAGGGTTAACCGGAGTTAAACCACAACTAATTGTTTTTTTCTTCTTTCTTCTTCTCTTTTTCTTCTTCCAGCCTTTGGATTTAACGAACGTACGGTCACCGCGAGCATGAGCAAGCCTTAAAAAATGGGGTTCAACATGCTTTAACTGTAAAAGCTCCGGTATATGATGGAAAGCTTGGGAAGCCCTTTGACCACATGAAGCGATTTTTAGCTGAAGCGATTTTTAGCTGAAGGTGTTTATCTCAGAACACTTGAACAATCATATTTAGGCCGCACATTCAACCAAATTTTGTGTTCTAGCACTTCACAGAAAGCTGAGGAGAATTAATGAGCTACACCTGGAGGGGGAAATTGAGGAGAGGTGGCAGTCCCCTTTGAACCATGAATTTATTCAAACTTTTTCGTCCACCAAAACAACAAGCACCACATGGTTCTCTTTTGTAAACTTTCTTGTTTGGGAAAAGCGACTGCCCTTCCAGATCACCCATAAGTACTCTCCCGTCTCTGTTAGTAGTAGTGAAAGAAAGCAGAGTGTCTGCAATTTGTGGACAGGGTCCCTAAGCGACAGGTACAATCAATCAGCTGCGCATCTACGTTGTCTCACTTTCAAAGTACCACCTAAATAAAATGCACTCATTTTGCCACATCCTTCTCTGCTTTATGTATTTCACAGCATACACATTAAACTTGGAGCTATCAACCTAGCAGTATACTCGAAGCATCACTGATCAGGATCCGACTAAAACCTCGAGCATGACACAGTAAGGGCAATTATTTTAAACCGTGTAATAATGTTAGCAGGACACATATGTGTCATACATTCTGTCATGCACTTCATTCTAAGTGTTCCGCCCACCAGTGGACATTGATGCTACAGTTTTTTGCACATAGCTGCCCAAACCCGCATTGCCTTTAACTACTTAGTAGTAACCGGCAAGGTTAAGTACATGCTGCCACCTTCTTCATTAGGCAAAGGGTGATTTCGATGCTCCCCACTGTTTTCTTCTTTGCACAGCACTTGCATGGCAACAAGTATGTACAATAACTGCATCCTTAAACTTGACACAGTGACAGTCTAATAGCAGCCCTGTCAACTGTGGAAAACTGAAACTCAAAGGGCAATAATTTTTTTCAAACTGTGCACAGCTCAAATTAAAGCGAGGTTTTTGCAATACACTTCATGTTCACAAGATGAAAGTGTCCATTTGAATAAACTGCAAGTCGGAATTCATGAAGGCCATTATACAGAAGTGAACCACTAGTAAATGAGATGCTTGGAGCATTACATTAACTCTCCATACTATCAAAGACTGCCATTACTATACTTTCCAAGAGTAAAATTACCACCCACGTGAATTACAATGCACAAAAAACGCTAAAGAGGACCTTAGCTATTTGTTCCACACTTTGGCCTGGGCGGCTCAAATGGCCAACTTCTACCATGGCCGTAAGAGCTCCTCAGTATTCACTATTCATCTTGACTTAATTCTTTATATGATAACAGGACACATTTCTTCCACTATCTTCAAAGCACCAGAAAACGAACAATGATCGAGTTATGTACAATATTTTTGCCTGCTGAATCTAGGAAGCTATCAAACAAACCATTTAGAACATTTTTAGCTTTTGCTAATAGGCCTTCTTGGTGCTATATGCATTTTCACAAATCCATGTGTAAAGTATGATACAGACAATTCTGGCAAAAAAATAAAAAACTGAATTTGAAAAACTATTCAGCTTTTTAGCTTTCTCCATCAGTCAGCTACTTCATAATACTTCCTGAGGCAATTTTAAATTCAAGTTCTTGCTTACCAAAAGCACTGAAGTATGAATAAAACACCATATTCGAGGCCTTTTAATAGAGTTATTGATGGCAGTGCTAAACTCTCTTTTTTTTTCCTACAAAATTAATGGTCAAAACATATTGAAAATGGTGTCATTTTGTTTTTAGAGCCATTTCAAGTGCAATTTTACTACTTGTACTCATGTGAAACACGCATGCTGCTTATGATGGATAAGAGATTAATGCGTTAGGATCAGAACCCCATGATAATAAAACATTAGTTGTGGTTTAACTCTGGTTAACCCTAGTTGAATTGCGATAGCAACGTTGGAAGCTTCTTTTGTCTGCTACATTATTCCCCTGTCACGCCCTATCAGTGTTAGGTGCAACATTATTGGGGACACTTAAGCTCATCCTTTAAGAGTATGAGACAAAAGCGTAAGCTATCAGCCCACATATTAATGAGAAGGGTTCAATGCTGCTGAACCGAATGTGGAGCAAAAGCACTAGCTGCCAGTGACTTGAGCGTTTTTCTGCTGCTTCTTCTTCTTCGCGGCTGTTCAAGGTCAAACGTGGCCCTTCCAGGGTCGATGCGACGGGCTGAAACCTGGCGCATTATTGCTATTGCAATAAAAATCTGTCCATCTGGCCATCTGAAGTTTTCTTGGTTGACAGGTGGCGAAGTGGAGAGAAAGGTATTTTCCACTTTCAAAGGAGATGGGAGGAAAAGTGGGAGGGGGCAGAGAGGCATCACTGAGACTGCTGGATTGGATCTGGAAAGGACGGTTTGTCACACAGTCATTGACGAAAAGGTCACGCAACCCCTTGCACCATCTGCATACGTCAGCGGTAGTGGATGCTCCGCCCGAGGGGGAAAACGCGGAAGGCTCACACATGCCCTGCCACATTACTGGTATTGATCGTCCATATCTTTTTTTGTTTGTAAAGTGCACGCGCTATTCTCAGGGCTGTCCAGCCCACAGAGGAAAATAAATGCGGGAGCGCCACAGCTGGCTGCTGCCATGTCACTTGCCACCACTCACTCAATTCGTTTAGCATACCGAAACTTACTCATCAACTTATGACCTAAAACACAGACGAGTTTAAAGAGCTTTAAAAGGATTGCAAATGGTGTTCTGCCCTCTCTGTCTAAGCATGGGCTTCAGCAATAGTGATGTATTTAAGAAAATCATGCCGGCACCAGTAATGCAAAGTCAATTTATTATTTTACTTGGACATGCTGTCAATCACCTGGGGACACTACAGATTAGGAAGGTGAATGCGCTGAAGTTTCCCTTTGAGTGGACAAGAAGTACCAGTGTTTGTTCTGCCCCAGGCACCCCATTCATGCACCGGTGATCAGTGCAAGAAGGTTACAGTATATTAGAAAATAGTCACTTTGAGTTATGCCAAGGAACGGACATACCCCCCCTGTCAGCCTGAAAGTGGTGCATACAACGCAGAAGCTGTCTGCTACTGCTTACATCTACTACGAATATCACACGACCCTAAAAACACTAAGCAAAAAAATTAACATGCAACATCACGCTACTTCATAGTTTACATCTGCATATTAGAAGGATTACAAGACAAAAAACTGAAGTAAGGATGCATCATTTCCGATCAAACTGAAGGTAACAAATGCCAGAACTATCTTTGTTCTTCATATTGCTCTCACGTATACCGATTCTAAACAATGCATATTTAAAAAGCACGTCATATTTTATTGTATTATGCATTTTAACTTCAAGGCGTTGAAAACGAGAGCAGGTACAATGCATTATAACCATGCAAAAGCAAATAGCCCATTTTACCGAGAATTGGCTCTGAAAATATACACACCAACTGCCAATATACAATTCAATCTAGTCCATGCACTAAAAATAACCACCCACTACGCTACAGGTTTCTTGAGAATCATTGCAAAGGGGACAAAAAATGAAGGAATGTTTACTTACCTGTCGTCCCTACGAACCTGGCTCCCCTTACTGAAAATGAAGAGAAAGAAGATGCTCAATGAGCAAAAAGCATGCACACATACATAGTTACATGCAATTTGCACAAGGCAATATTTAGTGAAAAAGGCTGCCTTAAACCAATATTAAGAGCTGACAATGCTGTTTGTTTGCAGTGCACACAACTAAAAGAAAGCGGGCAATACAGCAGATCAGATGAATACACGTCTGCAAATCTTTAAACTATGTGCATATATGAATCATCTCTTTTTGTTGAACCAGCTGTGAGAATCATATCTTAGCTGTTAGCAAATAAGCAATATCGCATGATCCTGTAAGAAGAAGCTGAAAGCAGGAACATGCGACTGTGCACGAGAAAAGCTGCAAAAGATAATCATGTAAATTTCTGCAGGGCTCGGCAACCCGGTAACGATTCAGCGTGCTGGCTAAACTAATAAATGTGGTATTCTGTAACAGTTAAGAAACAGTTTTGTGTTTTCTTCATTTAGGAATCAAGAGTTATTCGTTCAGTGAGTGAATCCAAACACTGGAATGACTAATGTTCAAGAATTGTTGTTACAAGTATGCCTTCGTGTGTGTTCACTTGATTTAGCAGTGAACAGATAAACCAATAGCAGCCATTTTAAAGCTAGTGACAACAAATAACAGGAAATCAGCTGGAAGCTTATCAGAAGCCAATTACTCGAGACTTCTGTTTCCGGCACCATCTGGCTTGCGCACCTCAATGTATTCCCAGCTAGAAGCGGACGCCAAGGGCAGGATATCCTGTACTCTCTATCTTTTTTTACAATCTAGGCCAGTGATGGAGAGAGCTTTCTGCAAACCAAGTACTCATCTTAATGTCGATGGCTGGCAGATGTAATGCCTGTTCTGAGTCATAATATGCAAAGATTTCACATGTAAATTTCAACCTGTGAAGAAGTGAGGAAGTCAGGCTTTTACAGCAACTGTGAATGAACAACTCAAGTGATGCATCAGTAACTTGAAGAAGTAATAAACTGCATTACTTGGATGTTCTCCCATGCATGCCCATAAGACAAATAAAATTAAAATGCGAGTTTTGGCTGTTCTTGCAGTATATATAGTTTAGTCACACTTCCTACAATTTTCAAACAGCAATGAGTGCTTTTGTGTTACCTGTTACCTTTCCCCTTCTAAAGCCCCTGTAGCTATTATTATCCTTTAGCAAACTACTAATGTTATACCATACATTTGCATTTCACCAACTCAGATTAATGTCATCATCATCATCATCAGCCTGATTATACCCACTGCAGGGCGAAGGCCTCTCCCATATTTCCCCACTTAACCCGGTTCTGTGCTAGCTGCATCCACTTGACCCCTGCGAACTTCTTAATCTCATCCGTCCACCTAACTTTCTGCCGCCCCCTGCTACGCTTTCCTTCTCTTGGAATCCAGTTTGTTACCCTCAGCGACCATCGGTTATCCTCTCTTCGCACTACATGTCCTGCCCATGTCCATTTCTTCTTCTTAATTTCCACTAGAGTGTCAGTAACTTGAGTTATTTCTCTGACCCACTCTGCACGCTTTCTATCTCTTAATGTTACCCCTACCATTTTTCGTTCCATAGCCCTCTGGGTTGTCCTCAACTTAAGTAGAACTCTCTTGGTTAGCCTCCACGTTTCAGCCCCATAGGTGAGTACAGGCAAGATGCAACTGTTGTATACTTTCCTCTTGAGCGATACCGGTAAGCTGCTAGTCATAATCTGCGAGTGCTTGCCAAATGCGCTCCATCCCAATCTTATTCTTCTTGTTATTTCCTTTTCATGGTCCGGATCTGAGGTTACTACCTGTCCTAAGTAGACATATTCGCCTACTACCTCCAGTATTTCGCTACCTAATGTAAACTGCTGTTCCTTCCCGAGGCTGTTGAACATTACCTTAGTCTTCTGCATATTGATTTTCAAGCCTACCTTTCTAATTTTTCTGTCTAGGTCATCAATCATTATTTGCAGTTCATCCCCCGAGTTGCTTAGCAAGGCAATGTCATCAGCAAATCGCAGATTACTGAGGTATTCTCCATCTACCCTTATCCCTAACTGCTCCCATTCCAAGTCTCTGAATACTTCCTCTGGGGAGTACTGGGGAGATTGTGTCTCCTTGCCTAACACCTTTCTTTATGGGAATTTTGTTACTTTCTTTATGCAGAACTATGGTTGCTGTGCAGCCACTATATATATCTTCCAGCACTTTCACGTACGGCTCGTCTACCCCCTGATTTCGCAATGCCTGCACCACTGCCGAGGTTTCAACTGAGTCAAATGCTTTTTCGTAATCAATGAATGCTATGTATAAGGGCTGGTTATATTCCGAGCATTTTTCTATCACCTGATTGATGGTATGGATATGATCGATAGTAGCGTACCATTTCCGAAACCTTGCTTGATCCTTTGCTTGATTGCAGTCTAAGGTTGTCCTGATTCTATTAGCGATTACCTTAGTAAATACCTTATACGTAACAGACAGTAAGCTGATTGGTCTGTAATTTTTAAGGTCCTTAGAAGTCCCCTTTCTTGTGAATGAGAATAATGTTTGCATTCTTCCATGGTTCCGGTACCGTCGATGACACCAGGCACTGCGTATACAGGGTGGCCAGTTTTTCTAGCACGATATCCCCCCCGTCCTTCAGCAAATCTGTAGTTATCTGATCCTCTCCAGCTGATTTCCCCCTTTTCATAGTTTCTAGTGCTTTCTTGACCTCGTCCTTCGTCACTGGTGGAACGTCTGACTGTTTTTCCTTACCGCCAATCTCATTACGGTCCTGACTACTTTGGCTACTGTAGAGATCTGTATAGAACCCCTCGGCTACTTTGACTATCTTTTCCATATTAGTGATGACGTTGCCCGCTTTGTCCCTTATCGCATACATTTGGTTTTTGCCTATGCCCAATTTCTTCTTTACCGCTTTAAGGCTTCCTCTGTTCTTTACAGCATGCTCAGTTTTCTCCATGTTATACTTCCTTATATCGGCCACCTTGCGCTTATTGATTAGCTTTGATATCTCGGCCAATTCGATCTGGTCTGTTGGATTGGAAGCTTTCATACTCTGGCGTTTCTTAATCAAATCTTTCGTCTCCTTAGACAGCTTACCGGTATCCTCTCTAACTATCCTACCGCCTACTTCTACCGCGCACTCAGTAATGATATCTTTGAAATTATTGTTCCTTGCCTCTAGGGTAATGTCGCCATCCTCAGTTAGAGCTGAATACCTATTCTGTAGCGAGATCCCGAACTCTTCTGCCCTCCCCCTCACCGCTAATTCGTTTATGGGTTTCTTTCTTACTAATCTGTTGCGTTCCTTCTTCGGATTTAGGCTAATTCGGGACCTCACTATCCTGTGGTCACTGCATCGCACTTTCCCGATTACCTCTACATCCTGCACAATGGCGGGGGTTGAACACATTATGAAGTCGATTTCATTTTTAGTCTCTCCGTTAGGACTTTTCCATGTCCATTTCCGGTTCTTTCGTTTGCTGAAGAAGGTATTCATGATTCGTAAGTTATTGCGCTCTGAAAATTAATTAATGCAAAAGATTAATGTACCATACCTTATCTATAACATGATCTAACTTATTCCATAGTTCTCCATCCATTTTAACTCAAAGCACAGCAATTAGTGCAATTCGTCGTTAGGCAGGACATGATTCTGTGGCATTTGCATATCCACTTCTATGCATTCAGCCCCTGACGTCATTAATTAATCACTGAGTGCTATTCTTAACTTAAAACTGATCTATGACACTGTAAACTGTCCCTTGATAATGCTCACAGATCACCTGGGAACATCTCCACTCTAACCAATTTCAACCAAAACAATAGCTGCACCTCCCATCTGAACACATTACAGACCATTTCCAGCTTTTTTCACACAGCTGTGGAAAAAGTTACCGCAAACACGTGTCACGAGGTATGTCATTTCATTCATACAACCAAAAAATCAGAATACTTCAACAACAGGTAGAATACAAACAATTATAATTAATAGTAAGCTTTTTTTTCCCCTTCATGGATCACTGCCTTGTCGTGGCGGAGGGGCTTGCGAAACTCGATGAAGTTGTGAGCTCTGCTGTGTAGGGCCACCCAAGATAGACAGGTCATGGCAGAGAGTTCTGACAAAATGTGATTCACTGGAGAAGGTAATGGTAACCCACTCCAGTATTTCCTGCCAAGACAACCTTATGGCCAGTCACAAAAGCAATAATGATCGGGTGCCGGAAGATGAGCCCCCCAGGTTGGAAGGTGTCCCACATATTACTGGGGATGAACAAAGGGCGATTCCTAGTAGCTCTAGGACGAATGAAGCGGCTGGGCTAAAGCCAAAAGAATGCTCAGTTGTGGATGTGTCGGGAAGCGACCGTAAAGTCCGATGATGTTGCAAGGAGATATATCACATAGCAACATGGAATGTAAGATCTATGACGCAAGGTAAACTGGATGTTGTCAAGCGAGAAATGGACAGATTGAACATTGATATCTTGGATATCAGCGAGCTCAAGTGGACCGGAATGGGAAAATTTAATTCCGGTGACCATTATGTCTTTTATTGTGGGCACGAATACAGGAGAAGAAATGGGGTCACTCTCATAGTAAACAGAAGAATGGGCAAAGCAGTGCTAGGGTACAACCCCAAAAATGACCGAATGATTTCACTTCGGATCCAAGGTCACCCTTTCAACATAACAGTTATCCAAGTCTATGCACCAACCACTACTGCTGAAGAAGCTGGCGTTGAGAGATTTTATGCTGACCTGCAATGCCTTTTAGACCGCACTCCATCATCAGACGTCCTTTTTCTCATAGGAGACTGGAATGCTAAAGTGGGGAGTGAAGAAATATTTAGAATTACAGGCAAGTTCGGTCTTGGTGAGCCAAATGAAGCTGGGCAAAGGCTAGTAGAGTTTTGTCAAGAAAACAACCTGACCATAGCAAATACTCATTTTCAACAGCACAAGAGGCGCTAGTGAAATTGATGGCATTCCAGCTGAGTTGCTTCAAAACCTCAACCACAACGCTGTTAACGTTCTGTATACATTATGTCAGCAAATTTGGACAACCCTGCAGTGGCCACAGGATTGGAGGAGGTCAGTTTATATCCCCATTCCAAAGAAAGGCAGTGCCAAAGATTGTTCCAACTACCGCACGATCGCGCTTATTTTGCATGCTAGCAAGGTGATGTTGAAAATCCTCCAAGGTAGGCTGCAGCAGTATGCGGATCGGGTGCTTCCGGACGTGCAAGCTGGGTTTCGCAAGGGCAGAGGAACTAGAGACCAAATTGCCAACCTTCGCTGGATCATGGAAAAAGCAAGAGAGTTCCAGAAACCCACCTACTTCTGCTTTATTGATTATGTGAAAGCATTTGACTACATAGATCACAGCAGATTGTGGCAAGCTCTCCAAGAGATGGGAGTTCCAATTCACCTCATCTGTCTCCTCAGGAACCTGTATGAAGGACAAGAGGCTACAGTCAGAACTGGGCATGGTCTTACTGATTGGTTTCCGATTGAGAAAGGAGTGAGACAAGGCTGCATATTTTCGCCCTGCCTATTTAACCTATATGCTGAGTGCATCATGAGGAAGGCCAGTCTGGATGAGTCTTGAGCTGGAGTGAAGATTGCTGGAAAATGTATCAACAACCTTAGATATGTGGATGATACCACTTTAATGGCAGAAAGTGAAGTGGAACTCAAGAGACTTCTGATGCGCGTACACGAAGAGAGTGAGAAGTTTGGGCTTAAACTGAACATTAAAAAGAGAAAGATCATGCCGTCTTGCCCTATCAAGTCCTGGAGCATCAAGGGACAAGAAGTGGAAGCTGTGATGGATTTTCTCTTCTCGGGCTCCAAGATTACCCCGGAAGGAGACTGCAGCCATGAAATTAAGAGACGCCTGCTTCTGGGAAAGAGAGCCATGGCTATCCTTGACTGCCTAGTAATGAGCAGAGACATTAGATTGCCAACCAAGATCCGCATAACTCGTGCTATCGTCTTTCCAGTTGTGATGTATGGATGCGAGAGTTGGACTGTGAAGAAGGCTGATCGCCGAAGAATTGACGTGTTTGAATTGTAGTGCTGGCGGAGACTGAGTTCCTTGGACTGCCAGAAGATCAAATCAGTCCATATTGCCGACCATAAACCCTGACTGCTCATTGGAGGGTCAAATTCTAAAGTTAAAGCTCAGCTACTTTGGTCATCTGATGAGAAGAGAGGAGTCGCTGGAGAAAGATTTGATGTTGGGAAAGGTTGAGGGTCACCGGAGAAGGGGTAGGCAGCAAACGTGATGGTTAGATGGCATCCTCGAGGCACTGCAGATGAAGTTATGTGATGTTAGGAAGATAGTGAGGGACCGGTAAGCGTGGCATGGTATGGTTCATAGGGTCACGAAGAGTCGGACGTGACTGAACGACTGAACTGAACTGAAGCTTTTTTTTTTATTTTTGTACTGTTCAATTCTTTGTATAGTACTTCTCTTTTATCAGACTCCCACTAATGTACTACCGTAAGTTTGTTACACAACTCCTGAGCTGATTTCTAGGATCCCTCTAGTACAACAAAAAATTGCAATAACAGAAATAATAGTGACTTAACCAGGGTAAAGGCTTATTTTCTGCAGTCCATCTTGCGTTTGCATGGCTTGGAGCCATTGGGGAAAGTAATTGAGCTTGAGAAAAATGCAATTTAAAAGCATAGAATAACAATAAAACATTTTTTTAGTTTTGATTTAAGCTGTGCAACTGAAACTGCCAGTTCTGCTGGCCATTAAGGTTATACTGCTGTCTGCTAACCAGAATTTGTGTTCACAAGTCTGCTGGATAAATGAATGAAAATAATATTCATTCTAGCTGGCATACAGTAAATGAAACACCAACAAGATAACTGAAAGTAGACAAGATGAGGCCTAAATTTCAGCAGATTTAAAGCTTGCGCACCTGATTTCCACTCCAAGTGTGAAACATAAAGCATTGGCCAACCTTCCCCTTCAGTAGCTAATTTTTTCATTTTTTTTTTATTCAAGTTTGTATTTAAACTGAACCAATTGCAACTGCTTTTAAGTTAATGGTGCAGAGCTAACAACAGAAAGGGACCTGAAATACAACTATGCTACTTCATAAGAACATATCAAACACATTCAAATTGCTTTATTCAACATTCTTTGTCAGATGTCAGAAATTAAGACAATTTAATTGTTACAAGTTAACTTTACATGTTACAAGATGCTGAAGCTTTTAGCTAGGCTGTAGGTGCAAGATACAACTTAAGACTCCTAAACCCACTGGTACCATAAGATGAAAAAAAGAAAAGAAAGAAAGAAATAAGGGCAATATCAAAGTTGCTGACCTCTCTACCACTACTAAGATTCTTCTTTATCCTAAGACATTGAAGTCCAGTTGCCATAAGTGCATATTATCACTGTAGCTATTCTAACACCATTGTTAAAGTGATAGTATCAAAGCAAGGATTTAAGTTAGGTCACAATAAAAAATCTCGGTGACTGCAGTGAAAAAGCATATGTGTAAAAGCAACACGTGTATTTGCCAAATGCTGCATTGTAAACAACTTTTAAATGCCACCATCCTAGATCACGCAAGGTTTCAGGCTACTCAGAAAGAAAAGCAACGATTAAGTGCCTAGTACTGAGCACAAGTTTTAAAGAGCCCCATTTGTGAAAAGGAGGTAGTAACATGGTAAATGCGTTAAGTACACGTCTTGTCCAATTGATTCATAAAATCAATAGATAATAAACAGGTCGTGCAATAATAATTTGATCAGCCTCCTCACTGACACTTTCTACTCAGTCTGTTTGCAGCCCATTTAAACAAGCTGTCAATGACAAACAAGTTATCATGCACACTGGATAAAATAAGTTGCTAATAAGTCCTCAATCCATCATGGTAAAGAATATTAATTATAAGAAAACCGCCAATTCCTAAATACTGGAAATGCACAATGTTAATTTTCGAGTTCAGCAAGAGCATGCTTCAACACCAATGTTGGCAAATACATTAGACAAATAGTTATTAGCATAATACACCTGTGTCAGATACAAAGCTTGTAAACCTATATATAAAGAGCTTGAAAAGTACATACGGATAGCTCGCCCTGAAGCCCCCATTTAGAAAAAAAAAAAAATAGCACACATGCATGTACTAAATTTGCAATGAATTCTAATACGTAGATGGTGTTCCATATAATCAAATATGTGTGCATATAAAAATATTAAAAAGGCAGTGAAGGTCAATTTACATTAAATGCTGACAGAATATAAATTATCAAGGACAAATAAAAAACATCTAGTAGGAACACTTGTGAATGAGTCCAAAATACTGCCCAGACAGTCTCATTTGATCTCAGCTTTTCATTAAACAAAACAATATAATTTTTAAGGCAATTCAGTTTTTATCTGCTGTGAATAAGTACAATAAGTAAAAATCTTTACAGGCATTTTTATTATATATATATATATATAAACAGGATGTCACACAACTTTCCCGATTATCTATTTTATTCCAACAGTTTCGGACGGTGGACCGTCCTTCTTCAAGGTAGAATTCTACCTTGAATTCTACCTTGAAGAAGGACGGTCCACCGTCCGAAACTGTTGGAATAAAATAGATAATCGGGAAAGTTGTGTGACATCCTGTTTGAATTTAACTCTGGCCCATTAGTAACAAACAATCCATGTCTATATATATATATATATATATATATATATATATATATATATATATATATATATATATATATATATATATATATATATATATATATATATATAATATCTGACAATGTATATATAATTCAGATCTATATGCGCTATATAGGCGCGGCACAAAAATAAAAACGCGCGTGCGCTTGACTGATCGAATAATTTCTTTGCAAGGCACGCCACCATCAGTAATCAGTAACAGCTACTGGTGAGATGTAGCTCTCCCATTTACAATGGCTTATGAAAAGGTCTCTGTCTTTACGTTCGCTGCACTATAAGTGTATATATAAACTACATAAATCAATTTTAATGTCACAGAAAGTAAGCTTGAACATACGGGCGCACTTCGCTACGGAATACCAAGCGCCAGGTTGAACCGTGCGCACTTCTAAACACAGCCGTACAGCAGTTGCGCCTGAACAGTGAAGTATGCGCGTGAATTCTCACAGCTGCATGCGGGTTTCATAACGCATGCAACCAGCCTTAACAGTTGCAGCCTTGCGTCAGGGCGCAAACGGCCGTTGGTGCCTCGAACGACCCAGCAGCTACCCAAAAATAGTTTCAGCTCAATATCAGCGAAGCACAGGCCAGGCAGAAATTTCCTAGCAGGACGCTCCGCCGGCGGCCGAGCCTGATGGTTTGCTTTCCCACAAAACAACATGCATCTCGCAGACGGAATCGATTGCAAGCCGACGAACTCAGCATGCGCAACTGATTAAAAGCGCGCTGCCACGTCTACGGTCATCAGAAATGTAGCGCCAGGGCCGTAATTGGCAACCCGGTGCTCGGAGCATCAGCTGCCACTGTGCCAACCGAGAATCTCGGTCGAGTACGTGCGCGAGGTTCAGAACCGCGCTTCCGCGTGAAAGCTTGCCTGTACTGCACACGCGCCCCAGAAAGAATTCAGACGCGTTTCCGAATGACAAGAACCCAGGCAATATAGCGCGTGCGCCGTGTACTCCGTAAGGCACGCGATAACTTGAGTGCACACCTTGAGCGCAGGCGGTGGGCGCCGCACCTGTTTCTAGAGCTGTGTTCCCGTGTTTATCTGTCCCCTGACACCGCGCCGCAGGTATTGTACGCACTGAAGATAGTGAACTTTAATGCAGCTGTGCTTTATTCATCAACAAGTTAAAATTAGGAGGATAAAAATATTCGTCACATTCCCTCTTAGAATATTATTTGACATTTAATGCGCGCCCAGGTCTTCCAAACTGCATCCAATGGATGATGTGAGCGCTTTCGTCGCCGTCGTAGGTAAAGCGAAACATGTTTTACAGTAAAGTAGTACAATAGAAAAGCTACAATTGACACGCGTAAACGTAAGAACTGCGCAACCAAATCAAAATTATCGTCCTAACCGCCACAGCCCGCGTTTCGACTTTAGGGTGCGAACGACATGCCGCTTTTCATTTTCATCCCACGCGTCGATCCTCTCCCGCCGCTCCCCAAATTTCCCGAAAGGGAGAGACGAAACCGGCTTCTTGGCATCCAAACATCTCGCGCTGGTGTTTGGCAACACATCGTCGCGCCAGCACTCCGGCAAGTCGGCCGCGCCTGAGAGGGGGAATCGCGCAGCTCGCGCGGTTTGTTGTTAGGCCTAGGAGACAGCAAAACCCAAATCGAAACTAACTTACCTGTAACGCAGAGAAGCGACATGTTGTAGTTTGGCTAACCATGGATGATGCCGTTGGGATTTGGAGGCCTCGACGCGGGTTGGAGGAGGGTCAGAGAGGGGAACGGCGCACACAGCGGAGTACTTGAAAGCTTGCTTCGTGACACGAACTACATTGCCGTCTATGCGTGGGCGAAAAGAAGCAGTCATCTGTAGCCGCCACCATGCCGCCCATGCGCTGCGGTCGGGCGTGACGTAACCATGACGTCAATGGAGCGGCCGCTCTCATTTTCGCAGCTGCGGGGGTGGACGCGCGTCGGCGCTCAGGCGCGCGCGCGACACTTGCGCTGTACTTGCGCAGTTGGGTAACCGCAGGTTACTGATGCTCATTAGTGAAAAGTTATTTAATATCGCTTACATTTGACAACTATCTAATTCATGCTGTCATCTTTCTCGCTTCAATAATCTAAGTGGAGTAGCCGGTGACGCAGCGTGCGAGATCGAAGTTAATCACAAAATGTGTGAAGCACCAAAGGAAAATAAAGTTTCTTCAAGAGGAGGAGTGGCGGGAGAGTGTGATAACGAAAAGGCGAAAAAGACTGCAGCCCGCAGGTGCAGCAAACGTAATCATTATTTATTGTTATGTAGAAACCGGAAGAAGAAAAAAATCAGGCTGGAAGTATATGACCGATCTTCTTCATTCGGATGCTGGCCGTTAACTGTGTTCGCAAGAATGTTTTCGGTGCTTATTAAAGGTTGCAGTTAGCCATACAAGCACTAGCATATGGTTTACAACAAACTCGTTAGGTCATCTCTAGCTCCCACAAATAAGTGAATGAATGGTGCGATTCACTTTTATATTCGCAATGCGTGATCAGAACAAGCTATAAGGGTATAGAATATTTCTGAGTCCGTTATTTGCCCAGCCCTGAATTTAATCTGCGGGGCTGGCAGTATGATGCCCTCGCATGGAACGTCCGTTGAAAACAGTGGCCTCTGTGAAACAGCTAGCCGGGAAATCCCATTCGGATATCGATTCCTAAGAAAACACGGCACGGTATCTCAAGGCTTTCCAGTGAGGAATCATAGGGGTAACAGTTTACTTAGTGGACGCTGCCGAGAAAAGCCTGAAATCTCAGTAGGATCCATGATTTTGAAGCATACGACTTCTATTTAGAAGGCATGTAGACGTGCTCCTTAATTCCAGTGTTTCTTCTCGTATATTGAGGCAAACTAACGGCAGAAGCGCAAATATGCGATTTTGGTGCTTCATATGTTCATTAGCCAGTAGTGTATGGGGAGTATCGCTGAATTGTGCAGCGAAGCCACTCTGCCCTCGTGCACTCTGCACCCTTTTATCGCCTATTTCCAGTTCATTTGAAGCTGGGGCTTGATTCGAAATCAAATCATTTGGCTGATTTTTTAATGGCTCCTCTAAAAGTAGCCTAATATTGCATATCATTGTATTCGCTTAGTTAAGTTCTGCATTAGGAGCGTTGTATAAAAAAATGAGTCATTCTGCCGCCATCATACGGTAAAACCCGATGCTTGTTCATTCAACACGAGATCAATTACGATCTTCCGGCGTTTCACCATCTTCGCAGCCACTCCAAATCTGCATTTGTTTCCCACCGAAAGTAGCCTTTGTGTCAATTTAGGCCGATCATGTTGACGGCATGGGCGACTAGTCGACAATGATCTTCTTCCCTTCCATGTGCCAAGCCAGTTGGACCAGATTGGAATGGAAGGGGAGAAATGGGGACCCGAATCTTTGCGCAGCCGGGCTGTCAAAGAGACATTGGGATAAACTTGCATATATGGGTGAAGGAACAGTTGCACGAATTACATGCAGCATATTTCAAGATTGTCCGGAAATTCGCCTAAACTTTTGCTCTGATTCTAAATGCATCAGAGAAAAACAGCTCACGCAGATGAGCGCAGATGATCAGTGGCACGGCCGCTCAATGGAGGCGCACTCAGTGCACTTATACTGAGTAGCTGTGTCAGTGGGTTCCATTCATCTAAATCAGATAGCTTCTTGCTTGAGAGAAAGTGTCACTGTAGTGATTGTACATAGATACTGACGAGAAGAGACCAAGTGACCTTGCAAAGCTATTACGCTAGCACTCAAGTTCCTGGTATAGAGTATTGGTATATTTATGCCGACAACACGATTAGCTGTTTTTCGTGGCTCTTATTCTCTTCAATAAAAAAAAATCTATTTCACAGTTGTCAATGGTCTTTCAAAGACCTGCACTCGCTTCAACTGTTCCCAGCAAGCGTTAGCCAGGAAAGTTGGCTTTGCTGCAAGCTGAGGACTGACGCGGGAAAGCTCACTTCTAGTGGCGTGCACAAAGTACAGATGCGTATCCATTCCTCTTCCTACAGCAGAATATAGAACCTGCAGCAGACACACAGAATGCTCATGCAGAATTTTAGCTGCGGCGTGAAGGTGTATCTATTTACTTGAAGCGGGCTCTCTGTCAACACGAAAATAACGATGGGCTATATGCAAATCAAAAGAGTCAGAAAAGTTCTTTCAAACGGCATAAGCGATACGAAGAAACATTCTACGCCGACAAGGCTAAATTCCTGTGGTATCGATCAGCCCCGAAACGAAGATATGAGTGAAACACGCGCCAGCAATATCACACCAGTAAAACGCAAACATGGAACTGTAGTAAGCTGTTCAGTTTTATGATTATCACACAAAGGCGACTAATTCTATATACTGAACCCCCAAGCAGTTTCGCGGCAAAAAATAAAAGTCTACTTTGTGCAAAGTGCTACGCCTCTGCTACAATGATGAAAACCGCGCATTGGCACACAGCAGCACATAGAAGGAAAACTTAAAAGCAAGATGCTTTTTGCCAAATACGGATATCGAGGTGCGACGAATGGGAGTCCGTTATGTTTGCCTCTTTGAACAAGTGACCTAATAACGAACCTCAAAGTTCAAATATTGTCATGCAGAATGGGGAGTTTTCAGAGGAAACTCCGCTGTAGCCGAGCTGCGAATGCGCTCTGAGTTGAAGTGGAGAGGAGAAAGAACAAAATAAACAAGCGAAACCAGCGTGACGCCTTTGTGTAAGCATTCTTCGTGGTAACGTTGCGCAAAGCCGAAGTGAAGAAAGGAGCGTAGAGAAAGTGCAGGAACATCACAAAACGCTTTCGCGTACGTTTTTTGCTTTTAACTTTCTTTAGCCTCTCTATGTGCGTCTCTTTTAGGAGACAGAACTCGAAGCCTTTCCGCGTGTCACTCAGTCTTGTACCCTTTCGCTCTTTTTCTTTTTTTCCCCCCAGAACACTCAGAGACTACGGCACGGCCTGAAATACACTTGACTCCGTAGAAACCAGAGCAGCCGTAGGGCGTCATCTGTCTCGACGGACGGCAAAGCGCGGCCAGTATTTGTGAGCCTCCGTTGCCACTGGCCTCAGTGGCATTTAAAGCGGTGGTTACACATATTGCACAGAAAACATTGTGGATGGAAAAGACTATTTGCGGCAAAGACGGCGCGAAGCAGTGCGGGGTTTCAGGTCCATTGATAGGGTACTCGCTTCTTTTCACTTACACAGCGGAGTCCATATCCGCAACCTTGGTATACCAGCAGTTTCACAGACCGTGCCGATAGCATGTCCACATGTCGTGGCCGCCAGAGAGAGATAATAGGAAATAAAGGTCCGGATGTCGGAACGCAATATTATGTACGTCTTTATTTTCTTTTTTTTTTCCCTACATAATAGACCATTCTCGTCTTTTTTTATTTTTATTTTCGATTTTTATGCTATCAGATTGAGACTGGCTATTACATCGGGTACATAACTCATTAGTTTGAGAATAATGTAATAATGCGCGAGGCCAAGGCGAAATAATACGTATGATACTTTCTCGCGACATAGCAGATGAACGTCTATTGGGGATGCTATCAAGAAAGCACGTGTTTATTCCCCAAACATCGTCGGAAAACAAATTTGTGATATAAAGTTATTCATAAGCATTAAATATTAGCATTAATCGTTTGATACGTGAAGAAACCTTTGTATATTTCATGCGAAAACACCGTGAAACCTATCGGTGCGGTTTTCTTCTTTTAAACCTTATTCTCGACGGAACTTGTCTTTGTTCTGATGAGTGCATGCGAATTTATAAGCATAAAGTGATGATTCGCTAGAACACGCCGCTAATAAGGTTAAAGCGTAACTCCACCAATCTTATTTTTCGGGTAAACTATGGTATCTAAGCGCCACATTTTAGTGCTAAGGATGCCTTTAAACATACAATAAGCTGCATTGTATTGCATTGTATTATTTGTGCTATATGTTATATGATGATCTAAGAATGGTTTCGTGTAAATAATAAATATGCGAAAAAAATAACTGTGACTTAGCCTGTGGTTAAACTTGGAGTTACGCGAGAGCTATCTGCATGGCTACGCTTAGGTTCGGCTTGAAAATAAAGACATGGCTTTTGCACATAGTAGTTTACTCTATGGTTTCAGCTTTATTTATGCCATAGGGGGCACTTTTGACCAATAAAGTAAAATAAAGTAAGTTAGCAGCCAACATATAAAGCCCCGCTTTAACCGAGCCGCATGAGCGTGCCTGCAAAGTACACACCTGCACATCACTGTTCGTGTACGAATATCATGGTCACGTTTTCAGTTAATTTCAATTGGTGTTCGAACCCAGAATCGTGAATAACCACAGCATGGTGCAATTTTACAGCATATACAAACACATACAGTTTCAACATATTTTCACTTACCGGATCCGATGTTGTCTTTGATCTCGTGGTTGGTCCAGATTTCCTCTATGCTGTTATAGACCATGTTCTCCGACGCCTCGTGGATGGTGTCTTATTATTTATGGAGGTCGACTGTACGCTCTGGCTCTCCTTCTCGTTCAACGCAGGTTATACTGGCGTTATGAACATTATGTGTTGTATTAAACAGAAGAATGCGTTGAAGTGACACGTGATGCGCCAATTCCTGAAGCCCGTGTACGCGTGTTCGTGCGTATGGGTACGATGACGAGGAATGAATCCGAGGTCAACGGAGGCTAGTTATTTGTCTATCTCGATCGTATCGGGCGCATGTCTTCTCAAAGTTCCTCACCCGGTGCTTCGTTAAATCAGAGGAGAATGTGGGCGCTGCCACTCTATCCGTACGAATCAGTCTTCCGCGTAGTACTTGCCGAATGGCGAGATATTCTTGTTACAAAGTACTGACATTATAACTCGAACTTCGTGATCTGAGCAGAGCGCGCACGTGATGGGATCTTCACTGACTAATTCGGCGCATTCTGTGACCGTTAAACTTTCTGTGGCCGATGCAACTCTGGACGGCCCGTCCAGAGTTGCAGAGTTAACCATCCAGAGTTAACCTTGCAGAAGTTCTAGAAGGCCAGTGCAGTGTACTCCTGAAGCCGAGGTAGTAAGGAACGCAGTTTGTTTCGATAGTTAATTTATCAAAGAGAGGACGTCTTGCTTACGTTGGTGCCGGTAAGTTACCGTCTTTGGTATGCTTCCCATCTAGGCCACGTCATTGTGCATTGCTTCCTCGGCGAATCTGTGATCCTGTAGGTCAACTCCGGTTTATTCTGTTCACTCTTTCCTGCGTCCTTACGCTAGACAAGGAGAATTGTGGACACATTCTCATGAAGCCAGCTTAAAGTAGCAGTTAGCTCGCTCGGCCGGAGTACGGAGGGCGATGGTTTGGCATGGACGCGATTTTTTTTTTCTTAGTTAACTTTATGATTGACAGCAAAGTGTGAACACGCTCTGCCCACACATAATGACCACTGCTCGTAGTGGCGCGCTCTGACGACGCTACTCGTGAGGCAAGAATTAAATATGTACTCATTAAAACCCTGCTTTAAGCATGGCATACAAACTGATCTGTGTGACCAAGAAGCAAATCTGGCTCGCAATTCAATGGTCCCGATGAGTTCGATTGCTGTTTTAAAGGAACAACTCCAGTTAGCAGCTCTTGTCATGTAGTGCGTATTCCTTCTGTCACACGACCCGCCGACCAACAGTGCCCTGTCATGTCACATATGTCATGTCATGCCCTGTCATGTCACCAACTGCACGAGCCGTACTTGTGACTCCTTGCTCACAGCGCCGACAATGCCTGATTTTCTGCAGAGCCTTTAACGCTGTCGAATTAGATGATGCTGTAGACGCAGATACTGAGAAAAATTATGGACGTCGCTAGGAAGTTTATGATGTGCTCGGGTGTTTGTACAAGTTCAGGATGCATGCATACATGATTATGTATACAATACATTGTGCCGTTAGTGCAGACATGCTCGCACGTTAGGAAAATGAACTGGACTCGATTTACAGATAGACGATAGTTAGCTCCAAACTGGACTTTATTCAGAAAAAGGAGTTAAATACAAGGTGAAAACATTGCACCGCGGCCGTTTCATGTTTAGTTACCTCGAAACACCACGGCAAAGAAATGCTGACGCGTGCCAGTTTGATGCTTCCATACCGTGCCCCCGAGGGCGATGAAAAGCGATAGGCTGCTGTGCAACATCTTTCTACAGTCTGATGTGACGTATTCACGTATTTGTTCGATCGTCGGAAATAAGAGCAGCAGGGTTGCTCAACGCCTGCGCTGCGGCTCAGATGTCCGCGCGCTGATGACCGCCAAGCGGAGTGCCCCGCAGGCCCTGCGGGGGCATCGGGGGATACATAAACGTGTTGTCGATAGCGGAGACTGCGGCTGACGAGAACAACAGGAAGATACAACGATTGGCGCAACTTCCAGGAGGAGACGGGAGCAACCGAGCAATATCCGCGGGAAGCGATGCAACGAACGCGGGAGTCGCTTTCTCTTCGTCTGCTGGAAATTGCCTCTTCCTCGGTGGTTGTTCGGTTCCAAGCAGGCCCACTCACGACGCTCGCTTTGTATTTCATATCTAATTCAGCGTCCGGTCCGGTTGCCCCGAATCATTCATGGCGAGAACTGTTACCGATATATACACAACAAAAAAAAAAAAATAAAAAAATAAAAATAAAGAAAGAAAGAAAGAAAGAGGAGAGTACAGAGAGCATTGCATTTTGGTTGTGGTGAAAACTACGAACGCGCATACTTATAAACATATACAGGAAGATGAGCAACAAATTCATGTGGAGCTAGGATAGCCATGTCTTAAAGACTAGGAAAACGATAGAGCCAATGCTACGGTCTATTACAGTGACTATTTTAATGGATGTAAACTTTGGAGAATACGGCCGTTACGCTTGCAGCCGTGCGCTGCAGCTTCCACTTGGAGAAAAGGAAAGGAAAATAACAGAGTACAAGAATGGAGGAAATGAGTACAAGAAACGGTTCAGAGATTTTCGCCGCAGGTTCAGAGTACTGTCACAGTGTGGCTCCCAAACGCGTGCCCAGAAAAAGGAGGAAACATCCTTTTTTATTGCAGATTTCCTCTTTCAGTGAACATTGGGCCTGATTTGAATTTTGGCTAGTTTTCAAGCTGCGTGAGGAAAAGAAACGTCTATCAGTCTAGAGCTACAAAGCTTGCATAAAATGAAGAACATGGCCTGCAAAATATAGTGAAAACGTTGTAGTGGCAACGCCTCATTACATCGTGCCGAAATATAGCGCATCGCTGCAGGGGTAATATTTGCGATTTGGTTTTTAAAAAATAAAAAAAAGAATCATATTATAGACCTGCTGAAAAGAAAAATTGCATAGATTTATAGAGAAAAAATTATGTACAACTAAACTGTAAACTTTGCAACTTTTTGAAATGGCAACAAAGAACAAAAGTTTTTCACCTCCTGGGATAGACAATTTTTTCCCCCGAAATCTACTGCGTATCTTGCCACACTAAGGGTTCATTCTTCTGCTTTGACACATTTTCCCAGCACATCAAAATTTTATTGAAAACAAGGAATGGTCATGGACACAGTATTATGTATGTATGTATGTATGTATGTATGTATGTATGTATGTATGTATGTATGTATGTATGTATGTATGTATGTATGTATGTATGTATGTATGTATGTATGTATGTATGTATGTATGTATGTATGTATGTATGTATGTATGTATGTATGTATGTATGTATGTATGTATGCATGTATGCATGTATGCATGCATGCATGCATGCATGCATGTATGTATGTATGTATGTATGTATGTATGTATGTATGTATGTATGTATGTATGTATGTATGTATGTATGTATGTATGCATGTATGCATGTATGCATGCATGCATGCATGCATGCATGTATGTATGTATGTATGTATGTATGTATGTATGTATGTATGTATGTATGTATGTATGTATGTATGTATGTATGTATGTATGTATGTATGTATGTATGTATGTATGCATGTATGCATGCATGCATGCATGCATGCATGTATGTATGTATGTATGTATGTATGTATGTATGTATGTATGTATGTATGTATGTATGTATGTATGCATGCATGCATGTATGTATGTATGTATGTATGTATGTATGTATGTATGTATGTATGTATGTATGTATGTATGTATGTATGTATGTATGTATGTATGTATGTATGTATGTGGGGATTGTGTTACAGGAGCGACGCGAAAAGTGCAGACGGGGCTGCTGTTTTGCCAGCTAGAGAACCCCTGTGGGGTCACTGCGAGAGGGAAGGGACGGAAGCCGCGCAGCTGACCCCTCCCGAAGGGAGCTCTTCCGAGAACTGTTGCCATAACATCCGTTCCGCTCTTCCTTTGTCGGTCTCGCGTCCCGATTGAGCCACCTCCTGGTGACGTAATAAGCTCGACGCGAGGCTGCGCGCGGAATACCATAGCGCGAAAAGCGAATGGGGAGACCGCCATTGATTCGGGCACCGGCACGTTCCCCTGGACTGCGGGTTGTGAACACGCGCGCACCTTGTATACTTGCTCGAGACCAGGCCCGAAAGGAGACCGGCGCTCGTCTGTGCGGCACAGATGCTTCTGAATCGGGAAGGCCTGGTTTGGCGCGATTCTCCGTCACCGCCGGCCAGTGCCGGTGGCGACGCGCGTCGATCAACCGTCATGCGACCTGTACCGACGAGATGTGCTCCGCGCATCCCTCATCCTCCCTCATCATGTGTCGCGCGCGCTTTGACCCTTTGGTTAGCCGTGCGGCCTGCGAGCGCCCTTAGCTCCGCCACGTACGCGTGAGTAGCTTTTGCCTTGTGCGCGCGGTGCCGCGGCCCCGCTTTCGTGTGCTGTCATTTTTGCTCACCTTCCTCCCTTTCCCTCAGACTTCATGCCACTTTCCGCACATGACAGCGCTTGTGGCAGCTAAACTATCAAACTAAAGGAGGCTATGACTACGCACAGTAAAAAAAATATCGAGAGCAATTTTGATGGGCTATCGATAGCATTATCAACAGTTTGAAATCAACAGCGTCAACTGATTGCGGCATAAACTTGGCTCCCTGGGTGCAGAGTATGCTGGTGGGGTTAACTCCGACAGCACTCTAGATTATCGCAGTCTACGCATCACTTAGACCTGCTGATGTACAGGCGTGCTGAAAAAGATTAGCACTAGTGATGTGTTTCCGGAGCGGCCGACAACGCTCGGCGTAGCGGTTACGAATGCGCCGATAACAATAGTGTCAATCTTGCTCACAAAGCACGGCGCCACGCCAACAGCGCGGTGAAATTTTCGCCCCTTATGACGTCATTACGGCAATCTTTTTTCTACCCAACTATACAGTAAGTAGCGTTGCTGGATGAAGTGTTAAGTGTGGTGAATGTCCTATTTGTGCAGGCAACAGCGACCCAAGACTCATCGTTTGGCGCGCCACAGCTCATGAGCTGTGAATCCGAATTAACAGAGCCGGTATGCTTGCAGAGATCAAGGCTGTCTGTATTATATTCAAAACAGTACAAACAGCTGGTTGCGTCCATCTTCTACAGAGCATTCAGCATCAGGACGTAGACGATATAGATAACGGTAGTCAAATAATTGCCAACTCTTCGGAACTCATAACAGGAGCATTGTTCAAAACCGGTTCTAATTTATTAGCTGATATTTCAGCCTGTGTTGATCTAGGGCGTTTACAGCTTAGGAGATTCCTCAAAAAGAAGAAATCGATATTCCGAATGCAGCTTAGAGTGAGTATTTTTTGCTGGATGTGGCTGGCGGGAAGCTAACGGATGTCACTTCGGCTCGGGTGAAGATACAAATAATATATATATATATATATATATATATATATATATATATATATATATATATATATATATATATATATATATATATATATATATGAAACCTTTAGTGCAATACAGTAGTGGTGCATGAAAGGCTATCTTTTCATTTCTTCTTGGAACTGGAGCCTCAGTGCACTCACTGTAAACGCATATATCCATTAATACACCGGTGGTGCGGGAGAGGCCTCCCTTCCTCATTCTACTTTGGCTATGTGTAAGAAACGGCAAGAGAAGTATATGCAAGTTAAAAGTCACAACATGGTCGCCTTTCAAAGGCTTTATCACTTGCGCAATCGAGAATTTCATTGTGGAATTAAATCATTTATTTTATTCCCCTAAAAATTGTCCTTAAATTACACGAACTGAGTAGTGCTGACAGTAATTTATCGCAAATGTTTTGGTCATATCGCTGGCCGAAACCTCAAAATTATTCAGAGCATTATAGGTAGTAATACTACCTATTATACTAGTAACACTATCGATTGTCCTATCAATGGTGCTATAAATAGTTTATAGATACCACTATCTATAGTTTAGCGATAGTAATACAATCGATAGATCGATATCTATCGATAGTTAAAAAAACTGTTTATACTATCGATAGTTATTTACCTATAGTTTTGCATCACTAGCGTGCAGGTCGAGCACTCTCCTCGTATTTAGTCATTATCTCACATCAGCCAGTTTGTTATATACCGGAATCGGTCAGCCTTCGGCTTTCAAATTCTTAAGCACAAAATACTTTTCCGTCCTCTCACACTAATATGCGCCATTTTCAACTTATGGGCACAAACAAAAACAAGCATGACCCACGGCTTCCTTCGTGCCATTGGCTAAGGTGAAAATTTGCTCAGATGTGTGCCATATACCTTGCGTTTGCGGCACCTGATGGCTTGGAAATGCACTGTGTAAACGAATTCACTTAGAAATCTCGGTGTATCGGGTGATAAATTCTCTTTGCTTCTTCTCTGCACGAAGGAGAGTGAGTGAGTGTTCGTTAGCGGCGCCTTTTGCATATGGTGTGTCTTAATCGTCAGTGCGCTTTGAGCCCAACTCTGCGCACAGGCGCTGCTTGACACCTGCTTTGTCTATAGTTGAAATTTTATTCGTGAGCCAAGATCTGCAGCGTTGTTTTTATCGAAGTGATCAGCATAGCGGCGCTTTGCGGAGCATGAACGCTTTCCCTCCGGGTAAAGCGCAAGCATTCGCATAAAAATATTTGACGTATTTTCTAAATCACTGTATCCTAGTTGCATACCTTGACATACCTAGGTGGATCACCTGCGGCAAGCACTGACTCAGCGCAATACTCCCTCGATCTTTTTACCTAACCACGGCAGCAGTAGTGATTATTGTCAAGAGAACACCACTTCTCAGTGCTCTTACCCTACCGTATACGCGCTTAAAAAGTATTCCCTTTTGATTTATATTGCCATTTCTAACGTACTGACGCTAGCCACCAAAAAAGGCCAAACTTCTTTATGGAACCACTAAGCCCACTGGTTTATGCTGATCGTCGAAGAAGGGAGAAAAAAAAAAAAAAACTGGCCTTGAAAGCGAATCTTTCGTAAATCTCGCATTAAGCAAGAGACCACGTGCTAGTCTACACTCTTTCTCTCTCTACATATATATACGTGTATATGTGTATATATATATATATATATTTGCTTTCAGAGTGCCTGTCGAAAGCTATATATGTCTGTCTGCGCTCTGGCGCACATGTCTTTTTGAATATACAATATAAAGACGCGACGTACTTTGACCCTTTTGAACCCTGCTCCTTGCATGGGCGCTACTGCATCTGGGTAAGATGTCCGGCCTTGTTCAGTTTTATGGCGCTCTCGAAAGACACTCGGAAAAAGAAAGAGAGAAAACCAACAAAAAATATGCAGCGCAAGGGGCCACTACAGCGTTAAACGTTCGAGACGTTGGCCTTCCCTGAGCAGCCAAGTATACTACCTCTCGCCGCCGTCGCTTACCGTGCTGCGTGTTCGTATCAACGTATTAATCGGTGCTCAAATTTATGGTGTTGGACGAGATGAAGCCAGGCGTATCTGCTTGCAACGACGATTTAATGTTACTGGCGGGGCTTTTTGTGCGCGTGTGCCATGTGAAACTCGGCCATGTTGTTTTGTTTGTTACCTTTTTTCCCCACTGCGAAGAATGGGCGATATCGCTGCAAAGAATAAAAGGGTAAGGAATATTGACCGGACTGAAGGAACAAAGACGTGACTTCTATGCCCACGCAGTTTCACAAGCATTTATATATACGAGGAAGGGTGCTATACACTGCAGATAAAATGAGGACAGTCGGCTTCAGCGCGCGCGACACACAGAAGCTTCATTTCTTTTATTCTTTTTAAAGCTGACAGACTGGCTGTTTTTCAGCGGGGAATTTGCATTACACGCGCCTGGATCGTCCGTTTTCTGTGCACATAGCCCATAACTGGCGCCGCACAGCTCGTCCACAGACGGTGCCTCTACAGTGGGCAACTATGGGGACTCGAATGATCGCGAGTGCGCGCATGCGGTAACGCTGCCGTTTATAAGTACAGGCACTGCAGAAAGGACCCTGCGGGTAAACACAGAGAGACAACGCTGGAAAGAAGGGGAAGAGCTGTAAAGAACGCTTCTCTAATGCTTTAAACTGGGCTTACTTTTTGTGCACTCATCCACCATTTCGCGCAGTCATTTATCGCATCATACTGCGGATAGGTACCGCCACTGAGAGTTTCTAATTTTACTTAGAGAGAGAGAGAGTAAAGAGGAGAAGGGCAGGCATAGGTGCCATCAGGGTAATGAACTGGGCCACTCTGATCCCACTTAATAAGTGGTAGAACAAAAACAACGGTGGAAGAAAGCACTTACACAGGCGCCTTTATCAAGGAGTACAAGAAAATAACTATGATTCTGGCTGAGAAATGAAGCTAGTTTCGCGTCGCCAGCGCTTCAGACTTCTTTAAGGAGATAGAAAGTCTGCTCCACCCTCTTCTGAAGATCAGGATCCGCAAGATCTCCGCTAGCTACAATGGCCCTTGTAGGTGACATGAGGTCCTGTTTATTTTGACGAATGTTGACGTCACTCACTCACTCACTCACTCACTCACTCACTCACTCACTCACTCACTCACTCACTCACTCACTCACTCACTCACTCACTCACTCACTCACTCACTCACTCACTCACTCACTCACTCCACTCACTCACTCACTCACTCACTCACTCACTCACTCACTCACTCACTCACTCACTCACTCACTCACTCACTCACTCACTCACTCACTCACTCACTCACTCACTCACTCACTCACTCACTCACTATTAGTCTATGCTACTATATATAAAAATTTGCCGCTCCCTCTGCGAAGAGAGCAGCCATTAGAGAGCATGGCAGCCAATTTACCCAGTAATCAAACCGAAGAAATCATTAGGCACTCTCTGATTCGTACTGAAAACTATATAGTGAATATCTTCATACACTCATCGGGCATACACACTGGCGCTCGTCTTAGAAAATGGAACCACTGCTTGCAGCAATATCCCGCGCCTATCGAAATGGCGCTCTCTAATGCGGCAATAGTAATGACCGCGCACGAAGTCTAAATGCGCTGTCGGCGGCTCTGGCGGCATCAGTAATGAGAAAGCGATGGCGGGGCCGCAGGAAACACGGGTGAGTTAAATCTGTGGCGTCGATTCGTGACCATGAGTGCATACGTGTTTGAAATTGAATGCACGGCAGGCGGAAGCAGCTCCACTTAGGCCAGGCTTGTGTCGGAGACAGTAGCGTGCCTCGTTATGCCACGGGCGAGAGATCTCCGGCGATGTGCCTCAATTCCTTGAGTATAGGTAAATTAAAAAAGAATGAAAGAAATTCGAATAATGCAAGAAGTGTCAAGTTTGCGGTTTCATTGATCCTAAAATGTAGGCCGAAATATAACCAGCTCGCTTATGCTCTTTATCATTTGGAAATTAATCTTACGTCAGTAACCTTTCTGTGTGTGTGTGTGTGTGTGTGTGTGTGTGTGTGTGTGTGTGTGTGTGTGTGTGTGTGTGTGTGTGTGTGTGTGTGTGTGTGTGTGTGTGTGTGTGTGTGTGTGTGTGTGTGTGTGTGTGTGTGTGTGTGTGTATATCTAGGAACCAACCTAGACAATCAATCAATCAATCAATCAATCAATCAATCAATCAATCAATCAATCAAAGTTCAGTAAAACGCAACGGGAGGAAAACAGCTCGAACACAGCCGCAACAGCGAACCATTCCCGCAATACAAGGCACACTGGTTGCAACAGCGTGGCCGGATGGCGGTACTAAGCGATGTCTGTCTACGCCGCAGCTGCTGCGCGTGTGTGCGAGAAAGGCGGGCGAGCGAGAAGCTGCCCGCTATCTCTGCTTGCTCAGACTCCCTGGCTTCCGCTACGGCGTGTGCACTGGGTGCAAAGCCAATAAGGGAACGTGACTCGCCGGGGTCTGCGGTCGGCTATCAGTGCTGCGCGAACGGCGACCTCGCCGAGCTGCTAAATCGAGTCCACCGCGCGCGGCGAAACGACGCGGACGGCTATGACGATCGTTGCTTTAGAGGTGTGCGCTTGAAAGCGACCATCCCATTCTTTGCTGCGGCAATAGTATAAGTGATGTGGCATTGCTCTTACAGAGATGGGCACCGAATGTAAGGTCACAGATGATGAGCTTACCCTTACAAAATATTACAACACAGGGAACTTTTAGGTGTTCATCAGGCGTTGATGAATCACGGAGGGGTGCTTTCGACGATAGCTTGTATTCAAGAAAAAAAGATTACGTCCGTTGCAGAACGTCGTCTCTCCAGTGCATCTTTGTATGCTATAGCACAGCTTGGAACAGCTCCTTACTGTCACCTTTAAAATTTGGTTGATACTCAATTTGTTTAATTTAACTTCAAGAGTATACACTCGCTTCAAGCTTTTCCGGTTCTTTATTATTATCGTTTAATATGCATTGCACCCGCAATATGTCAAGAGTAGAACATGTTAACCTCTCTCATGACGGAACGATGAAGCGAATTCGTATTCAAAGACGCAATGGGAAGGCGATCAATGCACAAGTAAAGCCTGCACCCAATGTTGCTAACAAGGATTTTTTAGGTCATATAAGCAGATTGCATTTTATTTCTGCTGAGAACAATTCCCATGCTAAATGATATTGCAGTAATCACGAAGGGAAAAGAATCACTTTCACGTAATCTCCGCAATTTCATGTGTACTTGCCGCTGATTCCGCGACGCAAGTGGGGCATGCGAGTTTAGTCCAAACCTCTTGGTATGAGCTTCTTTCCCGTCTGTGTCTGGGCAAAATGGCCGCTGCCGCCTGAGATGACCTAACCTGCCCGGATCCTGCCCTTTAAATATCTACAGGTTATTTAACGGACAGGATCCGTTTAATAATAATAATAATAATAATAATAATAATAATAATAATAATAATAATAATAATAATAATAATAATAATAATAATAATAATAATAATAATAATAATAATAATAATAATAATAATAATAATAATAACTGGTGCACAGGAAGCGAAAGGCGCAGTATCTGTCACACTTGCTCTGTGGACACCTGAACCGCGCCGTAAAGGAAGGAAGGTGGGAGTTAAAGTGGAAAGAGAGAAAGGGGAGCCGTAGTGGAGGGCTCCGGAGTGATTTCGACCACCTGGGGTTATGTCGAGTAATGTAATTGTTGAATTAAAATAAAAAAAATGAAAGTATTAAAAAGTGGGTTCAAACGCGTCAACATTCCCAGGATGAGAAGCAAATGCTTAACGATGCTAATTCACGGAATGAAAATTTTCATTCCGCGAATGTTAAAGGCGCTATATCGGCATCCCCTCTTAAGGCAAAACTTGAGCGTTCCCCTAATTTTTAGGTACCTAAACACTGCGTGACGCACTACGTCTTCAGTCCAAGTTGGTTTTTTGCAGTGGAAGTTAACAATTTGATCCCATAAAAATAAGAGCTGCAATATTTTCTCTTCTGCCTGCTGACGAATATACTGCAGATCACCAAAATTGCAGTATTTTTTTAAGCTCTATTTTGTAGTGGTCTAAAGCTTTTCAACCTGTTTTTTTTTTTTTTTTTTTTTTTTTCAGATCCCTTTCTTTGCGTTTCCATCTTGCTCTTTCGGTTGCAAGTAAGCTGGACACTACAACATTCACTTGTGTTGCTTGGTGCGAAAAATTCGCATGTCGCTTCCGAGCGCTCAAAGATCCAAACCAGATACGCACCGAGACGCAGAAATACTTGCAGAGAGCAATACACGAATTTCAAGGAAATACAGCCCAGCTAGCGCTGAAGCTCCGAGACCAGTACTTGAGCACCACCCAAGACCCAAGGGGAGAAGCTTACAGGTACAGTGGAGACGAAAATGTTGAGCTAGATTAACCTTTCAAACTATACGAGCTCAAGGCGGCCCTAGCGAGAATGAAACGCGGGACTGGGGAGGGAAGGGATCACGGTAAAACTCCTAGCAAACCTACCAGAGCACGCGTACCAATCCCTTCTGGAACAATTTAATTCGATCTGGACGGGCGAAGTTCCTCTTCCCACCGAAAGGAAGACGCCACTCATAAATTTCATCCCAAAGGCGGGCAAAGCCATAGATACAGACAACCTCAGGCCCATTTCTCTCACGTCGCGCGTGGGCAAACTGATGGAAGAGACAATGGTCAGAGACAGACTCTCCGAGTATCTAGAAAACAAGCGAGTTTTCGCCGACTGGATGTACGGCTTCAGGCCAACTAAATCGTCTCAGTATACTACAGCTCAGCTGAGAGATACTAAATTCGATAGAACATCCGAAAGAGGATATGATACTGGTGGCCCTAGATCTGAAGGAAACCTTCGATAATGTGACGCACGAGGCAATCCTGACACATGCTTCGGAGACGGGGTGTAGAAAGAACGCGTTCGAGTATATAAAACGCTTCCTCTCACACAGACAGGCCTACGTAAGAATTCAGAACGCAGAACACAGTCCCTTTCTATTAGGAACGAGAGGAACACTACAGGTAGCGGTGCTATCCCCGCTGTTTTTCAAGATGGCAATGAAGAATTTCCCGGCCCACCTGGATAATGTCTCGGGTGTGCAGCACGCGATGTACGTGGACAACATCTCCATATGGGCCACGTAGGGCTCTTGGGAGAAATGGAGGCCAGCTTGAAGGAGGCAGCCACCGCTGTGAATGAGTACGCGAAAAAATGCGGCCTTCATTGTCACCAGAAAAATCCGAATTCGTCCATATTCGCTCCTCCAAAAAATGCATAGACAAGATAGAATTGCGACTTGGATCAGAACTGATACTCGAGAGAGAGGAAATTAAGAGTCCTGCGTCTTTTCATTCACCAGCGTAAGCTAGCGACGACCAGGCTCGACAGCTAAAAATGTTGGGAGACCAGGAGGGCCGAATCGTCCGCAGAGTCTCAAACAAGAAAGGAGGACTGAGAAGCAAAGATGTTCTACGACTGGCCATTGCCTTTGTAACAAGCAAAATTCTGTACTGGACCCCCTATCTCCATCTCAAGAAACATGACGAAAACATTCTCGAGGTGATCACGCGCAAAATAGCGAAGAAGGCCCTCGACCTTCCTATAACCACGTCGCACCCAAGGTCTGGTCATGACGAACTCGTTCTAGCAGCTAAGAAAAGACCACCTCACCAGCCAATAAACGCGATTATCGCAGACACAGTCGGGGTGTCGCCTGTTAACCCATCTACACATACAACACGTACACGACTGCAACAGAGGAAAGAGTAGGACTTCCCCCAGGAGCGGCGATACGCCCTGCACGTAAAGCCACTCCCCACTAACATGTTCAAGGACGACCACGAGGGTAGGCGCATGGCCAGGGCAGAGACCTTAGCTCACCACTACGGAGGGAAACCCGGAGTGTACTATGTGGACGCGTCCGTCCTGCACCAAAGCGGGGAGTACACGGCGGCAGTGATCCACGAGTCCAAAACGGGGAACAGGCTCACATTTAATTCCGAAACGTAACACAGGATGAGGAGCTTGCCATCGCGTTAATAGCAACACACTCTGATTCCAAAACAATCATAACGGACGGGCGTGTAGGAACGTTCAACAGGGCTGGGTCCCGTACCTGGCTATACCGGCTGCTGAAAAACAGCTCGGACCTGGCCTACCGACTGCTGCAAAACAGCTCGTACGTAGGAAGTCCATCCCGCCGCTTAATAGTCTGGGCTCCGGCGCACTCAGGGCTAGGAGGAAACGAGGCAGCAGATGCCACCGCCCGTGCGCTTTCTAACCGGGCAACATCGTCCCCCTCCTCCTCCTCAGAAGAATTCACACCAGCCTACATTTTCAGACAAATTACTCAGCTGTACCAAACCAAACACAATCTTTACACCCGTGTAAAGGATTAACGAGAGCGGAGGAATGCGTGTTTCTTTGCCTCCTTACGAACACCATGATGTACATTTTGACAATGTCTTCTCCGGAGAGTGCCCGCACTGTGAAGAAATGTCCTTGGACCTCTTCCATATGGTGTGGGCGTGCCCCTCTAACCCTGCCTTTGCACCTAACCCAAACCCCACCCAGGAGTATTGGGAGGCGACCCTACTTGCCTGCTCCGACCTGAAAGCCCAAAAGGCTCTGGTCAAACGAGCAATGGCGGCAGCGGAAGCCACTGGGGTCCCGTATCAGGGACTACACCTATTGTTTGTGAGGGGAAGGGCACTAAGCCTGACCCCAGAGCAACCTCCATGGAACTCTCTTTTTATTAAACCTTTTCACCCCCACCACCTCCGCATTTAGATGCGCAGGGTGCCTATAAGAGAGAAGTGAGTGTCAGATCATTCCTAAGTTACAGGCAGGATTTCGACGCCGTGTAAAAGAAAAGTGTACTGTCGTTGCCAGCGTCAAACTGTGGCACTTGAACTCTATCGAAGTCGTTCGGATTGAGCTAGTGGGATGGAAGCAAAGAATAATCGGTGTAGCTTTAGGAGGAGTAGAAGGCGGACAAGAAAGCACAGAGGCTTCGTGTGACGGCTGAAATTAACTTAAGCAGTACGTGCGATGCTTAGAACAAATTGAAGGTTTCGTTTATTATTTATTTTTAAATACTGCGAGCCAATACATTGGCCCAAGCAGAGGCACTGAACAAAATCAGAAGTGAGTAAAAAGACGTATACACCAAAAACAAGTTCAAACATCAAAAAGAAAAACAATTAGGTTGGGCTTAGCTTTAGTTAAGCCCGGTAGGTTGCAAAATCAATAGTAGCATGGCTACGCTATGGCTCAGCTCGTAGTGTAGCCAATTGTTGTGTACCATGTTGACCGTACTATTAACACAGGATATACATTGGAGTTTAGTATTGTTTAGTTTTATTGTTTATACCTATGAAGACACATAGGTGATCACTGAAGTAGTGAGACTTTGTCTCCACACGAGTAATCACATAGCCATCGGGCTGTAAAGGGGGACCGTCCGGTCTTTAAGGCTCACTCGACATGTTCTACACACCACAGCACTTCTCATAGTCTCCTCGTCCCATTCTGGATAAGCTAGGCGAAAAGTAGGATACCTGAGCTCGCTTACCGGAGTGAAGCAGTCTTTATGCCATAGGCGATCACACACCGAGCACACACTTCCGAAGGGGTTATCCGTGAATCGACTATGAAATTCACGCGTAGCCGAGTCAAATTCACTAACTCTTCTCGCATACTCTGAACGTCGTTGCTCTTACAAGTCCTCCGTTGACACACTGAATCCAGCCCTCTCAAATGACGCTTCCCCGTCTCTTTTTCAAACGTACAACTCGTTCTTGCGACGTCTCTTCTGCACGCCGTTTCCTCCGGGTCTCGTTATACTTTACTTGTCGAGCAGCGCAACCAACACGCTCCTTTTCAAGCCGTTGTTGTCGTTCTTCTTCTGTTTCCTGAACGCATCGTTGCCGCCTTGTTGCATTCCAATGTTCTTGACTGCTGCATGAACACGTCGACAAAGAGTCTTCCCTGTTCAAACCGTCCATTGCGGTGTCGTTTTCCTCCTCTTCCTCTAACCTTTGAGAGAAGAGGTGCAGCAGCGCCTCCACTCAGTAGCAGCGCGGCTCCAGCTGCAGCGCGCCGTTCCTACCGACCGCCGCCACCACCCGACGGCTCGACTTAACTTGGTAGCCCATCTCGCAGTGGTATGACGTCACAGCCATCACGTGACTACGCCTTGGCTATGCGAAGGGCTGAAAATGGGAGTAGTATTGCTTTCGCAATAAAAACAACAAACAATCGTGATAAATAATGATCAGACGAACGCACGTCCCAGCTCACTACTAAAATAATCGGACCCTACAATGGTGTCCGGAAGAGAATTCTATTCTTCTATTGTTCTTGCAACGAAACTGTACTTGTGTGTTTTAGGTATGGTAAATATTCGAGTTAACGAAATGTACTTAGTATGTCTCATTTACTTGAAGCTAATCTGCTTAGAAGGAACGTAGTAGATACACTAAGTTTTCTACAAACAAATTTATTTATGAAGCAGTGTTAAGGTGCTAATCTAGAAGCATATTACTTGCACTGTTCGCTGCCCCTGTTGTGACAGTCATAATCATAATTTTACTGGAAGCACGAGTCATAGATCAGTGCACATAATATGTTGTGTTGCAAGTTCTTCAAGTTTGTCGCCGTAAGGGCTTTGATGATTAGCACCACATCGTATGGTCTGGATATGCACAGAAACTTGGGCTTCTATGCAGCTCTGACTTACCTTGGGCCTCCGGCTGCGCGCTCACCGGGTTCCGAGTCGGGTTGCGCGTGGCGGCCTCCGTGTGCTGACGTAGCCTTTCTTTGCGCGACGGCTTGGAGTTTCTGAGCTCGCTTTTCAAAAGCCCGGATCACATTTTCACTGCAGGCTTGCTCTCGGCTGGTCTGCGCCAAGGTTATCCATGTCATGCCTTCCGGGTCGTAGCCGCTTTGCTGGTTGACGTTTGCCATCTTCGCCGGGAGCGGCGTTCCCGCCGTGGAACGTCGGCGTTCAGCCAATAGGCTGAGCCACGGCTCCACAATGGATTGGAGGAAAAGTGCCCCAAAAGTCTAAAACTCGGCGCACCGGGTTGAGAGGGGTCTTCCTGCATGCCGGATGACTTGATGGTTCTTCAAGGTTCAATAGTTTTGGGATTCAACGCGTTGTTCCACCGCTATGGTCGAAAATCGCCGGAGCCGGTGTTCCTTGAGTCCGCTCGCTACGCGCGCTAGCAACGCGACGTGCGCGCCACTCGCGGCGGCGAGCGCGTCCCTGTCATGAAGGCTAAACGATGGCGTCAGCAGTGCTCTGCGCGTCGTCACAAATGAGCTCTGCGCCCCTTTCTCGGTCACAAATGCAGCATAAAACAGCCGGACACATTACTGTGTTGTTGGCTGTAGCAATATACTTACATGAATTCACTTGCTGGAGCACAATTTTACGGCTTCCCTACGCAGCTTTAGGAGACGGAACGACAGGCAGCGTTGGATTTGCCTTGTTTGTCGTGAAAAATAAGTTTAAGCACCGTTTTATTTACGAACATCATGCTGTAGAAGTAGGCACTTGTTGAAGTCTAAAAATGCGCAGAAGGGACGTTTCTTGGCATCTGCCGTGTAGCTGCACATGCATGACGTTGGATAAAGGCGCCGTAGATCGTTCATTGCATGCGCGTCGCAGAGTATACTGCTTATTTGTTTTTAAATTTACCTCTTCAGCGAAGATGGCACGAATTGGGTGCCTTCGGCGAAATCCAAGATATATGCAGCAGCCATTTTGTGGGAAATTAAAAATCGAATGAAGAAGGGCACCCGCCCTACGACACAAGTATTTCCCCTTCAGCCTACAAAAGAGAAAATTCCCCTAAAGCATGGAACAAAACAAGCGGACGTCACACAAACGAGCAAATACCGTAGCGCGGCGGGCGTACACTGCGAGACATTACAATGCAAGAATGGCTTAAAAAAAACAACGTGCTGGACACAGAGCCGCGCTCACACAGGAGGACCTTGCTGGAATCATATAGTAGGCGCAAGGAAACATAAACCTGTACCCAAGATTCCTCTACGCCCCCCCCCCTCTCCCCATTTCATCATCTTACATCCACGGGCTACATTCGGTGACCCGGCGTATGATCGCGGGATAAAAAAAAAAGATAAGCTGCAACTCTCCTGCATCCTGTCCCTTTTCTTTCCGCCGTCCGCAGCTCGGGTGCTTAAGATATTAGATACCAAATGGCCGCTGCCAGCAACATTCCTTTACTTTTTTTTTATTATGTTTAATAAATCACCACCCCCGCCACCACCACCACCACCACCAAGAACTCATTTGCAGTTACACCTGATAAAGGAACCGAGTAACTTCCGAAACGTCGTGTTTTTCTTCCCTTTTCTGTTGCCGTTGCTCTCTGTCACAGTTTAAGTTGCAAGAATATAGCGGTACTATGGGCCGGTAGTTACATTGCCTTAAAGCTAGCAGCGCAACAGTCAGCATGCTAAAGGCCAGCAGATAAATATACTTCTAATGGTTTTAATGGCGCTCTGATGCTTGTCTGCGCAACGCACTCGACTGTTACTTCGACCTCATTAGACAAAATTATCTCATTCACGTCGTGCACATTGCCTTCTTCAAAGTGCTTCGTTTGTTTCCTGATGTTTGCGCCTCGAAAGAATTTTCAACCCCATTAGCAGCGCCAAATCCCGCCTCTGCCCCGCCGGGGTGGTGCAGTGGTAAGACGCCCGACTACTGTGCCGGAGTTCCCGGGATCGAATCCCGGCCTCGGCGGCTGCGTTTCGATGGAGGCGAAACGAAGAGGCGTCCGTGTGCTGTGCGATGTCAGCGCACGTTAAAGATCCCCAGGTGGTCGAAATTACTCCGTAGCCATCCACTACGGCCCCCCTTTCTCTCTATCCACTTTCACTCCCACCTTCCTCCCTTTCCTTACGGCGCGGTTCAGGTGTCCACAGAGCAAGTGTGACAGATACTGCGCCTTTCCCTTCCTATGAACCAACCAACCAACCATCAGCGGCACACCGATAGCAGAAGACATCCCTGCGGAGACGCGGAGGGACCCTTCATGACAGGGACGAGGAACCGACCGCATGGGGCGCTGAACTCAGCTTCTGCGGTGGCAGTATCCATCTAGATATCAATGCGGACATATTCACTCTAGCCAATGCCCTGGGGTTTTGATGTAACAAAGGAAGCGTGAACGAATCGGCGGTAGAGGTAAACAAGAGAAGCTTCGAAGGTTGGTGGGTAAATAGCAGGGAGGGGACGCATGGAAGCTAAGTCGAAATTAAACACGGGTATTAAGACGAAAGCCTATATTGCCTCATTGTTGTCGTCAGCAAAAGCGTCACTTTTTTGCGGCGGCTCTGACAGGTCGAGACGGGACGATGTCATGGAGGTTTCGACCAATCACAGAACACCATCACAGTATGCACGAACGCGTGCCTTATATGGCCATATGCCAATCAATGATCAGTTACCAATGAATGACTAAATAAATAATGAGTAATTAATTAATAATTACTGTATAATGGTCACTAATTAATAATTACTAAATGAATAATTATTTAAGAATTACTAATTTGCGACAGTTGCGTAAATAATTACTTACTAATTCATGTCGCGCACCCGGTAAAATTAACCACACAACTGCGAATATACAAGGAGCGCGATCTCGTCGCTGCCAAACAGAATTGACTGAATAAATGCACTCGCAACGTGAAAGCGTAGTCGCTCGCTACTAGTAGCAGCATTCATCGCTACATGCGCCACAGTCACATAGCAGTATGCAGCACTACGCTTTCGCCTTTCATCACCTAGTCGCCAAAGTGTCCTCGAAGTTTTTAAAGATAACCCGGGGCTAAAAGGGCAGTCGTTAAAGTTGACGGATTATCTAAATTAAAAAAACCTACAAAAGAGTTTGAGCGTGGTGATGACTATCACCACTCTGTTTCAACGGGGACGCTCCATCTATCCGTCCATCCGTCCATTTCACCCCAAACATTCAACGCCAACATTTCACCCCAAAGAGCCGAGTACCAGGCCAGGGAAACGCTTGTACCCATTAAAAACCGGTGGGTACCCGGCGGCACTAGGGATCGAACCTGGTACCTCCCGAACGCGAGGCGGATGCTCTACGGGTACAGGCTGCCTATAGCGTAATGTTGCTTCCTCCTCACGGATACTATAATTGGCTTCAAGTCAAGCGTTGCTGTTTTCCCGTTCAGGCATTAATCAGAAAAGGAGGAATTGCCCTTTGGAATCCATATAAAGGGACCCAGGAGATACATAACAGGAACAGCCAAAAAAAAAAAAAACATTATCCTTCTATTTCTTGCTTCTACAGGATTTACAGCTATTTGTGTAAATAAGATGCGATGATGGATGCCCTTCTCAAGCTCACTTAATTTCTAACTTCTCCTCTAGCAGAGGAGATGCTGGTATATGCCGACACCTTTCATTTTTTTCGCCCACTTCTCTCACTTTCGTAAACGCTTCAATCAGCGCTGCCTTGATGCAGATAATACCCGCTTATACTGGCAGCACCATGTCATGTGCCACCATAATGCGCATCCTCAAACCGCTCGCGAATCGCGCACTGCTGTACATCGTGTCGGTGCCTTTCGAAGCAGCACAAATTGCGGCGGTGAATAGGGTTCGACGAACGGCGCTCACCGGCGACGCCAGCTGCAACGCTGCCGGAGCCAATCGGTCAGGCGCGTTGCACTGTCGCTGCGTTACACCTGACACGCGAACAACGGCCCCGCATTTCACTCACAAGAAAAAAAAATAGAGGCCCAAACGTGCGCGCGTCAAGAGAGCACGCACTGCACTCCAGCGGTTTATCTCCTCTGTCAGGAGCTGCCTGTTGTCATTTTCGCTTTCGCTTGCTCTTTCGCTTCATCTCTCTCTCTCTCTCTCTCTCTCTGTTACTATCATTCTATTTTCTTTCTCCTCCTGGGTGCTGACTCACTCTACTACGGGGCGCTTTGATTAACACGAACCAAAATCATACCGCGAAGCTAAGGGCAGCAAGCTTAAAAACAAAAGGAAGAATAAGCTAACATTCGGGGCAGGGGCGGGCTTCATAGCAGCGGCGCACTGCATAGCGCGTCGCTCTCGGGCGTGCATTTAAAGGAGGCCCCCACTGTATAGGAGTCACCGGCAGGGCACACCACCGTAAGGGGTCAATAACCCGTCCGAGAGGGAAAAGCGAGCGCGGGAAGACCTGCGGGTAAGAGGGACTGCACGGAGAGAAAGCCCGGAGGCCAGCGATGGTGACGCGCTGCTTGCCCGGGCATATCCCGGGCATTCCCGGCCGCAGGCTCACGAATCAGGGGTCTTCGCTTCCTTCTTTTCCTCTTTTTTCTCACTTCCTCCCCTTTTTCTTGCTTCCTTTTGCCTTAAGGCCAGAACGAACGCTACCCCGTTCCCTTCCTTTAGCTCAATTTCCTGGTTGGCACTTTTTATTTGCGCGCTTATTCGGATGGCCCATTCTTCGTTTCTTCAATATCTTTTCAAATTTTCGAGCCAGCCGGGCCTTCGGTCGGAGACTCCGTAAGGCGCGTGGTGTGTTTAGGTACTACAGAGTGAGCTGAGCGTCGACTCGGACAAGATTTGTTTTCGGGAAGATTTATCGGAATACCCAAATAGTGAAAGAATAACATCGCTCAAAAACGTCCGCGACGTCATTATTAGATGCACCCGCTGTCGCTCGGGAGCGCTGCAAGAACAACCAATTAATTTCGCGCTGAGGATGAGATCTTTCTCTTTATTATTTTTTTTTTTTTTCACATGCCTCTGGAGGGATGCGCGTAGTCACGTCTCTCTTCGAGGACACATTGGTGGTCTATCAGGGGACTGTTGCTTTATGCTTTATAGAAGGCACAAAAGGGTTACTTCGAAGACTTTTTTTTTTTTTTTTTTTTACCCCGTTTAGTTCGCGCGTTTGTTTGAGAGGGCACCAGAGTTTGGCGAGCATGTGTTTCGTTTTATCTGTTTGTTTTTTCACCGTCATCTCGAGTAGCCTGACAGGTACACTAACCCAGGAGATTAAAACGGCAGAACCCCGTCAAAAATATAAAATGTTTCGCAGTTCTTTTGCAACGTCAAGGTTTTCAGTTGTTCTGTACCATTTTTCTTATTCTGCAGTTTTTCTTCTCTGTGGTGCTTTTCTGCAGTCTGTAGTTCTGTAGCACTTCTCTGTGATGACAACAAAAAAGTTCTGTTGCTACTAGATATTCCTGTTGTCCTTTAATATCACGGCTAAAATCCGCGCAGAAATTCCGATATGACAATTTTTCTTCTAGTCCTTTTATGATTGCGCTATGGTGAACTAAACGATGGTTTGGTTTGGTTTGGTTTGTGGAGTTTAACGTCCCAAAGCGACCCAGGCTATGAGAGACGCCGTAGTGGAGGACTCCGGAAATTTCGACCGCCTGGGGTTCTTTAACGTGCACTGACATCGCACAGCACAGGGGCACCTTGCTTTTCGCCTCCATATAACTAAATGAGTGGCCATTGAAGCGTATCAGCTCCTTGTGCTGAGTATGTTATACGTACTGTACTGATAATTCGGCTTTTGATAAAGGAAAAGAGAGATGTATGCCAGAATACCGGCAAGATAGAAAACGCTGCAGAAAAAAAAAAAAAAAGGATTCAAGCAAAGAGTGCGCAAAGCGACACGGCTGTTTAATACCAGTGCACGAATGATTGTGCGACGTACAGGGACCTGTTTGCATTTTTACAACGTGCTCGCATGCATGTTTAGTGCTCAGCAGCAACATGAGCAAAACAGTTCATGTGGAGCCCCCGTAAGATAATTTGCTTGCTCACATTAATGGCGCATAGTTCTAGCGATCATCCGTTTATTCGAATAACAAACATTCTTCGAACATTACTTTTCCACGGCAGTCACGCATCCTTTGAATGCGGGTAATCAACTGTATAGCGAATGCACACCCAAGGTACCAAAAGAGCTTAAGATGTTCCAGTGTACGGCCTGCGCATTGGTCTGTGTTCGCCTATGCGCTCACACAACATATTTGTTGATTTATAGGACTGCGGCATTAATTTCGCCCAGACAGCTATCGGTACCGATCCTTCGATGGAAGCTTCGCCTTTCCGAATTTCTCGGCCTAAGCATTGCAGCCGGGATGCATAGTCTATAGGAGAAGCATCAACGGTGAAGCTATTGGTCAAACAGAATGAGATAAGAGATACTCTAGGCTTGTGAAGACAAAGTTCTCAGCCAGGCTTACATTTCTTTCTGCCTTGAGCAGAGAGTCAAGGGCGGAGAGAGAAATGCTTGACAATGTGTAGAGAGCGACAACGGATGCAATTCTAATAGATCGGCGAATTAGTCTGAATTTGAGAAAGATGCTCAAAAGATGATTGGTTCAAATGAAAAAAAAAAAAAACCCGATTATTCAAAGCTTCAACTGCAAGTGCGTGCTCTAAATGGATAGCTTTATATAGATTTTGGATGAATATTTTAGTTTCAGTTTGATGTTAGAACAAACAAGCTTATATGTATAAGGCACTTTCATCAAAGTTCGTCACGAGTGAGCGCTTAAATTGCGCCCTTATTTTTAACCTTGTATATTATAGAAGGTAAGCTGCTGCGCCGCGTGAAGATGCCATGCGAAGCCTGGGTGACTTGGCACGCATACTTCTGTCGCGGGCTTTTTTGTGGCGTGAGTGCTGGTGCTTCGGTAAGTTGCGGCGTGCAAGGAAGACCGGTAGTCCGTATGAATTCAGTGAGGACAGGACTATCACCACAAGTCTGACTCAAAAACGGCTCCAACCTTCTATAATTCGACATTTGCATGTAGACACGGATACAGCGCGAAATAATTTATTTTACCGGGCATCGCGAGCTTGTGCCGTTGCTTACGCACCCAAGGAAGCTGTTAATGACAGAGACATTGACAAAGCAGCTTGAGAGCGTCCAGCGAACAAAATGTAATAAAGCGGCGCAAAGAGGAGCTTGCGTCTGCGGTTCAGTTCTGTATTAGCGCTCCAGGCAGGGAGGGTATACTCATTTAAAATTCTGAGGCGGAATACTAGTTCACCCGTCTTGTCACTCGTCTGACGATCTGAATTCTGAATAAAAGCAAAAATAATGTAAAACGTACACGTGCTTGTCGACTTAAAACAACTCGCTCAAATAAAAGTTTGGTTTGGCTTGTGGGGTTTAACGTCCCAAAGCGGCTCAGGCTATGAATGACGTCGTAGTGGAGGACTCCGGAAATTTTGACCACCTGGGGTTGTTCAACGTTCACTGACATCGCACAGCACACGGGCGCCTTGCTTTTCGCCTCCATGGAAAAGCGGTCGCCAAGGTCAAATAAAGCGCTTGCACAAAGTTTATACAATGGCTTAGTGCCCAGAAATGGGTCATATCGGAGTAAACACTATTTTCAGATAAACGATACCTTAAGCGCTACGAACAAATACTGTGTATGAAGCAGGAGTCGTAGTTTGTTGAACACTATGAAAATATAGCTTTGGGAACGATTTTGGCAAAAATAACAGCAATCAATAATATTCAATTATGGCTCCTTTAGTGATGCCTGCTGCGTAGCTTTCTAGTTAAAGCGCTGTTTTTGATGTCGTTTAAATGGCAGTTCGACGTTGTTGAACGCTTTAATGTCTCACTTCCACAAAGCCACCACTTGCGTTCTCCGAGAGATACCACTGGAAGCAGGCTAAGCATGTGTGCACACTGCGCTCAATGACCTGCCCATGTTGGCAAATCACACTGCCACAGTTGGTTAAGGATATATTTAAGGCCTCATTTTAACCACATTGTTCCTGGATATCCTATTACCTCTTGGCGGTATCCAAGAGGGGTGGGTCGTCTGCAGTTTGAACCGACTTCATTTGTCTACGCTTCTTCTAATTATCAGCCATAATTATCTTCTATTGAGAAGACACTCATACGATCGCCAGAGCCAAGCGAATATTATGTTTGTGCCGCGTCCGTTGCCACGACTCTACGACACCACTAACGGACCTCCACGCGATGCCAGATTTGCCAGCCTTTCTATAAGAATTGTGACGCAACCGGCTAATTTTATACGCGAACGCTGTAACTGCTTCGCAGCAGTCGCGTAACCCGAGTGGGAAGGAGGAATACATCGCACAACGAAGTGTCGGCTGGGAGAGGAGAGCAGCCAAGTGCGAAGTTGGTACCGTCTTTGCCAAAAGTAACCAGGCTGCATGCTTTGCTTCTCGCTTCTACTGTAAAAGCAATAAGTATTCTCAGAGGATCACAACTTGCTAAGAAGTAAGGACAGGAGCTCGCCTTACTTTGCACAGATTTACAGTTCCAGAAGTGGTACGAATTCTCTACTACTCGTCTGAGAAGCGGAATATACACAGCCTGGTTACTTTTGGCAAAGACGGTGCATAGCGCTCACGGTATCGAAATTGCGGACAGCCGTATGGCGGTGAAGGCGTGGTGCTGGCGGCCCGCATTTTTGTTAAGTTTGACTTGTAGCGGCCGTGGAAAGTGAACCGAAACCCGACGGCTGCAGGGCTGCATCCTGCTTACCATTTTGCTCCCGTCTCTCTTTTTTGCTGTTTTTGCGTTCTATACGTCTGTCTATCTCCCCGAACGTTTTTTGTCATTTTTTGTGTATCACTTATTTTGCTGCTGTTCTTTGCTTCTCCGATTCTGTTTCCTGTTTTTGTCTTGTTTCCAGGTCTGAATGCTACCTTCTGTTTGTTTTTTTTTCTTCTTTAGGCCAGCGTGGACCACACTGCGACTCGGACCTCGTCTTTCTTTCTTTTTTTTTTATCATGATTATTTTTATTTCGCTGTTTTAAAACGTTTTTGTTCTTTTAATGTTGAGCGTTTGCTCATTTTTATTTATCTTTAGTTGACTTTGCGCCCGGAAAATTTTTTTTTTCTGGTCCAGGCTCAATCTCCTTTTATTAGTATTATTATTTTTTGTTCGAGAGGACAAATAAAATGAGGTGCATATGATTTCGAACCTCTCCATAGTTTTACCCATTACTCTTCTTTTTTAATTCTCACCATTTTGTTTTTAATTTTAGCTTTCTTGCGTTCCCTCGTGGAGAAGTTAGACTGCGCTATTTCCTTTCCTCAAAATCAGTTTAAAGAGGAGCGCTGGCAGTTTAGTGTCATTTGTACTCGCACTTACGATGCTTTCGAAACGCGCAGTGGGATTTCTGTGTTCTCAGTTGCGTTCGAGCATGAGTTCCGTAGCCGCCCTTGATCGTACTCGCAGGTGCTACAGTAGAGTTCGCATTTCCCTCTTCATGAGTGGCATGTTTGAGGTTGGCTCATCACTGCATCAAATGTCTATCAATGCGCTATAGCGCTGCTTTACTTGTTGCTTGCAAAGTCAATCTGACCTGCCCGGAATAAGATTCTGCCAAAGATCGCAAAAAAAAAAAAAAAAGGCCTTGTGTGCATGTTGCCACAGAAATACCAAAACATGTCTTGAAGACACATTAGTGGGAATTCTCCCCTGGCATACCCAACCCGTTAGTAGCCAATGAAATTACAAAACAGGCCAGCCAACACACACCTATCGGTAGCTAACACCAACCGGCTCTAGCCGATTAATGCCCGCGTAGCCTGTGAATTTAGCTCTGCCATTTTCTTAAATGTCCGCAGAGAGCGGAAATGAAATCCCATTTGACCTCGTTGGTTGCCATGGTAACTGCGGTGGGAGGAGTGACAAGGCCGGCGTCAAAGAAGCAGAAAGATTGCATTGCGCTACTGGTCGCCTGGTGGCGCGCTGCGTACAATGTTTCTAAGAGCTTTTACCTTCATAGACGTATAGCTGGTCCGAAGCGTCTCTGCTGATCTCTTACCCTTGCAGCTTTCTGTAGTTTTCTGGGCCATTTTACGTTTCCACTAGCTTCCTAAGGTACATTCGAAGCAGGGTGTGCTGTTTATAGCAAAGTGTTTGCAGGTATTAACTACCGCTCTGTATATTGAGTTAAAGGCCCCGTTCATCTGAAAATACCTCATCTGCGTTGCCAGCATCGGAATAGTTCGCGTCTCGCGCCTGCTTCTGGCAGGTGGTATAGCAGGGGACATGACTGAACACCGACTGGTCGCCGCGAGGTGCGACGTCACAAGACCGCACGAATAGCCTAGTTGGCAGGGACTGTCAACTCGGGCAGATAGTTTGAAATGGGTGACTGAGATGTAGATGGAACCCTGCACGACTCTTACATACCGATTCTGGCATGCTTTATACCTGTGTCGAATGGTCTTTAACATAATGTGACAGCTTACGACTGCAAGTTAATGAGTATGTGCGAGGATATAGTGACACAGAATAATAGATCAGCGAGTGATTAAGCGAGTGACAAAGTACGTGTATGTGAATGAGGGTACGCAAGGGGAGCCGCAGAAGGTAGCCACTGACGTTGCAGCGTGGTGCCTAAGATGAAGCTTAGGAGTCTCAAATTTTCAGACGTTGATAGCGGTACATCACTGATCCCGATTATAATTGCGAAATGAAAACTATGCAAATGAAAGCAGAACTCATTAATGTCTCCTTCGTAGGGTGCAAAATGAAATTGAAAGAAAAATGTAACGGCCAATGACAACAATAAATGTGCACGAAAGAAGTGCAAGAAAACGTTTCGCTCACTGCATAGACCGAGAACATGAATACAAGCATTCATACGAATAACTTTCATTTAAGCAACATAAATGTTACATTTATACCAGACATTTATACCGCAATGTAACAAGCATTTCGAAGAAGGCTTCCTAATTACTTTTAAAGTCTATAATTTAGTCAGTCAGTGCAAGTGTAGAAATAATTGTCCTGACGAAAAAAACAATGAACTTGCGACCATAATTCAGGTTATAAAGCAATTGATTTGACAAAATTTTCCCTCCATTAGTCCGAGCAGAACTGCACAAGCACGACTCTAGCTGCGGTATAAGGCCGGGACGAAGTCAACAAACTTAATTGCACGTCGATCTAATCAAGTAATAAGCAACGAAGAAAAATGAAGAATTATGCAGCATGAACGTCTGCCTCTAAGAGCAGGCTAAGCGCTACTCTGGGAAAAAATAGCTGCACTGAGGGAGTGCTCATAATTGGAGCCTCACGAATTTCTCATAGCTGACTGGATGGGAAGGCAGAACGTACCTTCGAGGTCTCTCTTCTTTAGAAGCGCTTTGCAGAGTTCCATTGGGAAAACGATTATGTATCCAAAGAAATTCTCATAGTTTTTTTTCCTTTTTTTCCCGGCTTATCGTTCGGTTTCCAGCCCATTCATCGAGCAAATCGACATGGAGTTGCGTACCTGGCTTTACCTGGCGTAGTCACGTGAAGCTATCGTGACATACAGTACTCGGTCCAAAGCTAAACCACAGCTATATTTCTTTCTTCTTCGATTAAGAGACACTTTAACACTTTCTGATCACTTTCAATATTTTATTCGGCTTACTCATGTCGAAACAGGTCCACTTCCGGTTTTTTCGATTCATTCATGTCGAAACACGGCCACTTCCAGCTTTGTGACGTCACGCAGGGACGCCATATCCCGACATCGGCATCATAACGTCTCTATTCCGACGTCCTCATAGGTCATGTGACCGGAAGTAAAGTACCACGCGACAGGAAGTGAGGTATCGCATGATCACTTTGGACGTCGCCATTACTCCGGTTGGCTATTTCGACGTTCGATTGAATTACTTGGCTGTAATTAATTAAAAATCACTTCACGTGCACTAATTATTTCCTCTGGCGACATTTTTTTTCGTCCTTTATCGACTACAATAAAGCAATTCACTTTTTGCAGTCGCCCCTCACTTCGACACAATCCTGCTGATAAAGTTCTGGTGACAAACTCCTCAAACATAGCCACTTAATGCTTTCGAATTAAAAACTCTAATAATCCGTCGTGGTAATGCAGAGTATATGGCGCTTGACTACTGTTCCCAAGGATGCGGGATCGAATTCCGGCCGCGGCAGCCGCTTTTTGATGGAGGAGGAAACAAGGTGCCCGGGTGGTACGCAATGTCAGTGCACGTTGAAGAACCACAGGCGGTCGAAAATTCTGCAGTCCTCTCTTAGCCTTAACCGCTTTGGGACGTTAAACCACGTAAATCAAACCAAACTTTGAAAAATCAGAACTCACTTTCCAAAGGGAGCAAATGAAAGCAATATGTACATGGTTAGCAAGAACTTATAACCTACGAGACCGCGTCGTATATAGTTTCAACAAAGGAAGGCTATCGTACTTGGCACCAAACTGGTCGATTCAGCATATTGGATACATACCCTTACTTTGGAAATTGGAAATGTAAATTTGGAGGGACACCTAAGCGCCGCATTTAAGGACACAAGATAACGTTAGTGGTTCCCCTTTGCTAAGTCTCCTTGCGGGTCCTTATTCCTGCACATGGACATTTACACTCGCATAGTTAGTAACGCATTTTTTTCCCTCCAGTATTTCGCGTATCCTCTTTATCGTGTGAGAAAGGCCATCCAAAACACACACACACACACACACACACACACACACACACACACACACACACACACACACACACACACACACACACACACACACACACACACACACACACACACACACACACACACACACACACACACACACACACACACACACACACACACACACACACACACACACACACACACACACACACACACACACACACACACACACACACACACACACACACACACACACACACACACACACACACACACACACACACACACACACACACACACACACACACACACACACACACACACACACACACACACACACACACACACACACACACACACACACACACACACACACACACACACACACACACACACACACACACACACAAAGGGCATTGCATACTGCTATGCTGTCGCTCATTCTTTCAGATGAGCTGTCGACGCTCAGCGTGTGTTGATAGAGGTGGAATCTGCGTCTTGCCGGCGACCTACCTGGCACGCTTTCCTCCCTCACCCATTGCACTTCAACATTCTACCCATTCCCTGCCCCTATTAATTTCGCGGGTGACAATTCAGGTTTTTCATTATAAGGTGTGAATTGCTGTGGCTAGTAAATATTTTTTTTTTCAGTCACAGTTGTGATATTGGTTTCCGCCCTTAGTTACTACTTCTTTTTTATCAATATTTACAAAGCGCCCGTCGTCAAACAGATGGCGGCAAAGTGCGAGCTTTCAACGAAAATGTTTAGGAACGCCACACAGCTGCACTTTAATAATGGTACATGGAGCGAAGTGGCCAGCACAGTATTTGATGTGACCTCCTCGAGCTCCGCACTTTCAACGGAGCGCTGCGGGTAAAGAGTAGCTGTTCTTGCTTCGCTGAATATCGCCGCTGATCACACTTGGATACACCAGGCTCCAGGAGTTGCGCTCACAAATTTAATTCCTGCTATAGGCTAAAATTCAGGGGCACTTTCGCTCACTGAAGTGCTTCAAGGCGGAAGCCTTCCCCGCCGCGCAGCTTAGGAATTGACTGCGAGACCGTTTGGGATTGACTAGAATTGTGACAGATATCGCACATTTTCTTTGTTGTCAACCAATTTTAAACCAATAAGTACTTTCTTCTGGGCGAGTTGGTTCATATAGAACGTTTTGCGCTCTGTCTTGTTGTCACGTCTCTTTCTTTTTCATCTACTTTTTGCGCAAGTCTTTTACCTTTTGCCAATTTTAAACGCCGCTGATGCCTGCTGTACTGCATCTATTTCTATATATACCCTGTGGTGCGGCGTTCGAGTAAGCACCAAAAGAAATGTTCCGCACGGACGCCGGGATGGAACGCCCGGCGGGGTCAGCTTTGTATATGCGTGGTTGGTTGGTTGCACAACATTTATTTCCATCGGAAATGGGCGGCATCTTCCCTGCCCCCGGCACGCGTGCCGGGGAAGACGGGGAGTCGTGCGCTCGCGGATTAGAGGCAAGCAGGTAGCCCTTGGCTTTTTGCGGCCTCTTCTGCCAGATGGACGGTGCGGTGCTGGATCGTAGGGTCCGCGCTTCGCAGTAGGGTATCCCAGGCTTCTCTACATGTTATATTTAGTCCTATCCCTGGAGATTGTGGGCACTCCCAAATTATGTGGTCGATGGTCCCTCTCGCCCCACAGTGTCGTTGTTGTTGTGGCCGTAAGAAGAAGGAAAAGAAAATACACGGGCCTGCTACTGGCTCTGTAGCTGAGCCACCTCCGCTGCCTCGTGTGGACAGAAGGGAAAACAGAGAAGAAAGGCTTGCACAGATCATTGTCCCTAAGGTCTGGTAGCGCGTGAAACGCCCAGACCGGGTTCATGAAGGTATTAGTTTGTAGCCGCCTCCACGCGACAGCTTCTGTTTTGTTTAGGCTAACATCTGGCAGGGGTACTAGTCTACGTCCCAATTTATAATGGTCGTATACACGTGAATCTTCTGGCGACGTCATCACTAGTCATAACGTCATAGCCGAATAGGACGTCATTGTCACTTCCGGTTATTAGACATGCCCGGAAGGGACGTCATGATGGCTTCGCATCCGGTCATGACTTCACGGTCGATCACGTCACTTTGTGACGGCTGTGGACGCCTCGAAACGTCTAACCACTACTATTGGTTAGTGATAGTTAACCATGACGCACTTTCTGAGTACTAGTTAATGTCTGGTTAGTGTAAACACCCCTTAACTAGTAAGTGATGGTTAGTGATAGTTACGATGACCTCCAAATGCATGGGTTCCTATGGAAATCTGCTTAACTATTTTATTATTAGTCGTAAATTATCATGAAATTATCTGGAAAATGCCTCAAATCATGTTCCGATATCATCCTGCGCCTTTCCTTTCCTGTGAACCAATTATTATTATTATTATATCATCCGACTGCTATTGATTAAGTATCGATACAATGGTGATTGGTCTTAGCCCATATAAGGCATGCACCCGAAACGCGGACACATTTGCGGACACATTTGCATTGGGCGTTAAAGGCTTTAACCTTAAAAATTCCCTGCAGTTACTGGTCGGTGCACGACTGCGGGCGAGCCACCGCGAGCAGCTAGGAAGGCACCTTCTGCACTATCATGTACACCTCAGCTCAGATTCGCTTAGCAGAGAGAATTCATGAGCACTTTTTAGCCGTGAATAGCTCTACTTTAATTGTACCATCAAAGTAGCGCATGCAGGAAGCCAGCACGGCGAGGTGCTGCAGATGGCAAGCTGCGCAGGTCACGCGAAAATATTTCACAGTAGCGCACGCGCAATCTTAGAGCGGTACTTATTTACCAAATTTTGTCAACGCCCCATATGTGTTGCCATCGTGCAGCACCTGCTTGCAAAAGGGGCGTGGGTTTTAAGTATTCCGCTCTGAGGCGTTGGATGCGTATGTCCGACTTATGTGAGGGTAGCTTCCAAAAGTGTTGTAATTCACTGTGCTCTTCCTTGCGTATGGCGGGCCAATACGCCAGCAATTATTTTAGTGATTTCTTTTTTAACCCCCTTTTCCCTCTCTTTATGGTTTGTGGCGTATCTCATTAAAAGAAAAAAAAAAACAGTGTATAAGCTGGATTCACCAATATTTAGCGGTATACAGGTTCCGAAATATTTGTGAACCCGCTTTCGGATTATCTTTTCGGGATTATCCGCAGCCAGGGTTAGCGTATGGGTATAATTACAACTAATAATCGGTCAGAGCGTAGGTAATGACTACGGACAGAGTATATCCACACCGACCCTGAAGCGATGCTCGTTACTATCCCCTTTCTGATCCCCCAGTCCCTACTGCGCGGCCACCGTCCCGCTTTTGGTCGGTGCAAGGCAGCGCGTGCTTATTTCGGGACAATTTTGTTTTCTCTAGCGTGGAGAGAAGGTGTAACTGAATCTTGGCAGGCTAGCATTAGACGCTCGAGTAGCAATGTGGGCACAATGATTGCGAGGAGGATGGGAACGAAAGCAGGGACTCTAAAACAGCAGCGGGTCGTTAGCAGTTAACCTTTAGTGAGAGCAGGCGGGCCGAGATTAATGACGCGCACCGCACAAGGCTCGGCTATGAATAGTGCGTACCCTCTCCATAGAGGCTGCTTCGGTCGTCTGGCGCGATAAGAAACAAACGCTCCATCTGTACGAGGTCTGAGCACATACAATTTCGACCCCTGAATCGAAGGACATCCAGTCAATCGTTGAAATGCGTCACTAGACTCCGGTCGAGCTATTCCAAGAGTAGTCGCTGCGTTGACGGGACCATTTCATGCGCACATTGACTATCGTGACACGGTGCTTTCTTGATCGCCATGAATAAAAATATAGTTGAAGAGCAAGAAGCTGCGAAAAAAAGAAAAACAGCTCTATAATAAAGATCTAAGGGCACAACAATTCTTCCAAGAAGGATTGTCGAAAGGAGGGAAAATAAGTTCTGATCTCGGTTCATTCACGTAAAAGATTAGTTTGGTGTGCTAGGTGCCATGTACACGCCTTAAATTTCGGTCACCCTTTTAACGGAGGCAACCAAATGATAAAAAAAACTGGAACATCCACTAAAGAGGGGGGGGGGGGGGGGTTACAGCCTTTGCTTCCAAAAAGCGGGGGCTGTGCAGGCTAGTATCCACTGAGCAGCGCAGTGTGGTTTTGAAAATATATGTTGAATATGCAGTTTTTGGCACTGGGTTTCCAGTAGGTAAGGGATGGTATATATCACGCACTAGTGGATGACAGCATTCGTGATTGGCAGTTCCTGTTCATTTATTATGTTTCATTTTTCTGCGGCCCAGAGGGGGATATGGACAAGTTAAGAGGAGCTCTTGCTAACTAGCTTGATGATGACGTGTGAAGCTTTGCTGTTTATTTGGGAGATACGATCGAGAATATTACTAGTTTGTACAGTGCTGCGCCCTTACTGCAAGCTCATAACATCCTTGGAGTGTCATCCATGTTTCATTATTCTATTGGCATCCTCATATTTAAATTCATAAATGGATCACTTCTCATTTCAATAATAACAGTACCCAGTTCCTGCGACGTAATTTCACTCGGGTCTCATGCCAAAACAATGTTTTACTCCCAAAACCCAGAACCAATTACTGCAAATCCACAGTTCATTTCTCTGCCTCATTTTGTGGAATTCATTACCATTCGGAATAAAGCAATCATCTAACATTCATGCATTTAAGCGTAGTTTTCGTACTTTTCTGCTATTGCGCTAAATATTTTTTTTTAATTGATAAGAAATACGTATCCCACATTCAATTGTTTCCTCTGTTTTACATTTTATAACATGTTACAAATTTACCCTCCGTTTATATTTACGACATCTTGTATTTCTTTGTGTTCTACATTTATATTACATAACAGTTGTAGGTTTCACCCGCTGTTGTTTGTAGTGAATCATTTTTGTTTTGCATGCTTGTAAAATGAGGTCCCCTGTGCAGCCATTGGCTTTGGGACCTCCTCCTGTATTTACCAAATCTTTGTATTCAGTCATTGCATTGAATAAATTCTGATTCTGAAATTCTGATTCTGACTCTGAAAGAGAAAGGCCAGATAGTTAGCGGAGCAAAGCTAGATTGTGAAGTTCAAGTTCGGATTTTAGTTGGGTTGCACTGGTGCAATATGAATAATTTGAAAGAACGAATCGGAAAGCACGATTTTGAATAGATCCCATTAAATTGGTCAGATTAGTCTGGTAGTGATCGAAAACAGAATGGGCTTACTCTAGTTTAGATCGTACAAGTAATGTGTAAGCAATTAGTTTGACAGAAGGAAGATGCTAATGCAATGTTGCGCCGTAAGTAGCCAAAAACACGATTCGTAGATTTAGTTATACAATGACTTGATCAGGATAGATCACTGGAGATATAAATATATCTAGATATTCGACCGTGTCGGTTTGAGTTATAGGAAAAGCGTAAAAGTGGCAGGTAGGATATGAGTAGTTACATACATACATTATAGGTATTACTTTTCTATTTATTGAGAAGCCTTGAGAGGTTCTCAAGCCGTGCTCCGCGTGATCTATGGCAGCCCTGACACTCTGAGGTGCGATGCGACAGCAGCGTCCCGGAAACTGACGGGAACGACGGTGGTGGCCGGGAGCCCCGATAAAACATCGCACAAATGATGCGCAACGGCAGAGTGGCGGCCGTGTATATGCAGTGATTTCACACATCCGACAATAGAGAGATTTAGCTTACCGTGATCCGTGATCCGCGATCCGCCACCGTGACTCTCTACCGCTCGTGGGCGGGGCGCTCAAGCTGATTGGTCCCGACGCGGCAGGTCTATGTGCCGACATCAAGTATGTGGCGCCATCTATCGGCGTTAAGGGTATCTGGGCATGCGCAGTGGAACGCGCTGTGGCGGATCACGGTAGCGGATCGCGAATCACGGTAAGCTAAAACTCTCTAATATTACAGATACGGTCACCGGCGTTGGATCTCTTAAAGTTAATTTCACAGGGCAGAGGTGTAAGAAAGCCGCTCGAAGTGCCCGTTGCTTATGCGGAGCTAGACCGCCTCTGCGCCCGACCACAAGAAGAAATGCCGGAACTGATGAGATCCGCGAGCAAGTCGGGTGCCGCCGGTTTCCTGCCACACGCGCTTGCTTCATGCGTTGCTTGCGCGGCGCGTGCGACATAAATAGCTCGCAATTGGAAGCGGCGGCCGGCGCGTCGACTACGGACGTACATTGACCGCCCCACTACCCTGTTTACTGGCTACGCAGCCAACTTAGGACACGTGTGCGAAGTGGTTAGCGGGGAAAAAGTAACTGTAAATAAGCTGAGCGGGAAGGCGATTTTAGCTTCCGTACTCGCCGGAGAGTGCAGTGCAATAGCCCGACGCACACTTTTCTTTTCTGGCTGCGCAAAAATCTGGAAACAGGATGAGATCATAAATAATGGATAGGAGAATTAGAAGCGCCATTCACAAATATTTTCGCTCTTCTTGTGTGCCACATCATTACCCTATCATAGCCTGGAACGTACATATCATACTATAGGTAACTAGATAGCAGTGTAATACAAATCATACGTCTCGTAAAAAGACGCGAAGATTGCTCTCTAAACCCGGCTCTCGGCAGTTAACTTTAAGGTGAAAACCTTACGTGCCTACTCAAGCAGGAAGTATAGCAAGTGTGGACACGAACTAGCAACCGAAATATAAAGTGATTTCAAATCGGAATTATCACCCAAACGTTCCCCGCGGAACTTCGAGTGTTGTGTTCTATCATTTGGTCTACCATTTAATATCCAACTGCTAGTTGTAGGCTAGTGTGCATGCGATAGGTACTCGAACAGACAGCGTGTGTATCTCGAATCGTATGCTGTTAATGGAAGTTTAGGTGTCCACAGAGAACTGAGACAGATATGGTGCTTTCTATTACCTCAAAAACCAAACAAAGTAAAGACGCTTAACACTTTGGCAAACTACGTACCAGTATCTCAACGCTATGAACCGCCAAGCAAAACCACGCCAAAAAGCCAAACCAGTTTAAGAGAAATTAGACCCCGGGTTATCTTTTTTTCTGAGCTAGTTGCTGACTCATTTTGAAGCTGATCAGATTACATATACTAGACTGAAGGGCGCTGAAGCATCGCCTTTAAGAGTTGAACGCGATAGCATTTAAACCTTGTTGCTTTGAATACGATGGATGGATGTACAAGGCTTTGAATCGGGTGACGGCTGAAGCCATCTGTTGCCCCGTATGATCGAAAGGATTTGACAATACAATATGTTGGACGAGTTGGTTTCGGACGAGAAGAGATGACCCAACAGCGCTCTTCTCTCCTCTTATCATTTGTGCTGTCAAGTGTGCTGTTATTATGGATGACGAAGGAATTTTCCAGTGAGCACCGCATCGCAGGTAAGCAAAGCGGAAATGTTCTTTGATACTCGCTTAAGCATTACTTCCGTAATTAGTTACTTTCTAATGACGCACGTAAGCATCAGCTGGCAGTCATAAGGCAATGCATACATTAGGTCCACCTTCATTCGGAGAGAAGCAATGGGGTTCTGTGGCGGAGTGGTTGCGTGCTCTCCTCCCACTGCGAACGAACCGTGTAAGTTCACGGGTTTCCGCAAAACGTTTGTAGTTTCTTTCCTTTTTTCTGATTTTCGCGTTACAACCACAACGCCGACACCGGCGTTGCTGCGACATGGAGCTTTTAACGCTATCGCGTAAAAACAAAAACAAAAACAGAGTAGATTCGTGACGTGCTGTAGCAGGGCCAATGCGAAAGTTTGAGGCCTACAGAGTGTCGCTATTAACGATCCTTTGCTTCCAAGAAATATGGTCGAGAGCGACACTATCTCCAATTGTTCTGGCCAATTTTCTTTTTAAATCTTACTTTTCAGCAGGGCTGATCCCTTTTGCCGGTGCTCGATAATCGATCGATTCCTTTCAGTTATCGACATTCTTACAACAGTTTTCAAAGTTAAAAGTAACTTCAATCCCTATGAAAGAGCGGGTAAATGCAATTCAGGTGACTGCTGCGTTCCGCGTGATCGCTTTGGGTGCCTCGAAGATTTAAATAAAAATAAAATTTCATTAAGGAAAAGGCACAAGCAGGAGCTTCGCCTCATATATGAGTCAGGGAAACATTGACGCTCAGAAAAAAAAAAGAAAAAATATGTTTAAAAACATTGAAATAGCGATAAAATATTGGATCCTTTGCGGTGCCGAAAATACTACACTAATATGTATAGAATCAAAAATGTTTCCCCCCTAGAATGCCGCAGGCTTTCAAAATAAGAATACGTTCTTCATTGTTGAAAGATGCGAAGAAACGCTGGTTATTTTCGACAGCTGTAACTTCATACGAGTTTCTGAATCCATCGCGTGTTGTGAGACCTGGTTTGCTGATGCGATCAGAATAGTGCAGCACAAAATAGAAAAGATGGGAAATAATGTGAGACCTCCAGAACCGGTCTCTCCGCACTGCTGATACATCGCGGATGAGTACATATTTGGCCAGCATCAATTTATCCCATTGAAGGCTCCTAACACACAAGAAAAAGGCCGCGAAGTTTTGACAGAAAGACAGCGGTGATCTGCTCCTGCGAAAACTTCCACGTCGTAACTGCCCTTCTATAAACGAACAAAGGAGCGCTTTTTTTTTCTAACATTCATTCGTGCATGCAGCGAAAGTTGCCAATTTGTTCCTTAGAATGAAAAAGGCTAGACTTAATTGTGACAAATCTACCATACAGTCACCTTGGTTTATTTTTTGCTATTACCTACAACAAAGATTGTTGAAGACACTAAAGTTCCGCCTTAAAGGATATCACGCGCGAATGTCTTAATGGCTTTCCGCCAGCGGCTTCTCATGAGGATTCCTGCTCGCGTACATGCAATTTGGTACTCGCATAATCATCAATCCCTTGATTTGTGCTTGTATTATTCCACGAATACACATTAGCCTGAAGTCGTACGATACCGCATTGTTAAAACACTCCCGACATATATATTTCACCCTCCCAACTCAAATGAGCTGCCTGATTTGGCAAATGCTGCCATCCTATAGTGACGTCACACAGGTGCCGACCAATCAATTTCCAGCCATGACTCCTGCTAACAGCATCTGTCAGAGATTTTTCGCTCGCAACGCTACTGTGGACAACACTGACGCCGGATTTTCTGGAGAATGGGGCTCTTAATATTGTACGAGCGATGAAGAAGAAGCGGGCAATGGCATGGGCAGGCGCGCTCGAGCTAGGTCAGCCATCTATCATTAAACATTTACCATCGCCATCGGTCATATGTTCCGTCTCCTTTCTACATCGGCTTGTCGCCCCGTAGCATTTGGTTGGAGGCGCGGGGTACGTCATCATCACTCATCAGCTTGGCCCGGAGCTTCGGCGCCCTTTGTTTCTTGCGCCGCCTTCAGCGGGTTTCTGGGACGACGCATCACCTGGCGGTTCCCCAGCCTGCCAGACCCGACGCGACATCGCCGTTATCCACCCCTCGCCCAGTTCCCCGCTCGGACCACAAGACACGAAAAATGACAAGTAGCCCGACGTTAAGACCCCACCAACCCGAGACGCCACGAACATTCGATTATACACCGAAAGACACAACGCACGACAGACCCGACCAAAGGACCCGACAGACCCGAGACGCCGACTAGACGACGAGCCCACTGACCCAGTACTACACGTGAAGACATCACCCCCGACTGGTACCCAGTGGTCAAATCCTGACGACCATTGTAGCAAAGGCTTCCTGGGCCAGGCTTCATCGGTCATCATGGCGGCAAGCCGCCATCCTTTTTTTCTTCTGTCTTCACCGATCCACACATCATCGTCCTCTCATAAATCTGATCGACTTTGACTTCTTCGTCCACCGATCGGGGCGATCGCTCGGTGGCCCCGAGTAGTGTTACGGGCGATGAAGAAGAAGCGAGTACTGGCGTGGGCAGGTGCGCTCGTGCTAGGTCAGCCATCTTCATTAAACGTCATCTACCATCGCCATCAGTCATGTTCCGCCTCCTTTCTACATCGGCTTGCCACCCCGTAATAATATTATCTGGTCAAAATGGTAAAGGTGATAAGAAGCGGCCAAAGCCTAAAAAATGGTGTTCGCGCTTACGAGAGTGAACTTACAGCATCCTTCTGAGCATTGAGGAGTTGCCTAGGGTGGACTCGAGTGAAGCGACGAGAAGGAGCACTCGCCCATTATGAGAATCGGTCATGCGGCAACAGCGAAAAGGTACGCAGCTATGTGGTACCTTTGATAGCCAAAAGTGAGTTAGTTAAAGTAGTGTTTTTTTAAACGAGAAAAAAACAATACAAGGCCGTGCAGGTGGTCTTGGGTTGGTATTGAGTATTTAGATGTCAAACTGATGAAAAGAAAGAGCGCGAGATATAGTATCGGGTAATTAAGAAAAACAAAAACAGCGCAGTGTTTGTAATGCTTCTGCCATCGTCAGTTTGTTTGCGCTGTTTTGGGTCTTCGTTTCCCAAAACGTTTGTACTGCACCATGGAACTGAAGCTGGCAGAAAAGTAGGCATAGATTGCCTGGTACATTAAATCACTCAGCTTGAAATATCAAATCGTAATGATTAACCTATGGTCAGTGGCTCGTTAAGCAAAGGGACAGAAGAGATACTTCAGTTCAGTTCAGGCGTTCAGTCGTGTCCGACTCTTCGTGACCCTATGGACCATGTCACGCCACGCTTTCCGGTCTCTTACTATCTTCTTAACATCACATAGCTTCATCTGCAATGCCTCGAGAATGCCATCTAACCATCGCGTTCGCTGCCTACCCTTTCTCCGGCGACCCTCAACCTTTCCCAACATCAAATCTTTCTCCAGCGACTCCTCTCTTCTCATCAGATGACCAAAGTAGCTGAGCTTTAACTTTAGAATTTGACCCTCCAATGAGCAGTCAGGGTTTATGGTCGACAATATCGACTGATTTGATCTTCTGGCAGTCCAAGGAACTCTTAAGAGTCTTCGCCAGCACCACAATTCAAACGCGTCAATTCTTCGGCGGTCAGCCTTTTTCACAGTCCAACTCTCGCATCCATACATCACAACTGGAAAGACCATAGCACGGGTTATACGGATCTTGGTTGGCAGACTAATGTCTCTGCTCTTTACTAGGCGGTCAAGGCTAACCATTGCTCTCTTTCCCAGAAGCAGGCGTCTCCTAATTTCATGGCTGCAGTCTCCTTCCGAGGTAATCTTGGCGTCCAAGAACAGAAAATCTGTCAGAGCTTCCACTTCTTGTTCATTGATGCTCCAGGACTTGATAGGGCAAGACGCCATGATCTTCGTCTTTTTAATGTTCATTTTAAGCCCAAACTTCTCACTCTCTTCTTGTACGCGCATCAGAAATCTCTTGAGACTTCTGAAGAGATACTTACGCTTTGTCTATGAAAGCTTTGTTGCTGGGTGGCATATAACTATTTTGAGTAACAAACCACTAGCGACAGCGGCTTGGACGAGGTCATTGCTATATATTCATTCTGAGGTGGTTGTAACGAGATATGGTAGTCGCGAATACAAAGCTGTGTTCTGACGCCAGTAAAAGGAGTGTGGTATAAACTGAACGCTATCACACAAAGACGTACCTGGTAGAAGAAAATGCTGCAAACAAAACACATCAATGCCGAACGGGCGCTATCGAGTAGCCCAGCATTGAGCTGCCCTGTGGTTCACTGAGGTATTGCTTTTCATCATCATCAGCAGCAGCAGCCACTGCTGCTGCTGCTGATGCTATAGCCACTGCAGGGCAAAGGCCTTTCCTATTTTGTCCAATTAATCCGGTCATGTGCTAGCTGCATCCACCTGAGCCCTGCGAATTTCTTATTCTCGTCCACCTACCTAATCTTCTGCCGCCCCCTGCTCCACTTACCTTCCCTCGGAATCCAATTGGTTACTATTAGAGACCATCGGTTATCCCCTCTTCGAACTACATGTCTTGCCCATGCCCATTTCTTCTTCTTAATTTCCACTAGAATGTCAGTAACCTGAGTTATTTCTCTGACCCACTCTGCACGCTACCTATCTCTTAACGTTACACCTACCATATTCCGCTCCATGGCCCTCTGCGTTGTTCACAACTTAAGTAGAACCTTCTTGGTTAGCCTCCACGTTTCAGCCCCATAGGTGAGTACCGGTAGGATGCAACTGTTATACGCTTTCCTTTTGAGAGCTGCCAGTAAGCTGCTAGTCATAATGTTTGAGTACCTTCCAAATGCGCTACATTCCAATCTTATTCTCCTAGTTATTCACTTTCGTGGACCACTAAGTAAACGTATCCTAAGTAGACATATTCACCTACCACTTCCAACGCTTCGCTACCTATGTTAAACTGCTGTTCCTTTCCCAGGCTGTTCAGCATTACCTTAGTATTCTGCATATTAATCTTCAGGATCGTCGTTCTTCTTCTGTCTATATCATTTATCAGTATTTGCTGTCGGTCCCCTGAGTTGCTTAACAAGGCAATGTTATAAGCAAATCCCAGATTACTGAGATATTCTCCATCGACCCTGATGCCTAGTTGCTCCCATCACATGCCTTTGAATATACTCTCTAACCAAGCTGTAAAAAGCGCTGTGGAGATCGTGTCTCCTTGCCTGTCACCTTCCTTAATTGGAATTTTATCACTTTCTTATTCAGAACTATGGTTGCTGTGAAGCCACTTTAGATATCTTTCAGTACTTTCATATATAGCTCACATACACCCTGATTTCGCAACGGTTGCATGGCCGCTGGAGTTTCGACCGACTCAAATGCTTTCTCGTAGTAAATGAACGCTATGTATGGTTATATTCCGAGCATATTTCTATCATCTGTTTATAGTGTGGATATGATTTATGGTAGAGTACTCTTTCCGAAATACTGCTTGATCATTTGGTTGATTAAAGTCTAAGGTTGTCCTTATCCTATGAGCGATTACCTTGGTAAATACCTTGTACGTAACTGGTATACTGAATGGTCTCTAATTTTTCAAGTCTTCAGCATCCATTTTCTTATGAATCAAGATAATGATAGCGCTCTTACATGATTCTGGTACTTTTGATGTCACCAGGCATTGCGTATACAGGGTGGTCAGGTTTTCTAGCCCGATATTCTCTTCGTCTTTCAACAACTTTCTAGTTAATTGATCCCCTCCAGCTGCTTTCTCCCTTTTCATAACTTCGTCCTTCGTTACTGGCGGGACGTCTGATTGCTCTTCTTTACAGCCAGTTTCATTCTTGTCTTGACTACTATGGCTACTGTAGAGGTCCGTATGGAACTCCTCTGCTACCTTGATTATCTTGTCCACGTTAGTAACGACACTGCCTGCCTTGTCCCTCAGTGCATAAATCAGATATTTGCCTATGCCTAATTTTCTCCTTACCGCTTTCAGGCTACAACCATTCTTTAGAGCATGCTCAATTTTCCCCGTGTTATACTTCCTAATGTCGGCTACCTTGCGCCTATTGATTAGCTTTGATATCTCTGCCGGCTCTATCCGGTCTGCTGGGTTGGAGGCATTTATACTTTGACGTTACTATATCAAATCTTTCTTCTCCTTAGACAGTTTACCGGTATTCTTTCTAACAATACCATCTACTCTATCACGCAGTCAGTAATGATATCTCTAAAAGTATTGTCCATTGCTTCTAGGCACTTTTTTCATACAAAGTGCCACTAACCGGCGCTGGCAGGGATACACGAAACCTCGATGGAGGCGAGTTGAACGTTCCCAAGATAGGACCGTGAATGTGGAGGGCTCAGTCCAGCGAGAGTCAACAACGACCCTAAGAGAAACAGAACACTCGCTATCAGGGCTCACTGCACTCGCGCCTATACGGCAGCATGCACTACGGCTCTTTTTATTTCTTGCTGTCGTTCGCGAACTCTGGGATGGACGCCCACGTGCGCGAGAAAGCAAAGTCACAGCGCCAACGAAAAGACAACGCTCTGAGAACACAATAGCCGCACATTTCCCCAAAGGGGGTCAATGGCGTGACCTTTTTTTGCTCCTGGGTCGGTTTTGTTTCCTTCACGAGGACAGGCGCGTTGTATATTCGATCCGCTTTTGCTCGCACGTGTAGTTTTCGGCTGCTGCGGGTAAGGGCGGAGCGGTAGTTATTGCGAAAACTATGCAGCTCTATGAGAGTTGCAGAACTGCGCGGCTGCAATGCGAGGTCGGAAACCAGGAAGCTGCCAACAGACACTCACCATTTGCGGTCAATAGACACACACCATCAGACATTACGAACCAGCGGCGGTTATGAGTCACTTCCGATGGAGAGGTCTAGAAATTGCAGAGCGTATAGCGTGGTTTTCAGGGATAGCCGGTATAGTACGCACAACATGCTTCCAATTTTAGTTATCCTACAGATGGTCAGAAAGAAAGTCAGTGAGTAAATACAATCACTCTCCTTGAGACAAAGCCAATTTCGAGCGAGAGAAGTAATGTAATCACTGCCGCGCTCGCGACTGCGTTGTTCTCATCACCATGCCTGTGGAAGCGTCACTCTTCAAACCTCGGAGCAGCCGCCGTTCAGGATCATTCATTTTATTCACTATCCTTACCCCTCGTGATCCTAAATAAATGTATGCGCATGTGCCGAAATCAATTTTTTCTGTGTCATGACTCATTATTGCGCGTAGTCGTTACTTTAAGCAAAGAACGTGCGTTTGACTAGCCCATTTGATAGCTTTACTCTTTGGGTTTTGAATTATTTGCGCTACAGGGAAAGCTAAGCTGCAGCAGAATATTGATAGCTTTATACAAGCGATGTTAGGAATAAATTACTAAATTACCGCCATGAAGTTTTTGGCGAAAACCTGCCTGGTAGCAGTACTCGACAGAAAGAAAAATACGAGTTATTTCTATGCTGTAGATCCTGCTTTCGAACTTACTTCTATTCCCTTACTTATTACTTACTTCTATTCCCAAATTTCCCTAAACAACGGTCCTTTTTCTCGGGAGACGTGGGTACAGTCTGTAATGCATGTTTTTACTGAGAGAGAGTGACAGAGATAGGGTGAGACTGAAGCCCATGGGCAGAGTACTCCGACCTCGAAAAAATCAAGAGGTTGTGAGTGTTCACGGCTCTTCTGGTTAGCGGACTGGCTCGTGTTATTTGTAAGTTAAGCCAAATTTAATCGTCTGCATACAGCACTATTGTGGGAGCTAATTTCGAGAGTAGTCGGACGGTTTTCAGCAGGGAATTGCTTAACCGAGGAGCCCCGATATTTGCGCGCGCAGTTTAATGACCCCCCTCCAGATGTATGTATGTATGTATGTATGTATGTATGTATGTATGTATGTATGTATGTATGTATGTATGTATGTATGTATGTATGTATGTATGTATGTATGTATGTATGTATGTATGTATGTATGTATGTATGTATGTATGTATGTATGTATGTATGTATGTATGTATGTATGTATGTATGTATGTATGTATGTATGTATGTATGTATGCATGCATGCATGTATGTATGTATGTATGTATGTATGTATGTATGTATGTATGTATGTATGTATGTATGTATGCATGTATGTATGTATGTATGTATGTATGTATGTATGTATGTATGTATGTATGTATGTATGTATGTATGTATGTATGTATGTATGTATGTATGTATGTATGTATGTATGTATGTATGTATGTATGTATGTATGTATGTAACTGAAGATGGTCACGGCGAAAAACACTTTAATAGCGACGTGAGGCCGGACCACGGCCGAAACGTCAGTATTAAAGTGTTTTTCGCCCTGACCATCTTCATTTATTTGCTTACCCTGGATCCAACAGCTTTTCCCTTCGGATATATATATATATAGTTCTCACTTTGCTCTAAACGATCTAGGAGAGGGGGAGGGGAAGGCGCGGCAGCGCCAGCGACGCAGCAGCTACATTTCCCTGACGTCATTTTCACTCGCCTTTGCCTTGTCGGCGCCGGCCGTCGGCTCCTTTGTTGGCTCTGCCGCTTATCTCGCTGCGGTCCGTATTTTGACACCACGGAGGCCCGCTTATCATTCTACACGGTCGTATACGCGGCGTCGGACATCGGCGATGCGGCTGTCCCTAATAGAAACAATTGCAGCAAAGCGTTGAGACGGCAAAAACAGGTAAAAAAGGCAAGATAACGCAATTAATAAACGTCAGGAGGTGTACCGTGTGGAGAAAAACAATGAACGACATAAAAATGGCAATATTATGAGAGGGGGGGGGAGGGGCAGAAATTCACGCGTAGCGTGGCTGGCGACGCTGAATGGTTGCAGAAAATGCCGGAGCGCGAGTGAAAGAGTTGGGCAGGCAGCATAGAGAGCGAGAAAGGATCGGGAAAGGATGGAGACGAAGGGTGAAGGAGGGGAGGATAAACAGAATAAAAGAAACGCAAGGGAACTAAGCATGCGCCATGTCTTGTTGGCTACGCTGTTTTTTTTTCTTTTTTTTGGGGGGGGGGGCGTGTAAACAATGAACGAGGTGAAGAAAGGTTGGCAGTGTGCTCTCAGCGAGAGTGTATATTGAGCGTCGATTCAAGGAAATAATCTAAGAAACTATGCTCGAACAAACTTGCCGGTAATGACTAGGGCTGCTTACCGTAAGCGCCACCATTCTACCAAATTGCGCTGATGTTTGAACTGAAGAATTGATGAGCGCGACAGACGACTAGTGAACACTTTACAAGCTTTAAAGCAGCTTCCACGCAAAAGTATGGGGCGTTAGCGTTAAAACGGAACGCACAGTGCTGTAGGAGGGTGGGGTTGCTTTTGCAAACTAGTTGAGGAAATAACGATGAGATTGAGCAGATGTGGAGAAAAATATCAATTATGCTTTCTGCATCAACAAATTGGTGTCAATATAGAAATGGCAAAAGTTTGAACTAGACATCCACCAAAGAACGAACGTGTTGAAAATGAAGATATCAGAAGGCTTTGTCCTCACTCGGTTTCTTTGCATTCCACGGTGACCCCGGCTTCGCATTGAACGAATTCTCATTGCGCATCGAAAGTGCCTCGGAGGAGATGGAGAGGAGCGTCATATCCTTTTCCGTACTCCCGTCTTTAGAAGGAGGTCGGTTGGTCACGTTATGAAACCTAGAGATGCTGGGATGCAGTCGAAGCGCCTACATACCCCCCTTTCTCTCCTCTGCCTCTACAACCCACTCTCTACGCTCCCTTCTCTTCCTTTTGAACTTCAATTTGGCTCCTTTTAATCCTCTCTGAAAGAAGCGTCGAAGAATGCAGAACTCCTCGTGGTGGAATGCGTGGAGAAATAATGGAGTGCAGTTTCACCGTTCTCTCTTACTGTGCCCCTTCCTTTATATAGTTTGCTCGGCTTCCTGCGAACCTTTCTCCCCCCCCCCCCCACACACACACACGCGCGCGCACACGCATGCACACACGCACGCACAGATATATATATATATATATATATATATATATATATATATATATATATATATATATATATATAGTTCTATCCTTTGGCAACAACGGCCAGCTTTTTTGTTTGTATTTGCTCAGCTCAGTACGCCCAGCAACCGGTTAGTCATCTACAACTCGCGGAACGCCACGCGACAGAAGTGCCGATGTACCGTCCATGTTAAAAAAACATTTATTGGGGGAACCAGGGTAGATTACAAGGATTGTGATGGTTCCTGATCCCGGTTGATGCCTGTCAGGCCCTGCCTGGAAGTAACCGTTTCAGCCGAATCAACAAGCATCTGCTGGGAGCCTCGGCTCCGAGCTGGAGGCCGTGATCTCCAAACCCTCTTGATTCGAGCGGCCCCAATGGGGCGATGGCTGGAAATCACACAGCACCCACTGGGAAGTGATCACTACATCATTAACATTTAGCTCCCCTTTAAGCAACCCCGTCACACGTACATACCCCACAAACTGGTGAACTGTAACGCCATCCGCGCATTGCGGAAGGACGGCCCAAACACACATCTATGAATGGGTAGAACTACGACTGACCTCCAACGAAATACCCAGCACATCACAACCATATAGGACACCACCATCTTAAATTCGCGCCTCGCCTACCTCTGGCAGGCGTACCACAACCTCCTCGAGCGCTGGAAACGCACAAGTTAAACAGAACGGCCAAAAAGCGGCTGGCCGCACTGCAGAAGCAGATACAACAACACACAGAGGAGCTCTGCCGCTCTGAGGGCAAGTTTGCGACGGACTTGCCAACAAACTGTATCAAGCGAGCTTGGCAACTTCTGAGGCATCTCATATATCCCACACAGTCCAAATCTGCTGCACAATACCATGTTGCACGCGTCGTACACGCACACAACAGCGACCCGGACGCTCTTCTTGACACCACTCACCGGACATGCACTTCACCCGGCACGTCCGATCCCATGCCCCCCTACTCAAGTTACCCTAATCCGGAACTAGACGCCGATATTTCGGACGCGGAAGAGCTGCCCTCCTGACTCTCCGGACGAATTCAGCACCGGGACTTGACAAAATCTCCAATTCTATACTCCGCAACCTGGATTACAAATCAATCGCCGAGATTAGAGTGCTTCAACAAACGGTGTGCGGAGGGCACCCTTCCCCAATACTAGCGAAACGCAGAAGTGATATTTATACCAAAACCGAACCAGCCTCTTACACTGAAAAATCTGCTCCAAATCTCGCTCACCTCGTGTCTCAGGAAACTTTTCAAGCACGTGGCACTCACGAGATTGACACTTCATATGGCGGAGAACGACCTTACTCGCACAGCATGATGGGCTTCCGTCCCCGCCTCTTTGCTCCGGACGTCACGCTGCAACTCACGCACGACATCTTCGACCCGGTTATTCAGGTCCTGGCTTTGGATCGGTCCAAAGACTTTGATCGCGTCGAACATCAGGCGATCATGACTGCCCTCTCTCGCGTGAATATATGTGTATGAATGTACACTTATATTCCTGCTTTCCTCACAAACTGCACGAATGAGGATCATTTTGGCCCCCTTGACTCACCATCCTATACCCTCAGGATCGTCGGTATTGCGCAGGGGTCCGTCCTCTCTCCTTTCCTTCCTCCTCTCCTCTCTCCCCCCTCATTCCCCATCGCCTGGAAACTGTCCACAATACCTCATCCAACTTCATCTTAGACACTCCTTTTATGCGGACATCACACCATGAAGCAACCCCGTAGTCATGGCGACATAGAGGATACATGACAGAACGCCGCTTCATTCACACAAGAACACGCCCAAGCCATCGGAATCTCATGCCCTCCGAGACGTCTGAGCTCCTTATACTTCGCCCTACGACCCGCAGGTGCCACATCACATCCATTGTCATTGAACTCGATGGCCGTCCCGTCCCAGAGGTATACCCTCCGGGTTCTGGGACTTCACGTCCAGAACATTGGAAAAACTATGTAACCCTCAAGAAACTAAAGCAGGTGACAGCTAGGCGCGATATCGCACCTCATACACCGCGTTTCGGGCCACCACAGAGGTATGAAGGAGAACGATCAATGTCGTCTCATTCACGCCTTTATCCTCAGCGTTTCTTATATACAATTCCCTTTCTGACGCAACAGGCAGGAAACGGATTCCTTGGACGTCATATTACGCACGGCGTTCAAAACGGCCCTACACCTGCCAATCAACACTTCCACACAAACGCCTTCTACAGCTGCGTGCGCCTCCACAGCACAGTTGCAGAGGTTATGGAGGCCCATCGCCACGCTCAATACTTGCATCTCCCCTAGACCTCCATCGATCGACATATCCTGGACTATACTGAAGTCGCCCGCCGCCGACCTGACACGCCATGTGGGACTGATATGGGTGCGTCCACAATCTGGGAGTCCCGGTAACAAGTGCACCAATGCGTTAGCCCGAAGGTCTTTAAACCGAGCGCCGGCGGGCTCGGGATTCACACGGTATCGCAAGCACTCCTTCAGTGAGCTAACGGACTCCTATCGGGCTGAACGACTGCTCTAACCCCCATTCCACCCACTTCTAGATCACCAGACGCTCTGGCGACGACTCCAGACGCGCACCCTCCCGTCCCTTTATAGTACGTCTCGCTATCACTGGACGCTCACGGATCCCTCCTGCATCCTGTGCAATCACCCCTGCGCCACCATCACCCACATCCTCTTCCAATGCCCGGTGGATCCTCCCCCTGGATGGTCTGGAGCACTTCAACACCTGGGAGGACTGGGAGACCCTGCTGCACTCTGAGGACCTGGTGCGGCAGAAGATCGCGACAGACAGGGCTGTCGACGTCATGAACCATAGGAACATGAAGGTTTGAGTGTAGTTGGATCGTGCGGGGGCCCTGGGGCATGCATGCCCCAAACTCATTTGTTTTAATAAAGTTATTGCTACTACTACTACTTTGGATATAAACATGATATGATCGAAGGTGGCTCTAGGTGCGCCGCATAGAAAGCATGTGGGGCCATACCGGCCCGTGGCCAATCATGCTGGGGAGGGAAAGGTTTTGGCTTGTAGCAGTCGCCAGATTATTTGATAGGGTTTTTAGAGAGGTATGAGGCGGGGGACAGATGAATCGTTTTTCTTGGTAGTGAAGAGTTATATCATGATAGGTGAGAAGTCTGTCCCGCGGGCTTCCACAGTCTTCTCTATGTCCCGCTCGGTGTACGTGCGCTAGAGCAGTTGAGTGGGCTGCCTCGTTGCCGAGGTTGCATGAATGGCCTATCACCTAGACGATGTGAATCGGTCGGGGAGCTTTGGGGCCAGAGGTTAAGATTTGATGGGCGACTAGGTGTATCTGCCCTTCTGCGAAATTTTGGATGGCTGGTTTAGAAGCACTGAAAATTAGTGTGGCAGTGGAAGGGGAGATGGTTAGCGCTATGGCTGCCTCTTCGGCCTCTGCCGACATTTTCGTTTTGACAGAGGCAGAAACGGTGTGACGGAAGTTATCGAAAGTATACTGATGGCAAATGACGTGGGTGACTATTCGGCCGCGTCTACGTAGACCGCTTCGGTGTCAGTTGTGTGGGCTTTGTGTAACGCCTTAGCTCGAGCCTTTCGTCGTGTCTTGTGGTGAGCAGGATGTATATTCTTAGATAATGGTTGTAAAGTTGTCCCGGTTGTTTTGGAGGAATAGGAGCTGTTATCAGAGGGTGGACAGATTGGTTGAAGTTTTACTGCGGCGAGGATGAACCTGCCCGTTTTTGTGGAGGAAAGCTATTGATTTGAGCGGTAAGATGAACTTCCACTAGTTCTTGGAGTGCGTTGTGGACTCCTATGTTTAGGAGGCGTGTGGTCCAAACACGCACTTGACGAATAAAGTGTGACAAATACCACGCCTTTCCTTTCCTTTAAACCAATTATAATCATATGGAGCACTGCAACGTAAGCACGCCAAGGAAAGGAAATTTCCACAGTGTGGCACGAGCCCTGGCCTTCCTACCAAACGATCTACAAGGGCGCGCGATATACCGTGTGCAGTAGCAACGCTCAGGCTTTCGCATTTCTCCACTGCAGATTCTGCAGTGCTCTCCGAAGTTTTGTTCCCTTGACGTCAACGCCCCCCCCCCCCCCCCCACACCTATTCCCCCTTTAATCAATGTACTACTTTCCCACGTCGTTCAATGAATGCCGGAAAGCCATGCGGGGGCTTCAACAATAAAGCAACAAATTTCTCCTTCCAGATGGTGGCAACGGATCATTAGGCATATGGTCGTGTTGAAATACGCAAGCCAGCAGTTTCTTCTCGGTTTCCAATGCCGAAGACCGCACCATAATTTACCCTGGCCCAGCCTCGTTCTTGCTTTCCCTTTCTTTCTTAATTGAATTTTTTATCATTTAATAACATTACAGTTTTCTTAATACCGAGCGAACTACCCGATGTAATAATACTCTTGTAGTGTCTTTCGAAATTGCAGGCTCCACTCATGTATTTCGTTCAGTTCAAACGGCTTTATCTCGGAGAGGGACTCTACTAGATTCCTCAGGAAAGGGTACTCTAGACACGTGGACGGAAAAATCGGAAACCATGATAATTCGCTCGACAAAATGGCTGCGCACGCAATCTATGCACCCCTACTTGCTTCCGGTTTATTCGACGAAACATGAATCAAGACGCATACAATTGACGCAGTGTTTGCACTGGTTTGTATTTCTCTTGGCAATAAATCTATTATAGTCGAGGAATCAAATGCATGCTTCACTGACCGAGTTGTTAGGTAATGATTGAATAGGGCCGCTCGAACGGCTGTTATCAGGTGAGAGCTGATGGCAGTCAGTCAACAGGTGGGATCCATTTATTGCGGGGGACACTTGCGATGTCAGTGCACGTTAAAGAACCCCAGGTGGTCGAAATTTCCGGAGTCCTCTACTACGGCGTCTCTCATAGCCTGAGTCGCTTTGAGACGTTAAACCCTACAAAACAAAACAAAACAAAACAAATCAAGACTTGCGGGACACAAACGCTTTGTTGTTGGGAGTATGACACGATAATATTAATAGCTACCGTATGCCGGGTCCTCTTGCGGACCCTTGTTCAGGCATACGTGTACTTTGCTATTCGCGTAATCACCGATATCGTAATTTGTATCTAATATCTCAGACATACTCATTAACATGCTGATGTATGCTGCCAGATTGTAATAATGAAATACAAATACAATGAACACTCGCAACTGCTGCTCCATTGACATGACATTCTAATAATGAGTTCGGTTCCGAGGTCGTGAGTTCAATTCTGGTTAAACCAACCACGTTTTCGAGTAATGCCGTGTCCCCGCATTGCACAAACCGAGAGTGTTACAACTTTACAACGTTAGTTCTGCTCCTTCCGTGCACTACCCAGACAGCACATTTCATCGGCCCAATAACGGGGATTGATTGGGGATTACTGGCCCACAAGTGGCCCAATGGTGCCATTGAGCTACCAATAATGTGCAGCCACGCTATACCATAATCATTATTGGCCCAGTGAACTTCACCCATATCCGTTATTGGCATTCAACCGGCTAAGAGCGGTCAATAATGCCCATTCATATTGAACAGTTTGCCATTATTGTATACACAATGAGGCAGCCTGGTCATTATTGGCCCACCAGCTGCAATTGTTTGCCAATATCTTCCACACCATGGTATAACCTGGTAAATATTGTCCGGTCAATAACAACGGCTTCTCAATATTGAATATATCTAGGCATACAGTGGTCAATAATGTCCAACCAACTTTGGCGGCTTCCTAACATTGTAATATTTTGGTTTCTAGTGGTCGATATTGTCTAATGAGCCTTGATGGCTGACCAGCATTGCACATATCATGGCATAGCTTGGCTAATATTGTCCAGCCGTTATGGTTGCCTCGTCAACATTGAATATATCTTGGCATACATTGGTCAATATTGCCCCACCAGCTTTGGTGGCATCCTAACATTGTATATATCTTGTATTATAGCGGTCAATATTGCCTAATGAGGTCTGATGGCTGGCCAGCATTGCATATATAATGGCATAAATAGGTTAATATTGTCCGGCCATTATGGTTGTCTTGTTAGCAATAAATAAATCATGGCATATATTGGTCAATAGTGACCCGCCTGTCATGGCGGCCTTGCAACAATGTATACATATGCATTATATTGTTCAATATTGTTCGATGGACTGTGATGGCTAGCCAGCATTGCACCCTAATGGCATAGGTTGGGCAATAATGTTCTGCCAACATGGATAGCTTGTCAACATTGCATATATCTTGACATAGATTGGTCAATATTGTCCCATCAGCTTTGATGGCATCCCAACATTGTATATATCATGGTTTCTAGTGGTCGATATTGTCTAACGAGCTTTGATGGCTGGCCACCTTTGCACATTTCAGGCTGCGGCGGCGCTAAAAAAACAGTAGAGGCAGCTCGGACAGACAGAGACATTTCTAATACTTGCATCTCAATATGACAGTGTGTTGGTGCTAATTTCGTCGCAACTAAATTTTTCGCTGTCCCGGACGTCAGTTTACGTTCAACTGTAGAAGATATTCATATGCCATACGTAATTTGGGCCACCATATATATAACGTTTATTGGGATTAATGTATAGATTGTCCTAAAGTTGTTTGACTGAGCTGACCAGACAAAATGAACAGAAGTGCCCATCACGGGAAACGTAGAATATATTTTTCTGAGTACATTTTTCGTGATTCGCTAATTGTTGTGGATGACCTGCGAATATACTTGACAATTTTGGTAGAGAACCCTTTTATTTACGACTTTAGGCACGATTAATTTTTATGTAAAATTCTGCATGTAATATCTTCGAGACAATTCCTGCAGACTAGAGGCCCGGATGTCGATCACGCGTGGACGTAGCTAACACAGATAGCGTTCCAAACTTTAGCCAAGTGTTGAAAAAATTCTGACAGCACGTGGAATCTGCACTGCAGAAATTAGCGAAGGCGAAATTAATGCTACGGCATACGGTGCATTACGTATTATTATCGTTATCAACTAAACGCAGTGTCATTACCATTGATTCTGTCACCATTGTGATTTTCACTAATTGCAGCGTCATTCTCGTCGCTATCCTCACGGTAGACAATGAGAATTACGTATGGTGCTAGTTTCGCGATCCAGGGTTTAGCGCTGTTGGTTAAAGCGTTAACTAGGCTAGGAATTAGATTCCCGGTGGAGACGATTTGTTTTTCTGATCTCGTCAAATCAGGATGATTGAAAGTGATTGACACATCAATGCACAGATCCGATGCACAGATATATCCATGCACAGATCTCGAACACATCTCGCGCACAACTCTCGCGCACGGGATTTCGTTCCATGGGCCTATTTATACGCATACGAGTACAAGCATATGCGCGCGCTCAAGCACACATCTGATCTGACAAGCAAATGTTTAATAGATGCGTGTCCGCGAAAAAATCCTGCGCAGTCAAGAAACGCAAGGTACTCAAATGCAAAGAACGCAACAGAACGTGTGTGTCGCTTGAACAAGCACCAGGGGTTACGTTTGGATAGTAAACGCAGAAACGATCGAATATATCCGGTGAATCCACATCCTATAAACGTTTGCCCATGATTGGAAACACGCACGCGTAGCATCATTATTTCCGCCTTTTTTTTACGTGATGGAAAGAAACCCAACATGTTCAAGCTAAGCAGAGGTGGGAGAGATCGATCGCGCTAGCCAATCAAACACGCACTGCATGATTCGCCATTACCCTAGCTGTTTCCGGCATTCAGCATAAGCACCGACTATACCACGCCTCAGTACTAGCTGTTCTTATAGACAGGGCTGCTTTCAGGGCCTTCGAGTTCTAATATCTACTAAACACAAATTTGTACTGTACTCTTTTGCGCTCTGCTGCGGGCTTCAGCAACAACTACTGAACGACTTTGGCCATCGGTGCAGCAGCGCATAAAATATTTCAGCTCAACGAAAAAATACAAGCAACGTTATGTCTAGCTAATTCACTTGACAAGAAAACAAATCTGAACTGTCCTGGAATGGTTCGTATTCTAATGCGACGTAAATCGCACACTGCCAAAAAGTAGTGTACATGTAAAAGATAATAAAAAAAATCAACAGCACTGCATGGGGCAAGGCAAAGGAAAAAAAATAAAAATTTAAAACAATTACCTACAGTGTAATGAATGCGCGCACATGTGTCGCCAGCATATATGGTAACAAAATTGAAATTGCATAATAACGATGTTCTTTACGGAAGATATTTTTGTTCGAAAGCTGTAATATACGGCTCATAATGATGCATTTGACCACAGCGTTTGACAGCGCTCTCCTAAGCATTGTTCAGAAACTGTTCTTCAAACATTCATTGCCTTATTATCCAACCATATAATCACCGCACCGAAGGCGTTTCCTTTCAGAGAACTAAATTCTACCCCATCATGTCAACCAGGCAGCTAATTGCAATTCATATATATTAAAAGTAATGCGAGTGCGTTACTTTAGCAGTTTTGAGGCATTTTTAGAGAACACCACTCTCGAAGAATTTAACACATGATTGAGAATTAGGGTTCCTTTGTGAAATATTCTGCCGCTTTCACAAGTCCTGCTTCCGCGGGCTGAAAGATGATTATACCGCGCTTCTTTCTGAGGACAACCTTGTCCCAAGTTCGTAGATATAGTTTCAATGTTGACCCTTGCTTTCTTTCTATTTTTTCTTTACTGCAAATTTAGTTCTTCAGATCTTAGCTCGTCGAGTATTTTGTATTTCTTGATATGCCCACGGTTAGTTCTACGCGGATTTTTTCTTGCTCTAAATGTCCACCTGATTTGAAAAAAAAAAAAATGAATAACATGAGAATTTTTAACCTTGAAGTGCTCGTAGTTATGGTCGTTTTCGCTTTTCTTTTCCTTAATAGGAATACAGCAAGTATACGGGCTGTTGAATCGCTCAGTTGCGCGTGATGACGTTTCAAGAGCACTCCGTCATGAACAGCGACCTGTGTGCCATCTTTAATAAAAAAAGATATGTCCATTTGTTCGAACCGAGGACGATTCCGTGAAAACTGAAGATTGTTTTACGTATGTGATTATTCTTTAAAACTATGAGGTAAAACGTATTTTTCATTAACAAAAAAAAATACAGCGAAATTATCATTCCACTGAAAATGTTACCGAGCCAACAGTCGAGGCGACCAAAGAGCTCCGAACGCACTCCTCGTTGTTTTAGCGAAGCTAAGGGTAAAACTCTGCGCATTTCTCCTCACAAGCTTGGCGCAAAGAACATATGGTTTTCATTCTCTCGTCCTTTTGTCGCCTCTCCGCCCGAGGGCCTTGACTAAAGCAGTTCTCAAACCGTTTTCAACTTCCCGTCTTGTAGCCTTTTCTCCCCGTAAAGCAGTCATCCCAGAGGGGCAGCGACCTTCACTGCCCTCTCTTTCCTCCCGGCTAGGCAGGCGTTGCTCACAATGCCCCCCACTCTACTCCTCCTCACTCTTCCCTTCCTTCCCGCCAACTTTCCTGGCCGGCAGCCTTCTGGGCTCACGTGGTCCTGCGAGACCTGTTTCATTTCTCTCACCCCCTTTCGAGCTTTATGCCTACTCTTTCGACAGATCTCAAGCAAAAAAAAAAAAAAAAAGAGGGAGAAAAAACACAACCATCTTCTGCCCTCTTCCAACCGTGCCTCAAAACTCGACACAAGCCTCTGATTCAGAGGCGTCTGGTTGGCCACAGAATCCCCACCCGCTCGAGCCCGCAGCTTTGGACAGCAGAACCGAAAAACCAAGCCTTGTGAAAGTTCCGATTCGTCTTAATGGCCATGCCTGAAAGAGGATATTTGTGAGTACCACTAGCATTTTAAGTTGTTTGTTCATAACTGAGCTCTCTGAGATTATTTCTTGCTTTGTCTCCTTGTAATTGATTGATTGAATGTCCTTTATTGAATGGGAAGGCTCATGGCCATGGATGGGGATAAAGGGGAGTAGACATAATCTTCATTGTTTATTTAGGTCGTCACTCGAATCACATTGCTCTAACCAGGCCACTAAGCGAGCCATACTTGGCAAATATCATCTGTGTGTTTGCATCAGTTTCTAGAAGGGAACGGTAGTTCAGGCGGTAGGGTTCGATCTCGGGGCGTCCAGTAGAAAAAGCAGGGCATTCCCAAAGTAAATGAGATATGCCGCCGCAGGTTAGAGTCGTACAGTGGGGGCACGTAATCATTTTCTCTTTATACTGACGCCAGCGGGCCATAATACGTGGCGTGTAAGCCGCATGGGCGATGAGCTTATTCAAAAAGACTTCTTGACTTCGGGTGAGGTGGGTTCTTCTCGTAAAAGGTGGGTCTGGTGTGGCCACCTGCATGCGATGCTGACTGAGGCTACGAAGACTGGTCCGATTATAGTGCATAAGGGCAAGAGAAGGGGTGAGTTGCCCGCCCAAGGTCGAATAAGGATGAAGCAAGGGGGGTGGGGAAGTAAATGTGGACATCCCACCTGCCAAGGCAGCCGCGGCGTGTGCCGCCGCATTGCCCCCTGATTCGTCCGAGTGACCTGGGGTCCAGTGAATAGCGACAGTTCTGGTCGCGAGTTGGTGGCGTTTAAGGAGGCGCTGTATAGCCGTAGCTGTTGCATCTTGTGAACCCGGAGTAGCGATTTCCTTGTAAGCTTCAAAGGAATCAGTAAGAATACGTAGTGACCCAGTTCCGGTGCAAGGCACTCCTGACAAGGCTCCCCAAATCGCGAGGAGTTCAGCGTGAAGAGGGGTACCCTGAGGTAGATGGCAGGCATAAGCGCCTGAAAGGGAAGGGTTGTCATCGCATACCCAGGCCATAGATGCAAATTCGCTTGTAATGGATGCGTCGGTGTATATGTCAGTCGTATCGGGGATTCGCTCTTGTCGGTGATGGGCAGCTAGGAGCTCCCGGGGAATGACAAAATCGCGGTTTATAGGTCGGCGATGGACGCGTGTGACTACTGGCATCTCCCAAGGGGGAAGTGATGCATATAGGGCTGGTGTTTTGTCGTTACGCTGTTCATCCCAGGCCAGCAGGCGACGCCCCTGGACAGTGTTCTCTAGACGTATTCGATGACGCGTCTGTGACTCGGTAACGATGGTAGTGAGCGGTGGAAGAGCGGCCAGACGCTCAAGTTCGGCTATAGGAGTGTGCTTAGGTAGACCGGTAATAGTGCGTAGTGTAGCGCGATGAAGGCGTTCGACCTTAGCGAAGTCAGTCTTCGACAGTTGGAGGACCGGTGTACCATAGAGGATTTTTCCGACCGCCGCTGCTCTGGCCATCGCACGGCAGGCATGCTGCCGCGCACCGCCGTGCCGGTTGGACAGGCGACGAATAGTATGTAGCAGTGCTGGCCAAAGGCGTTGTAACTGACGAACCCATTTCTGGGGGCTGTTGCAGCTTGATATGGGCAGGCCAAGAATGCGGATTTGCCCATTTGAGGAGGTGATGGTGTTGCCTCCGATGTGAAGATGGATCTGCATACTGGGGTTGGTTTTATGTTTTCCGTCGATACTAATCAATTCTGTTTTATGTGGTGCGAGTTCGAGGCCAATTTTGGTTAGTGTATCTTCAAGACAAAGAAGGGCCGCCTGAAGTTCAGTCTCCATAGAATATTTGTCTACGTAATCCGCTGCCTCAGTCCAGACGGTAATATCATCGGCATAAATAGCGAATCTTGCGCTTGTGCTGATTTCCAGATTCTCGGCGACGCGTGTCATGGCCAAGTTGAACAATATGGGTCCGAGAATGGAGCCCTGAGGTACACCCCTATCCAAGTAATAGGTTTTGGGCACCCATCCCGGAGCTTTGCCATGTAGCTGAATGGGTCTAGATGTCAAAAAATTGCGGATCCAGATTTGGGCACGATTACTAGGAAAGCGTTTGGCGAGTTCCTCCAGGATAACCTCATGGCGAACATTGTCAAAAGCTTTGTGTATATCGACAGCCAGGAGATAGTCAGGTAGCGTTTTACGATGAGCTCTATTCAGAACTCTTCGCAAAAGCCATGACTCCTTGTAAGATCGCTACTTTTTCTTACCAGGTGTATAAAGCGTCAGATGCCTGGGATGAACTTTGCGTGGCAGCATTCATTTTGGATTGTTGCAACTGAGGTCTGCAAATTTGCGCTAGCCGTATGGTAAGATACTTTTTTTTTGCATTATTTGGTGCAGTATGTTGTCAGCCTTGATGATCATGTCAATAACCGATATGCTTGCGAGAACGGAAAGTCATTTATTTCGACCGCACCACGCCAGTCAGTTCTGAACTGTATTTTCAGCGCACTATTTTGTATGCATAAACTCTGGTCATAATGACAAAATTTACGGCGCAGAGGTGGCCAATTTGTATTGCAAAAGAAAAACGTGGTCCTGTAAAACATGACGCGTGTTTTGTGTGATTATCAGGTTACAACTTCATCGCTCGTGTGTTGTGTGTCTGAAGTGGTCAGTTTCTTTTACAAACTGTATACAAAACTCAGAGTTAAGTCTAGCTTTCTGGGACATGATTTTTAGTTGCGAGCGAATATTTAATATTGTAATTTGCCGTTATGAATGCGCTATTGGAATGGTCTAAACGACGCGTAGCTTATTCACGTGTTTGATCTTTCTCTTGCGCTAATTCCGAGTAGTAGAAGTGTCATAAAATAGCCGCTTAAAATAGGTTATTTGCAGTTGCTACCATAGTTCTTATACTTTACCACACGTACAAAGTTGTTCCCACAACAAACGTGATGCTAAGTTACGGATTTCTTTATTTTTTTCAGTTCGAGTGTATCATACAAACCCCAAAGCATCTGTGTCGTACGTTGTTTTGGCTGCAGCTTTGACAACTTTTAAAACGATCTGTTTGCAGTAATGATGCGGTGCACACTAAATTTAGTAGCCGCGGTCGGAGTGCGACTGCCATTTTTTGTGTCTGTTTTTTTCTTTGTAGTTTCTTTTTAGTTCTTGCGGCAGTCTATTCAAAGGAAAGCTATTGATTTGAAGCTTCCAGTTATGACGACGTCTTTCTTCTACAGGTGTTCGATCACAAAGGCACTACAAGTATAAGGGGGCAAGCACTGACTACCGTTTAACGAATAGATAACGGCAAATGTCATTTTGTTTCATGTCTCCAGCGTCAACAACACATCCCCGTGGGAAGTCGTGCACGGCCAGATGTCGCAACCAATGTAACCAAGTTAATATGGCCGGCCTCACTGAGCATGCAGCTTATTTCAACCTGAGAAAATCAGACAAGAAAGTTGCCTGAGGGCCAACAGGTAGTGATTTATTTTGCATTTTTACTCCACGGTCAAGCTGCACTTACTTTCCAAAAGTTTTCTGTCTTAATGGGATTTATGAATGTTGCTTTTATTTCCAGGTGCCATCTGCGAAAGGAAATACATTGTTATGCACGCTGCTCAAGTCCTATATCTTTCAAGGCTGCATGGAGCTGCTGCCCCTACAACCGACCACAAAAGAAGCTGCGATGAACGCAGCGCCTTCCTCCAACCTGGGACCTGAGAACACCTTGCCAAGGGACGCAAACACAGGAGGAGCACTGAAGTCTAAGAGTTCTGCCTAAATGTTTCCATGCCCTGTAACACGTGCACACCTAATAAATCACCATGCTGTGAACCTTTCAGCTGTATTATTTTCTGTGCATGGATATTCTCAGCATGCTTTATTTAAATGAAAAGCTGCATGAAAAATATCTTCACTGCATAAGTAGGGGATGGCTTTGCAGGTGCCTATTAGTCATAGCACGAAAAAAAGCAACTAGCCGGATTGCCAATTGATCTGGCTGGATGCCAATAATCAAAACCACTGAGCAAGATTGGATTGGAAATATTGGGTAGCCGATAAATCTGGCTGGATGCCAGTTGTGAATATCCAGTGAATAAGCATGGATACAAGATATTGGATGGCCAGTGAGCTTGGCGGGATGGCCGTGGTATAACAACCAGTGAGTGAGCTTGGGTGGAAGATATTGAGTAGCCATTGAGTGCCGTTGAATGCCAGTAAACAAGGTAGTATGCCAATACTGGTTTTGATAGGAGAGCCGATCAAATTGGTTGGCATATATCTTGGCTCTTTGTGCGCCCCAATCAGACGCCAATATTGACCAATATTTGGACCAATATACCCCAATATTGGACCATTGGCAGTCCATTGACGGCGTGCTGCTTGGGTAACCCTAAGGCCAGTGGACAGTGCAATTTTGACCTTGGACTCTCGTGCTGCGCAGCAAACATCGCCATCTTCATCGCCATGCCCAGGCACGAGAGCACTATGCCATCGCCGCAGCCGTTCAGGTCTCGTGTAAAACTGAAGTACATAATCGCGCTGTGCACTGAACATTGTCATACACAGGAAGTTCCATCTGCGCCGATCCTTCACTTAACCTACGTAAATACGCCGTACACATACGCAATCTCGCTAGAAAGAGGCAACGCCGCCATGAGCCTGAGAGGCTAGTCTATCAAACAATGACAAAATAGGCTAATCGATTGCCCTAGAAGCTTATCAAGCACGAAAGCGTGCCAAGGTCGAAGCGGCAGCAGCGACTGCGGCTCTGGCCGATAGCTAACGCTCGTGAAACTTGGTTCAAGGATAGTTGAACCTCTACAATTTTTTCTTGAACAGTGCACTACATAAGCTTCCTTCAAGGGCGCCTTTACATTTGTACGTAAAATACAAGCATTAGTGAACCACAGGAATAATTATCAAGGCATACGCATGCATACATATATGCCGGAGACAGGCGCGGAACCATGACATGGAGACTCCAGTAGACTGCCTTATGCAACGAGCGTAAGCGGCTTAGCAATATCAGACGGCTGGGGAGCCTACTCTTTGATTGGATGTTGCATGGACAGTGTTTCTGGCCAGAGGGATGAAAAAAAGTATTGGGTATGACGGGAAGTACCCTTGATTAATCGATAAAGAAAGGGGCATCCCATACTTTGAATGCGTTCTGTCAAGAACCTGACGGAAACTGTGCCGCCGTAGCCGCCTGCGAAGAAGTAAATAATCAGTGGCGATGAGACAGCGCTAGTGAACGAAGGCTCTCCGGCAGCGTCGTTCCCAAGCAAGCACACACAAGTAAGTTCCAGGTCGAGTTGGGATTCTAGTAGATGAGTTTCGGGTAAGCGTCGCTAGTCACTACTGCACATGCGCTGTAACCGTAACTAGTTGCTCCGAGCTACAGAAGAAGGGAAGAGAGAAGAGGGAGGAGAAGAAGAAGCTGACCAAATGGAGCGAGAAGACTCGGAAGACGCCAAGAAGAAGGAGAAAAAGAAGTAGTAGAAGAAAAAGAAGCAGGCCAAATGGAGGAAGATTTGGAAGATGCCAAGAAGAAGAAAAAAAAAGACAAAAGAAGGGAGGTAGAAGAAGAGTGCGGGAAAGGAAAGAAGATGGAGAAGAAGGAGATGGGAAGGGAAAGAAAAGGGAGAAGAAGAAGAAGCCGGTCAATTGAAGCAAGAATAACAGGAAGACGCCAAGAAGACACGCCGAATCGCCGATCACACCATGCGGTTTGCATCCAGTGCATCGGCGACTAGCATATTCGAGTCGTACTTTGTGAACAATCTGTGTGGTAGCTGTCGCTACGCATATCCATGTTTACTCGAATTGAACCGCCAATGTTTTTCATAGCCCCGTTCCTAAGCTCTAAAATCTGGCGCCTGGTATCTCGTAGGTTTATCTACGAATTTGAGTCCTTCCAGTTTTCTGCAAGGAAAAATAAAGTTTACCTAATCCCTCCACATCGTCGTTGCAGCTGGAGGTAATATGCAACTGGACCCATTCTGCCTACTTGGCCCCATTAACCTCAACAGACTCCTCTTACGCGCCCCATCTTCCTCTACTGCTTCTGCTCTTTCTCTGCATGAATGCCGAATGACGTCTGCATGAATAAGCAGACGTCTTCTGTCGCGTGCTCTGACCATGCAGCTCACCTCGCTCAAGCGTTCCACGCGCCTCGGAACGGCCTTTTCCAATTAAAGATTTATTTATTTATTATTTATTTCTTTATTACATACTGTCAGCCTGAGTGTCAGGCATTAGGCAGGAATGTGTGGTACGTTGCAAAAAGCTCTACAGCAATACATTGTTCATTCGGTCGAGCGAAGTAGAATGGCGTAATATCGCAAGACGTAGAAAGCAAAAATGAAAGAATAAACATTTATGGCAATGGGAAACAGGTTGGTTTGTGTTATAGAATGCATTCAGAAAAGAAGACACGGTAGAACACTAAGGCTTTAAACACATTTGTTTTACAAGAAAAATCTTACTTTCTTTGAATGAAAAGAACAGGTTTGACGTGGGTGGATCACATTTTCCATGTCATTGCCAGCACTTGAGCCGCTGAAGCAGTGACATGCTATGGGGACTCAAGCACTAGCTTCACTCGGATTGCTGCGCAGCAATGCATGCTACTCTATATCTTTCTTACACTCGATTGAGACGACTAACTTATCGAAGATTATGACACTTGCGTCTTTGTCTTGCGCGAGACTTAAGTGGAAGCCACTGATGAATATAGGTGGCGAATTTCAAAGTTCTTCAAACGTTACAATTGCTATAGGTTCTTACCGAGGGAGCGGAGGGGTCTCTACATGGACGGCAATAAAGTACCTTGAACTTGAATTTCATGCGATGTAAGCAACTTGAAGTGGAAATGCGGCGCTGATATTATTCGTGGCGTCTAAAATCTGATAGGCACCCGAATAATTTTCCACGTCACGCAAAGCAGCTAGTGTTAACCAAGTAACTGAGAAGCGCGAACTAACCTGCCAGGCAATGCACCTTGTCGATTGTTTTCTTCTTCATGCTTCTCTGCCGCTGGTTAGCCACGCTTGCAATGACGCCAAGCCTAGCGACTGTGCTGCTCGCGAATGAACAGCTGTGATGTCCCATGGCGGCTGCTATACCAATAGGAGCTCTGCAAAATGTAAAAACTGGAAATAACTGATAAGAATACTGTCTGTGTGCAACAAAAACCTCATCTGTTATTTTTATGCGATGATTTCGCATGCGAGCATTCGTACCCAACAATTTTCTAAAGTAAGAAAATATAAATTGTCGGATGTGAATTTCGTACTGAGCGAAGATCATTCGCATCGCATGCGCTGGCCACGAAACAAGAACCAGTGGAATCTATTTATTTCGGCATACCCTGGGACCTGGAAATCGCAGCATTATGAAATCGCGATCTTTAATTGCGAGAGCGCGCTCAGGAAATCCTGCCCGCTCTAGACTCATGAAAGATTCGCTGAGCAGTAGGTATGGTTGGTAGATGGATGCAGGCCAACTTTTTGCACTATTTTTTGTTGCGGTCGCAATGACGAAAATGGGTTGTGGAAGGAAGCCTTAATGACTGGGGTCGATCATTACCGCAAACTTTATTCCTACACCCCTAACATGGTTACACCGTTCGTGTTTTTCAGAATTACCTTACAACAGTGATTTTATAAGAGGCTTCCGACTTTTTGTCCGCTTTTTTTCGAAAAAATAACATAATAATTTCTTTTAAAGCTAAGAACAGGCCGGATAAAAAGTTACGCCAAATGAATTATTGCAAAGGTACTAAGAAGTAGTGCGCTGCAAAAAAAAAAAAAAAAACAACAAAAAACATTGGGTTCAGTTTTAACCATGCGCTGTTTTCGAGCTTCGACCACTATAATCACTATAGGACTCACAGGGCATTGCGTTAAATAGTCAACTCCTGGAATACTATTATAAAATGTTAGCAGGGTGGAGCGGACTTTGGTCTTACAGCTGAGGGCGAAACGTGTGATTTTTTTCTCCTCTGCTTCAAGCTGCGTATCATGATCCATATATGACGGCAGCCTAGCGCTAAAAAATCGCCATGGAGTGCAAAAAAGCACTGATTAAGTGCTTTGGTCAGCAAACATTTGTAGTCGTTTGAGTAAGGGCTCACTTGCGACATATTGAGAGGCTGGAGCGATTGTTTTTTTTTTTTTTTTTCGTACAGTACCGCGAGTAGTTGCCGGCGGCATTTGCAAGCCTAAAGTTATTTTTGTGTGTGCGCGCAAACAAATGTCGAGGCAAGTGAGCGACCGGACAGTGTGCAAGTATTACGAAAACATGCAAACATTGCAGAGGAAAACAAGAACGGAAAGGAAAAGCTGACAAAAAGCACGACGAATGGATGGAGACAGGCAAAAAAAAGAGGAGAAACGCATTAAAAACCAACGGGTGCTAGTGGACGAAGAGGCCGAGCAGGCCCGCCTGCTTCGCGAGTGTCGACCAAGAGCGAACGATGCGCACCAACAATGGGGAGCTCCGGGAAACGGAGTCTGGAGGGGAGGGAGGCGCGGCGGCCATTGTGGAGCCGGGGCAGTATTGGTTTCGGAAGCACCTGTCGACAGCATCGAGAGAGAAAGAACGCCCCATCTCCAGGCAAAATCAGGCGGCAGCGGAGACGGTTTGGTGGCCGGGCGAAGAGGAGCGCGTAACGGCTCGCACTTGGAGCCGCTTGCACGCCGACTGCCGCTGGTGCTGGCGCGAGGCCTCTTTACGCATGCATCGCCCGCTGCATGACTGGTTGGCACGTTCAGGAAAGCTGTGCCGTTACACACGCGCTGTACAGTATCGAGTGCGCAGACACTGACTTCACTACTCGAACTGGGAAGGCAAATGGGCGCCAAAAAGTCCCCTTTCATTCCAGGAGATTGCCTCTGTCTTTGTAAGATGGAACTCTATCTGTTGAGACGGAAATGAAAGGCAAGAAACACTCCGCTTTGGCAACCGGCACATGTCTATTCAAGAAGCAACGTGTACGGCTTTGGCTCTGAAGAAATTGAAGATTGCGCAAGGCGTTGCAGCACGAGGCCGCTGGTAAGACGGCGTGCAGCTACGGAATCGGGCCGAATGCTGTTTTGTAGTAGTATATGTATTCAGTGCCTTCAGTGCGACCAATGCACGGTCGAAGTGAAATTAACAGAATAGGGCGAGCGTTGAGGCAGCCTAAAGAAGCTGACCTCCACAGTGCAGTGAGAGTGCATTCTTACTTGATAGGAATTTGCGTTAAATGGAAATGAAAGGAGTCGTCTTTTCGGCCTCCTTTTAACGACAACGTGAATATTTGCAAGCGTTGTTGTTCTGAAACACAGTGTTCAGGACTGAAACTTGATGTTAAACGAACAAAACAAAAGTTTCTAGCGCTCTTGTCGTCTTCATTGATATTTGCGTCAAAGAGGACATGTTACGTACCGAGAAAGAGTTTCGGTTGCAGTTTGTCACAGAACTACAGCGAGCTCAATAATCACCCCATTGTTCTCTCACTGTTGTTCTCATCACGCAGAAACAGTCGTCTCAGTAACAAACGCGTGCTTATACGTCTGCATGTGTCGTTTAAATAAGTATTTCAACAAAAGCGCGCTAAATTTAAACAGTGAAGCATATCTTGCTGCACAATGCGCCTCATTCCGATGAAGCAGTAGGCTTTTCGGCGCCGCAAATTGTGGCGGGAAATGCACTGGCTGTAAAACATTCGGCAAACATCATTGAATACGTAGAAAAAGCTAGAATATCTAAACCAATGACTAGTTGCGTTTAGTGACTTGTCCCATGCAGCACCACTAGCTTTTGAACTTTTTCTTCGGATCGCTAGGATATTCCTTTTTTCGGCAAATGCTGGAGTCAGTTTCCATCGCCTTTAGAATTATTCTTCTGCGCCATTGCATTGCCATATAGTTTCTCGAGAAAGCTTCTCGCAACTTCCTTATCAAGCATATTTCCTCACGAACCCATTTCTCATACCCCGACTATATGATGTCGGCGGTTAAGCACGGTTGAAGAAAAAAAAGTAAATCTATGCTGTCCATTAAAGAGTTTCCTCATTCTCATCAAAACGCCGTTCATGGAAGATTAACTATCTGTGTAACAAGTGCAGTAAGTTATTATCTAGCTGCAAGTACGGCTGAAATAAAAACAAGCTAGCCGAGCTCAGAAAGGCCATGGACGAGCTTGCCCGTTTCTTTTGTTTTGACAATGAAAAACGTTTTAGGCGGAACAATGTACGCAGGCGCAAGCAAGAAGAACGCTGCCTCGCGAGTAATAAAATGAATTGGAAGATTGATGTTAGGTAGAAACTGGTCAAAACCGCTGTTAAGGGTGACGTGTTTTGACATCTTCACAACTTTAGCGAGTAATGCATGTATGCGGATTGTCGAGGGCTACGAATGAAGAGAAAACCCTGCGCATCACCTTTGGTTTCTCTGATAATCGCGATTGTGCTTCTGAATGAAACTTTGCTGCGGAAAAGGCCCCGAAAACAGACAAAAATGCGCAACCTTTTCTGATGCCCTCTGGCCTTTCAATTCGTAGAACCGGCAACCGGATCTCACATTAAAAGGCTTTTGTCTGCCTTTTGTTTTTCCCCCCTTTCTGCCTTTTGTTTACATGTTAAGGGTTGCTACACCAACTTTCAAAAATATTTTTCTTACGATCTTCATTGTACACCTCATATAAAATGCGAACCCATGGGCAGCAAATCTGCCAGTTCTCGCAACACTGCCCTCTAACATTTCCGCGTGCACTCCAAGAAGCCTTCGGTTTCACTTCATAAAAAAAAAAAAAAAAGAGCCAAATAGCTGTTCATCCCTATCACGTGCTCTTTTTCCTTGGTTCTATGCAACAGTAGCAAGTGTGTTATAATTCCTTTATTTATATCTTGAGCAAGATGAAACTAACATAAGGACAAAATTAGGCCATGCTCAACTACATCATCTCATTCCCTACTAGCTTAAGCGCTGCGCATCTGCGAATATATTAACTTCTTTTACTCGTGTTTAATCCTGAGCATTCCGCGATGCGGCGCCGAAGGACACGGCGTATAAGAAATAAGGCGCCATGAATGCCATTGAAAAGAAGTGCTGAACTTTAACGAGCGTGGAGGTGGTGAGCAGATTTTATTTGGTTAAATCCAACTTTAACGGGCTGAAGGGGAGATATATTCAAAGCTTACTAATACGCGCTACGTCCGGTGAATTTATCGTTTCATTTAAATGCTGAGTTACTGCCAACATGTACCCTGGTTTAAGAGCCCGTACTGCATTAATAGGAGTGACAAGGGCTTTAATTAGTTCTGCAGCGAGGACAGGGTACAGCTGCCGCTGTTGATGAGCGACCGCCGGTGATAGACTCGCAGGGTGTCCGATAATTTGTTTGCCATAAATAAAAATATTGAAATAACAAAGTGCAAACACGGTGGATTGAGCTTGGAAGGCGCCTTTCTTAACCTATTGCCTAACACCGAAGACGCTCTATCCCATTCGCACATTCTATGCTATGTTGCCTACGTACAAAGGCCTTCATTGCAGCCGCCACCGCTTAGGTGTTGGACGACGGCTGTTGCGGCGCGCGTCTTTCTTTCCCTCTACTTTCTGTCTTCTGTTCGCACGAGACAGCGGAGGTGGCTCATCAACAGAGCCAGTAGCAGGCCCGTGCATTCTCTTTTCCTTTTTCCTACAGCCACAATAACTTCTCCGCTGGGTGAGTCATCGCCGCCACCAAGTGATGAGGAGGATGTCACGTCGATGCGCGCAAGGCTACGTGCGGAAAAGGGGAGGTTTCTCTAATCTTCTCGACGCGTCTACGCGACTCCGTGCGCGCGTTGACTTAACAAATATGTGCGGCGATTTTCGTGACAGTCCATAAAAATCAGCTTCAAAATCGTCTTTATCTCCTGCTGCATTCATCACCTTATCTTCGCTACCGTTGGACACTCGGCCACGTATGCGGGTCTGAAAACGTGTCTCTTAGATGTCTCTTCAGAGGAAAATGGCGAAAGCCTACCCTTCCTATCCTATAATTTGCCTCCCATCGTTAGCTTCTTGTCGGCATTCGTTGCATTGCTTTACAGGAAAGGAAAGGCGCAGTATCTATCGCACTTCCTCCGGTAAGTGTGAGTTTAGATGGTACACCATCGCTCCTGTCGCGTGGCGTTCCTTGGCGCACGTTCATGTGTACATGGCATTGCAGATAGAAGGGACGTATCCCGCCTCGGCCAATCACAACACCGCAAGCGCGACACACTTTGTCCACGACAGCATGAGCCGCTAAAGGCTTCCGCCTTAAAAAAAAAAAACACTGCCATACATCAGTGTTTTCCCTGGAGAGACTCGTCTTTAAACGCGACAATTGCACAGCAAAATTTCTGCTATGTCTACCGGAGCCCGCTTCAGAAGACGAAGTGCACACACGCCACGTATTGTCCCGGCCCTAAGCGTGCGGTAATGATGTAAGGCCATTCGAATTTCGCAGCGAGCTTTCTGCCCGCTCCCCCAGGCTCCGCACGTACATCTCTTGCCAATTTTGTAGCAGGGTGCTGGACGCTCTCTCCCATGCTACGGGCTTCCCGTCCTGCCACATGAGTTCCAATGTTCACTGGAATTTTCAATTTGAACGCTGCTGTCAACCTCATAACGCGTAATGCCGGTAGAGCTTTGTAGGTTGGAGATGCTGGTCCAATGGGGGCTGCAATTAGGTTAGTCTGCTTCGTGAGGTCATTTGCTTGCGGATTGTACGCCGATGCAAAATGATACTGAGCCGTTTCATACCCCCTTTAAGGTGCCTGTAATATATATATATATATATATATATATATATATATATATATATATATATATATATATATATATATATATATATATATATATATATATATATATATATATATATATATATATATATATATATATATATATATATTACAGGCAGCTTCCCCTACAAAACGGTATGCTTGCAGCAGAGCACGCTTTACAGGCAACTTAAAGGGGGTATGAAACGGCTAGAAAGGTACCCGCATACCAACGTCTGCCAACTCGGCATCGTTGCTTCGCCAGAGATTTGAAGAGCAAGATACTCACCTGCCTCAAGGGTCCATTTTAGTGTACGTGGATGCAAGCCTGTAACGCTGTGGAGCCAAAACAGCAATCTACTGTCCATGAAGACCTAGCCTGAATCAGACCTCTATGTTTCAGCTTTCTGCGCTGAGCTCGTGGCAGCTCAGGAGGCATTCTGCTCCGCGGCAACCATAACCATGCTCCCTGTAGCCGACGTTGTCATCCGCACTGTCGCACTTCAAGCAGTTCGTTTGCTCCGACGTGTCAGCCATTGCCCTAAAATATGCCAAGACATCCACCAGCTTGCGGCACGCATACCGCAGTCAGTACACATTGAGTGGGTCTCACGGGACCTGCAGCCTTTCCAAAGTCAAGCAGATTTAACGACCCGCCTCGAACCAAGACGCATCAATGCCACGGCTCCTTGAAGTGGACCACGCTACCCTCCTTTTATCAAGAAAGGAACACCTCCGGCGCCGCACACGTGCACTTATGCCTGTGTGCGGTATTCCTTTCCCGCGGTCTCACCCGTGCAGAGGAGGTTGCGCTTAGGAGGATCCTGGTCGGTGTTGCTTTCACACCAGCTGTCACTAGGACGTGGTCTCATTTTCTACTTTTATATCCCTACCCAGGGTGCCCGATCTGTAAAAACGAAAATGTTGAAGCCGACATTCACCACTTGTTGTGGGACTGCCCAGCACTGAAACGAACACGAATCCGGCACCTGACGATTGCTGGCCTTTCAGCAACCAATCCTGCCTCATATACCGCTTGGACGCAGGGACCTCATCATCGCTCACTCGTAAACTTCATGAAATTAGCCAACCTTTTTCCATTCATTTAATCATTCACTCATCCTTTTTCTCATACCCTACTGATGCCCTGAAGCAATAAATATCGTTAAAAAAAACTCACTAGGCCGCTGAGGCAGGAGGCACCTCTTTGGATGCTGGAAGGTAGCTCTTGTGTCCAGGCGGCCTCTTCAGCCAGTTGGACGAGGCGGAGCTAGAGCTCAGTTTTCGAACTACGCGGCAGGGTTTCCAGAAATTCTTTAGAATCGATATCTACTGCCCTCACAGGATAATTTAGTCATTCGTTATAGGGTCGCTCTCAACCCGCTATGTGTGTACACTCGCCTGATCTCACATCCGGATATATGTGTTTTGCTAGGATCGGGTATGGGTACGCGTAAGGTTTGAGTCATGCTCACACTACTGCCACTGTGTTAACTATGGGTCTGGGGGGGGGGGGGGGGGGGGGCACTAGTCTACACTTCAATCTGTAATGCTGAATAATTTACCCCATATTTTGCAATGCATTCACCGCTCCCTTGACCAAGCGGATCATCATTATCCCGGTGGTATAAACTTCAAGCTAGCTCGTGAGCCTCCTCGTGGCTGGGGACGGCGGCATGCGTTGATGTTAAGACCAGCATATTTTCCCTCGAACTTTGTCGCTGGTGGAGGTTTTTACCGCTGCGGGTGAGATTCTACCTGCACCTAAATTTTGGATAGCAATTTCACTGTTTCCTTTGATGAATTTGCTTCCTGTGCTGACGCAAGCCAATGCAACCACAAACTCCTTCGCCACTGCAGTGGAGCGCACCTTTAGGGAGGCAGCCGTAACCGCATTTCCGGGGCCCCCTACTACAGCGGCTACCGCTCGTCCGTCGTAGCCACTCACGGCGTCCACATAAGTTACCTGCTCCAAGGACATCTTACTATAACGGAGACTAAATAACCTCCGCTCTCTTATGATCTCATTATGATCGAGGTGCGTATTCTTAGGTAAAAGGGAATTAGTTAAAGGGGTCGCTACCTGTACCCTTCTTTCAATTTCCGAGTCACTACACAGGTTAATGTCGTCCGCGCAGAGACTGAATTTTATCCTTTCAATATGCTTCAACTGCCCGGGGAGCGCACCACATCGAAGAATCAGTGCTCGACCATGTCAGTTGCCAGCTCCCACCCGACAATGCCATACTCGCAATTTTTTGCTTACAACGCAGACGCCGGATCTCCTGGGTGACGAGGCCTTTAAGGCTACCGAGCTAGTAAAGCATGTCGCTGGTCATCGATGATGATGCGGATGATGATACTTCGTCAGGGTCACGAATATTCTCGTATTTCAGCGCATGCGCACAAGCAAAGATCAGGCGCCGGCGAATGTACCCGCCTCGGCTACGGGAGGTAGTGGGTTCGACTCCCACTGCCGGCCGGACACCCACCGGTTTTCTCAAATGGGTACAAGCCACGGCCCGGCCTGGTGCTCGGCTTACTAGGGCTCGTGACTTGGAAAAGGAGCCCGCGCCTTATAAGCCCAACTCTGTGAGCCCCATCCTGTCAAAGACGACGATAACGAGGCCAACAGCCTCAAGTGGCGCCAGGGCAGAGCAGCACGTGCCCTGCCGTCGCCCGCGCCAGTCGCTGCATGCCAGCGTTCTTCTCGACTACTATCGGCCGACCTGTGACTTGAAAATGGTTGCAGGCGTCCCGAGCAGCGACAGGAAGCCAGTGGCAACAGCGGCACAAGCGGCGCCAGCCGTCTACAGGCCGCCCGCGACTCGCGTGGCTCCCGCGGCTCCCGTGGCAGCAGCAGCATGGCCCAAGCCGCCCGCCGCTGTGCCCCGGGCGCCCGCCCCGGCGGCAGTGGCCACGGCCCCCGCACTGCCACCCAAGGCTGCGGTGGTGACTCCCACTTCAACCTACACAGCACCCACGAGGGCGTCGCCTATGACAGATGCGTCCAAGATGTACAGCGACACGCAGGTAGGCCTAGCAAAAACGCCGCAATGCATGGCGGCAATAGACGAAGGTCCGTTGTTTGAAACCAGCACCAGCCCGAACAAGTTGACGCGTACCTACTCGTCGTTTGGTGCACGCGCCTCCACAAATAGTGCTACGGCGCTTGTGTGGCTCAGTGGAGGAGGCTTGGGTATACTGGCCGGAGTGTACACCTAGGTTTGAACCCGACCGCGGCAGCCGAGTTTCGATGGAGGCGAAAGCGAAAATTAGCCGGGGTTTAACTCCGCTCAAACCGATCAATACGGGGTTTGCTTGTGAAACATTTGATTTCCTACAATCAAAGAGGACGCGTGCCGGCGAAGATGGACGCCATCGGGACGACCGTGCACGTAAATTCGAGAAAAGCTTCAGCGGACGTCCGGACGCGTATTGCCAAACCATATCCCGTAGGCGCACTGGAGCAGACGACGCTTTCAGCGAGTTAAACGGCGATTATGCCTGGTGGCGATGCTCAGAGGAATCACGCGCCAGAGCGTCGTCTGCTCGAGTGCTATCCCCCCCTCACCCCAACCCAACCCGGGAGGACTGGGAGGCGACCCTGCTCGGCTGCTCCGACCTGCACGCCCAACGGGCCTTAGTCGGGCGAGCCCGAGCGGCGGCAGACGCCACTGGGGTCCCGAACTAGGGACCTCCACCTAGTGTTTGTGAGGGTTGGCCCCTTCAGGGTCAGCTCATGCGTAACCTTCTGTATTTGTATCCTATATAAATGTTTTCGACCACCACCACCGGACGCCACGAATAAGAACGCCTCTTACCGCCACTCGAAGCCAGCGACGGTGACGGTAGCTCTCTGCCTTCACCGCAGCTGGTACACAGCCTGCAGCATTCGCAATGTGGAAACAGTCACCGTAGCAGAGGAAATTGCCATTGCGCTAGCGCTAGTCGACCCTAATAACGAGAAAAGTGTTGTTGTGTTTACATGTGTTTCTGCGGGTCGCCTTCCCAACTCGCACCCCCATACGTTTCACGGTGTTTTAAAAAACACTTCGCCTCGGGGAAGTTTTAGAATGTTGTAGAATGTTTTAGAATGTTCATGGTTGCTCTGTGCCGAATAACGATATCATAGGTACTTCGTGAAATGAGAAACTGCTCTGGAATCTTTCGGTTGCACGGGCGCTAACCCTACTTTTCGTCCCCAGCTGGCTGCGGCGCCATGGGCGCCCCCTTTGTTTGTAAACTCGATGTTGGACTTTTAGAGATGATGTGATGTGATAACAACTTTATTTTTCCGCCAGATAAGGAGGCCCCCTAGTGCCCGCCTCCGGCACGCAGGCCTCTGGGACGGGAGCTAGGACCTCCGCGATCAGAAGCAGGCAAAGAGGTCTTGGTTCTTCGTGGCTTCATCCGTCAGGCGGATGGCTTGTTGCTGTGAAGCAGGGACCTCGCTCCGCAGCAGGGCTTCCCAGGATTTTCTACAATTTATATTTGTTTTAGCCCCTGGGGAGCTAGCACATTCCCAGATTATGTGCTCGAGGGCCCCTCTCTACCCACATTGCTTGTACGTATCGCTTTTCCTATCGTCCATCTGGACATAATATGCCCAGACCGAGTTTGCGAAATTACTAGCTTGCGGGCTCCGCCATGCGACTGCCTCCTTATGGTTCAAGCTTTTATTCGATGGTGGCACAAGTCTCCTGCTTAACCTGCAATATTCGAGAATCTTCGTGTAATTTTGCAGACGCTCGTCAATGTTCCGGCAGTCGAGCGGCTCCACAGTTACCCAGAAGTAGAGAGCTCGGGCTAACTCGCGGGCCGCTTCGTTGTCAGGAACGGACGCGTGTGCAGGGGTCTGAATTCGGCTAACTTTCCTGTTTAGTCGTCTACTGACGAGAATCCTTGCCGCTTTCGGCGAGACCCTTCCCTTTCCAAAATTCCAGATGGTCGTTTTGCTTTCGTTAATTATGAATTTGGCTTGCGTTCCGACGCAAGCGACCGCGATTGCGACTTCAGCCGTATTCGTGTTGCAGCTTCTAATGCTGGCGGCCGATACCGGGGCACCTCGGCTGTCGACCACTGAGGCGACCGCCACCCCCGTTTTGCCATTTGCCGCGTCTACATACGCAACCACTTTGCTGTCCATCGAATCGAAGCATCTGATTAGTGCTCCTGCTCTCTTCTCCCTCCTCTGAGTGTGAGGGGGGGATCATTAGATTTTCTCTACAGTCCTGCGGGATGCTTGATTTTTCTCGTAGTCCCCTATCGGTCGGCAGGCCTACAATTTCGAGTGTAGTTCTGCCGGTGGTCGTTCGACGTAAATTTCCAGCTGCGAAATTCTGACAGCCTCCGCTATTTCGTCCCAGCTATTGACCAGATGTGACGTCATGATGGCGTTACAACCTGATCATGACGTCGCGTCAAAGCTGATGTCACCATGTGTTGGCGTCACAATCATCTCTGCCATTATCATCACTGTCACTATCACTAAATACCACTATCATTATCGGTCATTATCTACTACTGGTTAAAATTCTGCACTGACAGATTTAAAGGTAAAAAGCGGCAGTGGTCTTCATGATTGATTGATTGATTTATAGGAAGCGAAAGGCGCGGTAACTGTTTCACTTGTTTTCTGTGGACACCTCACCCGCACCGTACGGGAAAGGAGTACGGTGGGAGTGAAAGTAGAAAGAGAGAAAGAGGAGCCGTAGTGGAGGGCTACGGAGTAATTTTTACTACCTGGAGATCTTTAACGTGCGCTGACATCGCACAGCACACGGACGCCTCTTCGTTTCGCCTCCACCGAAACGCAGCCGCCGAGGTCGGGTTCGAAGCCGGGTACTCCAGCACAGTAGTCGGGCGTCTTACCACTGCACCACACCGGCGGGGCGCAGTGGTCTTCATGACAGCCGCGTTGGCGTGACGCTAGACAAGAACTATAAGATACGTTGCTGATGTGCCCGGCGGTGCTGTGAGAATGATCGACAGCTATAGTGTGACCGGGTGGACACCGACTTAAGCCATTAAAAGCTGTCGCCTTAAAATACCGTCTACGACATTTGGACTCTATGTTACCCCAAAAAGACTTAAAGGTCCCCAGAAAGGGTCACAAAGAAGGGTAAACAACGCCATAACACTGATAGTTATTGAACCACCCATCATTCTCCCGCAAAAATTTTCGATCTAGCTTCTGCAACACCAGAGATATCGGCGATTAAAAATGACCCTTCCAATTTTCCCTCTCAACTCGTACACCGAAGGGAGCCATAAAAAAACAAAGAATACAAGCAAGTTCAAAGCTCCGCCCAGACATACGTCACTTCGACGAACTTCCAGTTGCCGCGCGCTCGCTCGCTGGCGTAGTCGCGCCAACCCGTCCTCGCTCGCACATGCCTCAGTTCGCGCAGCGACGGTTAGTGTAACCGCGAACCCGTGGTTATCCTATGTTACACGGCGGACCAAACCATGGTTGCACCACTAACCGCGGTTACCGCAAACCGAGCTTGACGACCTCGGTTTGCGGCGTTAACCGAGGTTATGACGGCGTCTGTTGACGGAAGCTACTCGTCGGCGCCCGAGTGCGCGAAACGTACGAGCGGGTCTGCTTCACAAAGTTATTCATTTGCCCACTGTATCACGTTTAAAGATCGATATATAGATTATGGTGCCGCCCGACGTCTTCGATTACGGCCGACAGCGCAGCGACTGCGTACTGAAGCCTTGTCTTGCCTGCAGTATCGTTTGAACGGCTTGTTGCTGAGCAGAACGTCAAAAAATACGCGGCCTTATAGCTATGAAAGTACACGAGTTTGCAACGGTTGCAGCACGGGATGCCGCGAGCAGGCTGAGCGTTACACAATTACCGCGGGGGTGGAACGTGCGAGCGCGGCGAACGCCGGCGCCGTGCGTGACCGTCCCTAGTCGTCGCTAGGCCTACATTGTTTCGCTTCGAAGCCGCGGCGGTCGGCGCTTTGGAACATGATCAACGCTGTCGTAAATCGTCTACTTATGAAACTGCCTTATAGTGATTCCTATCCTGCCATAGTAAAATAATTATAGGATTAACTCTGCCGACGCATTAATCGCAGAGCTAGTACGAGCAGATCGGATCAGCCGAAATGCACCAGCGGCAGCTGGCTTGAGCAGAAACGGCTATCGCTCTTACCAGCAATTTGCTGCTGGTCAGCGATCCTCACGAGGGCTTCATACTTGATATTCGGCTCAGTATTCCAGACGCCAACAAATTTTAGCACGCTTTATTTCGGACATCGGTGCTAACGATCCGCCGTGTCGTTCGCGAACGGTATGCGGGAGGAGGGGCCACAGCGGCGGTGTTTACGGCGGTCGAGGAGGTGCTGCCATCGTGCGGTGCTTGACCGTGCTGTTGACGCCTCGTCGGACGACACTCCGATACTCCTGAAACCACGTTATATAAATAAGATATTTGTAAATGCAGCTTCGTTCTGCCGATCCCTGCGTCGCTTCGGTTGTTGCACTTATTGGGCAATGGCCACCTAACCGATAAGGGCGGTGAGCTGTGTAACAGTCCGCACAGAGTTCGAGCAGCGCACGAGCAGACGACTTTCGCAGCTACCGGAAGTGTGTCCGTGACGTCATGGTTGCAGTGACCGCAGCGAATGGCAGCTTCTAGCAAGCCTTGCCAGTCAACCGACCCGTGAAGTCACGGGACTAGGAAATAGTTCCATGCGACACCGCCAAGCGACAATCTCTCTGCCCGCGAATTTCAAAAAACGCTGTTTTTAAAAATTAATAATAAATCGCTGGCTTTGTTCCAAGGAGTTATACTTTGCGTTATTGCTCAAAAGGAGGTGTTCTACACACTGAACACGTTTATCAGTGGTTTCTTGGGGGCCGTTTCCGTGGACCTTTAAGTGTCCACAGAAACAAGTGTGATAGATACTACGCCGTTACCTTCTTGTGAACCAATTAAGTCGAAAGCCTTTCTATCGCTCATGGTGATCTGGCGTCGGTGATATTTGTCCTTTTCTTCCGGGCGTGGCTACGAGTCAAGCTACGCAGTTGTTATGGCTGTAGGAAGAAGGAAAAGGAAATGCACGGGCCTGCTACTGGCTCTGTAGCTGAGCCACCTCCGCTGCCTCGTGCAGACAGAATATTAATAATTGGTTCACTGGAAGGGAAAGGCGCGGTAACTGTCTCACTCGTTTTCTGTGGACACCTGAACCGCGCCGTGAGGGAAGGGAGGAAGGTGGGAGTTAAAGTGGAAAGCGAGAAAGAGGAGCCGTAGTGGAGGGCTACGGAGTAATTTCGACCACCTGGGGATCTTTAACGTGCGCTGACATCGCACAGCACACGGAAGCCTCTTCGTTTCGCCTCCATCGAAACGCAGCCGCCGAGGTCGGGTTCGAACCCGGGAATTCGGGACAGTAGTCGGGCGTCTTACCACTGTTCCAGATATGCCTCTGTGAAGGTCGCGAGGCAGGACACGGACGCTTGGTGTTCGCATCAGCTCCTCCAATTTTCGACTGTGAGTGCGGAATTCTTGACTGTTCATGTTTCGAATAGCCGCAATCGACGCATGAAGGTGTTAAGCACCTGTCCACCCTCTCTTCGGGTCCGTCTTCCCGAATTTGCGGATAAACTTTGAGATTGCTCTGGGAGCCGGCCACCGCCACATTAGGCCTAGGCCTAACCCTTCACTCCCCCGACTTCACGGCCCACCAACAGCGGCATGGTGCGCACTGAAGATGGGACTACTGATACTGCATCAAGATGGGACCGAGCCATGGAGGCTCGACGTATGGCTCACCCCGATGTCCTCTCTGCCCAGCAAGCCGCCACGAGCTCGACTCATCAGCCCCCGGCCGGCACAGCCACACCAACGCAGCCCACGCAAGGCAAGACTTCCACCGTTCTAAAGCGTCCGCCACCGTTGCCCAAGCTCCCGACACGAGACCTTAAAATCGTGTTCCGCCCCGGTGGAGGCCTCGACCTAAGTAAACACAACGGGGGCTATATACTGTCTCTAGTCACCAGCGCTCTGCAGCTACCGATAGACGCAGTGCGAACACAAGACGCCATCCGAATCAACCCCAGGCACAATTCTTTCACTATCAGCACGCCAGCCGAAGACCGCGCCCGCAGATATGTACAACTAGAATCTATAAAGATAATCGACCAAGTCTACCCAATGAAAACGTATATCGCTCCTCCGGACAACGCCATTCGAGGCATCATTTATAATGCTATCTACGACCAGACATCTGAAGAAATTTTTACAGAGCTAAAAACGTTCAACCAAAGCCCCTCCTATCTCATCACCGATGCACGCCGACTCGGCCACACCAAATCAATTCTGGTCACCTTCATAAATACCAAATCAGTACCTAAACAGCTGCGCTTCTATGGAGCGGTCTACCACTGCCATCCATTCATCGCCAAAGCAGAAGCCTGCTTCAACTGCCGTCGTCCGGGACATCGCAGCGACGTGTGCACGGCACCCAAAAAGGACTTATGCCAACGATGTGGGGAGACCCATGTACCGACCGACCCTCCAACGTGTCCACCCCAGTGCATTCTATGCGGCGGCCCCCATTTTACGGGCTCCCGCGATTGCTCGGAGCGATTCAACAGACCGGGCAACAAGAGACTGACACGCTCGACAACTGGTGCAGATGCCGAGCAAACAATCCGGCAATCCCGAAGCAAGCACCGGACGAGTTCCACTAACCGCGTCCGCTCCCGGTCCGCCGCGTCCGCCGCTTCCACCAACGCCAGGAACCGCTCGCCATCTTTCCCGCCCCTGACCGACCAGCCTCCGCCGGAAAATAAGGTGAGCTGGGGCCCACGATCTTCCTCCCTTGTCCGAGAAAATAAGCAACTTAAAGAAAAGCTAGAAACTCAGGGCAAGCAAATTCAGCAACAGAATGATCAAATAAAAAAACTCAATGATCATATTGCAAAGCTCACTCAGCAAATGCAAACGCTAATTCACAGGCTCTCCCCCGCAGAGGGAATGGAAAGTTCTTCAACTCCCCTCCCAGGTCGTTCCACCCCACTTCCGCCTCCTCCTCCCACATGCAACAACACAGCATCTACTACTAAAACTCACACACCCGCCAAACGGAAGGCACCTCACCAAGACATTCCTACAGCGGTCGACTCCCAAAAGCCTGATCTGGTCGCCTCCATAGCTTTACTCGAAGAGAAGCTTGCGGAAAAATTTGAATCTATGACCACCAGCACGAACGCATGGGCAGCTGGAGTAGACGCGCGGATAGCGATGCTCGAGCAGCAGATGCAGCAGCAACAGATCCAGATTCAAACTGCTCTAGAAAAGCTACTCTCTACCACAGTATCTCAAATGATCCCACCCGAATCTCAGCCCCAAGATGGCAGGACGTCGACAGGACATTAAGGTGTGGCAGTGGAACTGCAGAGGCTTTCGTTCCAAGCGTAGTAATCTGCAGCTCTACATTCAATCCCTTCCGGCCGATGAAACACCAGTGGTAATCGCACTGCAGGAAACAAACTCCCCTGTAAAACTGCTCAATTGCACTCCTCATACACCAACAAACTGTACTCAGTACAGAGTGGCGACGTTGGTTCACCGCAACTACACAGCAACTGATCATAACATGGACGTTGCAGATATCGACTTCCATTTTATAGAGCTGCTTCCCAAAGAGCGGAAAGGAACGAGTCTATTCATTCTGAATATCTACAGCCCCCCGAAAGGAAAAACTGCTCCTCTAATGGCGGCCATGAAAAAAGCCCTTCAAATCAGCGCTAACCAACCATTGATAGTTGCAGGAGACTTTAATGCCCGCCATATCACATGGGGATACAAAACGACTTGCAGTAAAGGCGCCCGACTCTGGACACTTCTCCAAAATGAGGGCATAACCCTTGTCAATGATACACAACAGTACACGCGCATCGGCAACAGTGTACAGAACAACACCACCCCCGATCTTACACTCACGAAAAACATAACACAATGCTATTGGACAAACACGCAAACCTCTCTTGGTAGCGATCACTATATAATTGAGACCTCTTTCTCACTATCCTCCATAACCCCCCGTGTAAAGAGGAAGCTCAAAATCACCAACTGGGATCGCTTTCGCGATCTGCGTACCGCGGCCCCGAAGCAAATAGACCACCTTACAAATTGGCTGGCTAACCTCAACAAGGACGTGAACATGGCCACATCGGAAATGCCGTGCACACAATCCTCGGAGGTGATTGACAGCCGATTACTCCATATGTGGGAAGCTCACTCGAGCTTACAGAAGCGATGGCTTAAAAACAAACACAATCGCGCCCTGAAGCTCCGCATCTCCGCTCTCATAAGGGAAATGGAGACGCATGCGGCACAGCTCAGTCACCAGCAATGGGGTCAAGTATGCGACCGCCTTGCTGGAAACCTAGGACTTAAGGACACGTGGCGGTTGCTACGATGCCTTCTTGAACCCGATCACGCCAAGAATGTACAGCAGAAAAATGTGACGCGTCTTATCCATGGCATAGACATGGACAACGACAACATTATTCAATCCTTAAAAGATACATACCTCACAACCACACCGAAGACACCCTTACCACAGTACCTTGGAACCCAAAACCATGAACTAGACGAAGACATCACAAAGTATGAAGTCAGAGCAGCCATGCTCCAACTCCGCACTACGTCTGCTCCAGGAGCCGATCAGGTCACGAACAAAACACTTAGAAACCTCGATGAAAACTCCATCCAGGCAATAACAGAACTCTTTAACAAACACTGGCAAGAGGGAACGCTTCCCTCAGAGTGGACACACGCTCAGGTTACCTTTATACCTAAACCCGGCAAACCGCTCACTCTTTCAAACCTTAGGCCCATTTCGCTAACTTCATGTCTTGGTAAACTTTTTGAACACGTTGTCTTGAATCGGCTACATACACACATGCAAACCCGCGACCTTTTTCCTCACACAATGCTGGGTTTCCGCAGCCACCTATGCACCCAAGATGTCATGCTACAGATATCAGAAGAAATTCTCCATCCCCGACACTGCAAACGCACAAGAGCATTGCTGGCTCTAGACTTGCAAAAGGCATTTGACAATGTCTATCACTCCTCTATATTGGATGCACTATCCACTCTGAATGTGGGAAACCGAACACATGCCTACATTTCAGCATTTCTCCGGGATCGCACAGCAGAAATTCGGTTCGGTCCCCTAAAATCCCCCACTTTTACCCTCGGTAATAGAGGCACCCCGCAGGGATCAGTCCTTTCCCCCTTTTTATTTAACATCACACTCATTCCCATGGCTAAAAAGCTGTCACAGATCCCAAACCTCTCCCATTCTCTATATGCAGATGACATCACCCTGTGGACCACCACTGGGAATGTAGGTAGCATGGAAGAAACTCTTCAGGAGGGGGCAGACATGGTGTCAAGATGCGCAGCTTCAATAGGCCTTGCATGTTCCTCCACCAAATCCGAGCTCCTGATACTCCACCCAAGCCCGCGGAAACAACCCCCACCCCCTATGCTCATCACCGTAGATGGTCAGCCAGTACCACAAGTTCACAAACTTCGAATACTAGGTATGTTCATACAAGACAACGGCCTTAACACGGATACACTCTCCAGACTGACTAACACAACACATCAGATCACCCGCCTAATCAAACGTATAGCCAACAAGCACTGTGGAATGCGCGAGCATGACCTCAGACGCTTAGTACAGGCATTTATTATAAGCCGTATTCTTTACTCGATTCCATATTTATATCTAACAAAAACAGAGACCGACAAGGTGGATGCTCTCATCAGACACGCTTATAAGGCAGCTCTCGGCTTACCTAAGCGCACCCCAACCTATCGACTCTTAGGCATGGGAGTTCATAACACCCTCAGCGAACTGGTGGAAGCCCACCGCATCGCCCAACTAGGACGGCTCTCCACTACCCCTACTGGTCGCCACATTCTTTCCTTTCTCCAACTTAGACCGTTAGATGCCCCTCCAGTAGAAACTTATGCAGTTCCAAAGACAGTCCGCGATAACCTCACTGTCCACCCACTTCCGAAAAACATGCATCCCCTTCATAACCAGGCCAGACGGAAAGCGAGAGCACGTGCTCTACACATAGCACATGCGAACGAACCCGACACGGTCTACGTGGACGCCGCAGAATATCCGCACCGCTCAGCTTATGCGATATGCGCGGTATCCAGCCGCTTCGAACACATCACATCAGCCTCTATCATTACCCGAACGTCCGTAGAAGCGGAAGAATCCGCTATAGCCATCGCGATAGTCTCTTCCACTGCCACCCTTATCCTCAGCGATTCTAAAACTGCCATACAAAATTTCGCCCGAGGCCAGCTACATGCTGCCTCTCACAAAATCTTAACTACCAACGTTCAAACACCCCGACCCATAGACCTTGTCTGGGTACCAGCCCATTCCGGCAACCCCGGTAACGAAGCGGCCAATTCTGCTGCTCGAGCATACGTCGACCGAGCAACAGATACCGAGGACCTAGGCAGTGTCAGAGATCGGCTGATCACCTACAATGACATTACACTACACTACCGGTCTGAAAGACTTCACTACCCTCCCCCACACCCCTCCTTAACTAAACCACAACAAATAACATGGAGACACCTTCAAGCCCGCACCTTTCCCTCCCCAGCACTGCTGGCACTCTTCTCCCCCTCTACTCATCAGTCCGTATGTTCCCTCTGCGAGGCCCCGAGAGCTACATTCGAACATATTATGTTCAGATGCCCGGAGTTTCAACCACCGGCCGAATGGCGCCTTACGGACAACGAGGCTTGGGAGATCGCGGTCTCCAGCTCAGAACCGGCTCCACAAAGGAGACTGGTCGCCTGGGCTGAAGCGGTCGCCGTCAGGCACTGCCTGCTGGCCACCACCCGTGATCAGGAGCCGGCCCAGCCCTTGTAACGAGTATTTCGCGGCTCCACTAAATAAAGTTTTTCACCACCACCACCACTGTTCCACCCCGGCGGGGCTCGTGCAGACAGAAGAGAAAATAGAGAATAAAGAAAAGAGAGAGAGAGAGAGAGAGAGAGAGAGAAAGACGCGCCGCAACAACAGCCGTCGTCCACCACCAAAGCGGTGCCGGGTGCAATGACGGCCTACAACAGATAAAAATTCGGTGGCAGGCAAACCCCCGCCAGCAAGCAGCGGTGACCTACCTGTCCCATCCCCATCAGGAGAGCCGACTTGGTAGCCCATCTTCGCCTCGCTTATGGCGTCGTGTTACCTGTTAGACTACAGCGCACCTAGTGGGAGAAGCGCGAAACGCCTGGCGTGGCTACGAGCCACGCTACCCTGGAGAGTCGAGCCCAGCTCTCGCGCTGGTATGACGTCAGTAGTCACGTGGTGTAAAGCGTAATGCCCAGCTCTCGCGCTGGTATGACGTCAGTAGCCACGTGGTGTAAAGCGTAATTACCGGACCACGCTACGCTGAAGGCTCGAAACCTGGCGTAGTATTTATTGCTTGCACAATAAAATAATGAATTGGTTCACAGGAAAAGAAAGGCTAAGTATCTGTCACACTTGCTCTGTGGACACCTGAACCATGCTGTAATGGAATGGGGAACGTGGGAGGGAAAGTGAAAATAGAGAAAGAGATTCCTTAGTGGATTGCTACGGAGTAATTTCGACCACCTGGGGATCTTTAACGTGCATTGACATTACACAATATACGGACGTCTCTCCGTTTCGCCTCCATCGAAACGCAGCCGTCGGCAGAGCGTAAAAAGCGGAGCATAACGACAGCACAGAGAGTGAGCGTAAGAAGGCGAAGAGAGCAGCGGAGACTCCTGAATAGAGAGAAGAAAGGCTAGCGAAACGGTGAAGCCAGATTGCCGCCCGTAATAGCGGGGCATAGCCGCCGAGATGGGGCCTGTGGAAGAGTTAAGTTAACGGGAACCAACAGAAGAGGATCTGAAAGCACGTCGTGTGACTAATCACTCCATTAGAGTTTTCGAAAATGCATCTGCGACCAGGATGTTTGAAGTAGACTGTGAATAATCCATTTGGACACATGTGTAGTGTGTGTGAGAGACTGTGGTACCAAATGGACTTGACACCGGTGAGTAATGCAATGTATGTGAGTTTGCGTTTGGAGACTGTCAAATCGAGAAACTGTATAAACAAAATTTAGACCACATGCTACCTTACAGATCATCGGGAAGTCATCGTTAATGTCAAGCAAATTAATAAAAGCTGTTTGTACCCAATGTCTTCCATTACTTAACATACATGACTCCAACAAGCTCAGCCAGGGAAATGCATACATCGCGCTACGGATCCCGGCGTAGCTGAGCTAAGCCACTGCCATTTTTATCGTCAAAATTCGAATTAACCTGTTGATGGTATCACTCTTTTTGGGCATGGTTATGTTTGTCTGGTTAAAAAGGGCCCATTAATCTAAAACAAAATCACATTGAGTTTTCGCGCCACTGGAGATGAATTCAGTGATGAGCGTTTCTTAATGAATGACGAGGTAGACTCCGGCATACACCCCAAGAAAAAAGTCGACGCACTCGGCCTACTTGCGAAACTTACAAATAATGGCGAAACCTCACATCAGCTCTTTTAAATTTAATAACTTCCGTTATCAATGAACGCAGTTCCTTTGCCGTAAATGCGCGACGAAGGAAAATACATACCTGCCATGCTGTTGCGTGCCGAGCACTACTAAGTTTGCACGGTTTTAGTCCGCAAAACTTTTTATTCGTGTGTCAAAGTACCAACATCGATATCTACGACGGCCTTGATGTCAAGCAGTGAGAACCAGTGCTCTTAGTAAGCATGATGAGTGAGGAGCATTCTGAAGTAATGCCGCCTAAGCAAGTAAAGTGCTACGTTGTTTTTAAACTTAGATCCTGCACGTAGTGTGTGTGTTTCATTTATTAATTTTCCCTTTCAATATGTTATACTGCCTTCCGTCTGTCATGCATCATCATCATCATCATCAGCCTGACTATACCCACTGCAGGGCGAAGGCCTCTCCCATATTTCTCCACTTGACCTTGTTCTGTGCTAGCTGCATCCACTTGACCCATGCGAACATAACTTCATCTGCCCACCTAACTTTCTGCCGCCCCCTGCTACGCTTTCCTTCCCTTGGAATCCAGTTTGTTACCCTAAGCGACCATCGGTTATCCTCTCTTCGCACTACATGTCCTGCCCATGCCCATTTCTTCTTCTTAATTTCCACTAGAATGTCGGTAACTTGAGTTATCTGACCCACTCTGCACGCTTCCTGTCTCTTAATGTTACCCCTACCATTTTTCGTTCCATAGCCCCCTGGGTTATCCTCAACTTAAGTAGAACTCTCTTGGTTAGCCTCCAGGTTTCAGCCCCATGCATAATGCGAGGTTGCAAAGAAAGCGGTACAAATAACGCTGATCATATTCAGACTTTTTTCTGACTTTATCAACACATTGGTACAAGTGGTGTATTCGGAATAAAAAAGATTCGAGGCGTCTACACACAGGTGTTTCTGGTGGAGAGGGACGGTGAAGACCCGGGCATGTTCAGCGCGCTGAACATTTGCTGCAACCTCTTCATGGGCGCCTGCATCGGGGCCACGGCTGTGCTGCTTGCCATGTTCTTCTTCACCGACTGCCGCTTCGTGCTGAAGACCAAGAACGTCACCAGAAACCGGACCCGCGCGGCGCTCGAAGAGTGGGACGGCGGCGAGGCCCGAGGCGCCACCGAGCTTGAGCCGGCCACTAGCACTGTGTCTGTGGTCGCGCTGGACGACACGGGCGAGCCTCTGACTACCGACGGAGCGAGGTGCGTTCTCGCGAATCTGAGTAGTGCAGACTTTTACAGCGGTAGCTGTCGACATCAAGTTGTCTATTTATGCGCCGTGACTATCGTTGTCGTAGCAGTACGCATGACCTCAAGACAGACACACACATTAAATATTTATTTTCAAGTGAATTCCAGCCTGGTGACAGCCACGCTGACTGATCTCAACAGTTTGACGCCATACATAACGCCATAACGCGCGCCGTGAATCAGCCAGAGCGTCAATCCCTGATAGGTCCTAACATATAATGATGACCTTGCTGATGCCCCTAGTTTCTCTCTCTCTCATCCTTCCATCCATCATATTTGGTCCTAGATACGTTTTTCATTCCAGAAGCCAGCCTTGTATACATGGATTATTATAAGCGGCCTGGTGTGACCGTGCTTGACCGCAGAGTCGCGAACGTGACGATTCTACGTCAATCACGCGTTATTATTCACAGCGCTCTAATAGCACGAGAATATCACGTCAATCAACTTGTCGCCGAAGTGCGCGTGCAGCGAGGCGATCGTGTGGTAAATTTTGATAAGGGAAAATGCGTGAATTGTCGCTTCTGCCTTATTCGCCAGCTGCGCGTAAAGAAGACTGTTGCTACTTTAGGTTCCTTTTATAGAGTCCATGATTTCGCTCCCAATAATAAACATTTGTGGCTGTGCTCACTCTCGTATTCACGCAGTCTTAGCTTATAGACTAACACTGACATGTGACGTAAGCAAGATGGGGTGGCTTTGCTGTCGTCAGGCTAGACAGGCAGGAGCTGAAAATAATGCTTAGCGCCCCTAGAAATACATGGAACAAAAAGATTTGGAAGCAGTTTTACGATTTCACAGTGCACCTATGATGTCGTCACTCGGTGCAGAGTAACTATGGACACTGTAAGACTGCAAAACTTTATTACACAGGCGGAGTATATTGAAAACACCGCGAAACGCATGGGATGGGCGTCGGGAGCATGGCGCATTAAAAACGTGCAAGAAAAACTTGCCAAATTAATTTTTCGGTCTCGGGGAGCATCAATAAACACCGCAGATTGTTAAAGTTAGCTGATGTTTTGAAGAAAATGTGTGACAAAGTATGCTATGTCATTTTGAAAGAAACACATTTTTTAAGTGTGTCGATAAATGTGCCATTAAAGACCAACATACGCATGAAAAAGTAGCAATCCGCTGGGTGCTTCTCGCAAACGCTACAGCTTCTCGTGTTGTCCGACATGCTGCCGCGCAGGTTGCCTTCCCTCTTAGATACTGCCGCTCAAGTGATACAAACCTTTAAGCTGCGAAGGCAGTCCGCACGCAGCGTGATCAACAAATTTCGTGCCCCAGCAGAAGACCAAAATCCCTCAGCTGCTCACAGGCCTCATTTGCGGACTCCGGTGTCTTCCGCGCTCGTATAGAGCGTCGTCTGCGCCTCCTTCTGCTGCAGTGGGCCGTTTACATTTTTTCTTTTGCCCTGCCGTTCGAGAAGTGCTTTCCGAATGTAGTTTTTTTTTTCAGGCTGCACACCTTGAACGACCGCTGTAAGTAAATTCAGGGTGTATGGCAACATACCAGGTTACGAAAAAAGCTTGAAGAATTCGGAGAAACACAAAGAGGATAACGAGCCTGTGAGCAGTATTTACGGTTCTTCTACTACACATATTTTAGCGGCGATTTAGGTACACATTGCCCCCGGGATGACGTGGCATACTTTGTCACATATTTCTTCAAAATTCTCGCCAACGTTTTACGACCGGCCACCTATTCTGGTGCTCTGCGAAACGAGCAAAATGTAGCCGGAAATGGTATTTACATGTGTTCATATGGGCCGCATTCCCAACGTGCACCCCCATACGTTTCGCGATATTTAAAAAATACTGCGCCTCTTAAATGACGCTTCAAGCTTTCACAATCTGTTGTAGGAAGTTCATGATTGCTCTGTACTAAGACACGACTTCATAGGTGTCCCGTGAAATGAGAACGGCTGTGAAAACTTTCGGTTCCATGCATTCCTATGTGACACGAAGCTTACTTTTCATCTCCAGTCTGCTGCGGCGCGCCACTTTATGTGTAAACACGGCTTGGTCTGTAGGACGCGAAGCCTTTAAAATGGCTTACTGAAGCGTCACATTCTTCTGTCCTTCTTCGGGGCTCCCTGCAGTGCTTGTGGTTGCGCCTGCAAGGTGCCTTTCAGTGCCGTCAACGCACCCTCGTATTGCTTACTTTGTCATGTCTGCACCAACACTTTATACTGTCACCGCGCAGGTCTTCTACGAGAAGCATGGCGACACCCAGCGTTCGGGCCTCGAGGAAGGGTGTCAGGAAGCGCCCGGCCACCATGTTGGCGTCCAGGCGAACGGTGGCGCCCCTCGCGGTGCACTGAGCAGTGGCACATGTGCGAGCCAGGCACGCAGTGGCACGGCCCGTGCAAAAATAAAAGATGGCCCCGAAGGCCTTACAAGCGGAGATGTGTAAATAGGGAAAACGTCTATAGCAATGAATAAAGAGCACGGATGATGCTCCGGACACTTTAGGCTGCCTCTCTGCACTATAGCGAGGAAATGGATTCCTCCGCATAGGGCTGCTCCCCAGTTCCAACCGTAAATTTTCAAAAGAACTTCCCGACAAGTAACCGGCTTGCTGAGTACTTAATACTGCGCTAAAAGAATAAAGGAGTTTTCTCTCTCTCCTCTCCTATATGAGGGACCCCGCTGAGGTAGCGCAGTGGTTACGGCGCTCGACTACTGTGCCCAAGGATGCAGGATCGAATACCGGCCTCGGCGACCGGTTTTCGATGGAGGCGAAAAGGAAGGCGCCCGTGTGCTGTGCGATGTCAGTGCAGGTTAAAGAACCTTAAGTGGTCGAAATTTTCGGAGTCCTCTACTATGGCGTCATTCATAGCCTGAGTCGCTTTGGGACGTTAAACCCCACAAACCAAACCGAATCCAATACGACAGCGCAAACCCACTATAGCATTCGGCTGGTGTAAAAACAGTGCTGCTGCCTCTCGGTATCTCTAGACTGTCGAGAGACAAGCGAAATGGTAAGGAAAGGCAGTAACAGAAGAACCGCTGCAATGTTCGGTGTTTGCGGGGACTATATAAGTGGTTGAAGCCAGTGTTCGGCAACTGTCAAGCGCCAGATCGTTCCAGAGACCAGAACTATACTACTCACTCCTGCAGAGGTTTAGCAGCTATAGCTGCACACGCAAGTCCAGCGGATGCAAGTGCTCCGGTATTAACATCGTAGACCGTCGTCACTGAAAACACTTTACCAACCGTTGACGCCACAAAATTGCAAGAAAAATGATACAGCTAGATAGTGGTCTGGAGACTACGATGTTTTTAACATGAGCTAGAAAAACATATCATCGCTCCTCTATTGGCGAGGACTAAGAAATACGTACGATAGTTATGGCAACAGTTGAGACGCAAGCGATGAAGTTGGCACGTGAAATGTTGGAGGAAAATAAAGAAGCAATCTATTCTAAAGAAATCTGTCCAGTAGTGGGCTGCCGTAAGAAGGAAGGAAGTAAAACTTCATTATTGAAAAAAAAAATAAAAAAAAAACCGGTAGGGTTTGGGAAGGGGGTCAGCTCGTGCCTCCGGGACGATGAAGATCCCGGGGTCGGTGTAATGATTGCCTATATCCAACGTTGAGGTGCCAGTGAACATATATTTTATGCCTCACCAAGCGTCTAACCTGAAGACCAGTCGTGATTGCGTCAGAAGGTTCATCCAGACTTCTAGAAGTTATCGACTATGCACACGAATTCCATGTAGTTATCTCAATCATGGAGCATAAATTATATAAAACAACAGTGTCCGAAACTCTGGCACAATTTGTAAGAATCTATTTTGTGTATCATAACTTAGCTATGCTTTTAAGTGATAGCTTATACACCTTGTTCGGCTGAAAGGCCGTCGGCGTCTTAGTTGTAAGAGTGGTGGGCACTGCGTGTAGGAAATAATCGGAGGCGGCGTAAATAACATTTTATGGTAACTTCTGATTCCAGTGATAGGTGACTGGTGCGCGCTAGGTGATAGCGAGTTACTGAAATCATTGCAGCTGATTAATTGAAAAAAGAAAAATAAATGACAAATTTGGAAAAGGGGGTTCAAAGTTGTCCAAGTGCTCAGAATAAAAAGCCAGTGCTTCATGATGGCAATAAAGTTTCGTGTCTGCGATTGATGAATTAATTTACCAAATTGAAAAAATAAAAAAGTGGAAGAAGGTTTCAAAAGTGCCAAATTACTCAAATGAAAAAATAAAGCTTGCTGGTGCTAATTAAGAAAATGTGTAATTAATCATATAATGAATTGGAATAATCTAAAACGAAAAATTGGAAAAAGCGAGTTCAAAGGTGTCAGAATGCTCACAATGAAAAGCCAGTGCTTGATGATGCTAATAGAAAAAAATTAAAGCTTTAATTGATCAGAAGAGAACTGAAAAAATTAAAAATTAGGGGTTCAATGGTGTCAAATCTTCAAAATGAAAACACAATGCTTGATGACGCTAATTAAAAATATTTAGGGCATATTATAGACCAAATAATTAAAATAATAAAATTAAAAAATAAAACTAGCGAATCAAAGGTCTCAAAATACTCAGAATGAAAGCCCCTATGCTATTTAATGTTGCTTAACCTTTAAAATTCGTAATTGAATAAATTGAAATAATTGAAAAATGAAACAGAAAATTAGCGGGGTACAAAGTCAAAATGCTCAGGATGGAAAGCCAATATTTGCTGGTGTTAAGGTTGGGTGTAAAAAATTAAGTAAAAAAAGTAAAATAACGACATTGTACCTGTGTTTCACACGATTTTGCGTCATACACTTAAATCCGCTCCGCCACATGGCGCTCACCTGAGTGCCTGCGCACTCGGGGAACCCTGTAAACGAGGCCGCCAACATCTTAGCCCAATGTATGATATGCCGGGCACAGGCGGCCTCCGCGTCGGAGTTCTTCCGAGAGCACGTGAGCACTTTCAATGAGTTGACTCAAGCCTACCGGGATTAGAGAAAGCTCTACCCTCCCCCCCCCCCCCCCCCCCCTTCCTTCCTAGACAATTACAGTCAAACTATGGCGCTGCCTCCAGACACGAACCCTCTCATCTCCTTATAATGAGTCCTAATACCACCAAACCCTCGCCAAACCTTCCTGCACCCTTTGCAATTACCCTTCGCCACTCTGGCACACATTCTGTCAGCCCGGCCTTTGCAGGCCATTAGTTGTTCGAAACTTTAAGCTCTCGAAGGAGCACAGCAGGGTTAGCAGAGCCTCTTCCAAACGCACATCCCTGAGAGAGCCGGGCTCCGGGCCGGGGGACACTTGTACCCAAAGGATCCTCACTCTTGGTGTTTGGAGCACCTCATGACCTGGGAGGACTAAGAGACCCTGCTGCACCATGAGGACCCGGTCTGACAGAAGACCCCACTGACCGGATTGCCGACGTTATGTACCGCAACATGAACCTTTGAGTGTAGCAGAGCCGTGCGGGGACCCAGGGTCTCACTGCTCCAAGCTGCTCTGTTTCAATGAATGTTTTTCCGACTAACGGTGGGGTTCCTCGGCGCTGCATCGAACACGAACACCTCATTCCTCTGAACGCGCACTGGGACGCATCAAGTTTCAAGAAGCGGCATCCGAGCTTACTGGTGACGTCATCGCCCGGTCGGTTATAAGCTAAAGATGTAAAACAAATAATTTGTTTAACTTAAAAAGTGAAAAAAGCATCGTCTGTGAGAGCTTGTTATCGCGTCATATCCATTACTGTGCAGCTTATGTGTTCCCCCCCCCCCCCCTTTTTTTTTTATCAAGAGATTACTTGCCACGACATTATGAAATGAATGTTTACGTTGCATCGAGTGACTGCATCACGCCAGTAGACGAAGTTGTCTACTGGCATATTCGGAAAGCATACTCTGTAAAAAACCGGCACAAATAAAGAAATAAAATTTATTTATAAAAACTAACTTGTAGTACTTAGGTTAACCCTGGAGTGAAGCGAAACCTTCATGTGCATCACTATACTCATTGCCAAGCTTGGATTAAACACATTGTGCGTTTCTCCAAACGTAAAGCCCGTTCTTCATCTTCGGCCCGCCGCCTTTTCAAGGCCTCATTTCAACCTGCCTTATTCTCGTTCCGACGCTCTAGTGTAGCAGTGTGATCGTCGTCCCACATCTCGCGCAGTATTGTAACCTAGGAAGGAGCCCCGGGGTTTCTATTGACACACGTATCGCTCTTCTAGCGCCATCTACTTCCGCGTCACTGACGTCACCTCACGTGAGCTCGACCTTGATAGTATCGCCTCTTCATTCACTACGGCAGAGCACCTGTAATTCGTAGGCTAACGATATTTTGTTTTTGCTTTGCGCATGCGCGAGAACATAAAAATAGTTATTTAAGCAACGAAGATTATAATTAAAACCAACCGATTTCGTTGATAATGCGGAGTAATGGATTGCTTTTCAGCTTTTAAGCGTGCAAAATGGCGGTTCGAATCCACCTTTTGCAATATCTTTTGTTGCATATTTCTTAAAACTAGGGTTAACATGATATTTATAACTTGCCTAGAGGAAAGGTTTCATTATTGCTTTAAGGCTACATTCAGTGACGCTTGGGTGCCGCAGTCGCCGGTAAAACCACACATTCGAAATTAATTCGTTTATCATTCTTTCTTTAAAGCCTTCAAACCATTCCCTTCACGCAAATGATTTATCCTACAAATCGGTTTGTCGTTCAAGGACGCTTTCCAGCAGATATCTCCTCTTGAAATGTATGCAGACGAGTTAGGAGGCAGGAACCGGAAGTTGATGCCCTATACCGTCGCGCATGCGCACAAAACAAAATCGAGCGCCGGTGAATGGCAGGAGGGCAAGAACCGCCTTCGGAAGCAGCATCGGAATCAATCTGTAGCAGCATCACACGCGGCGTCAGCACGCTTGTCATCTGTGGTTAATCCCACATCTAGAGTCAGCCATCGGCCGCGCTTCATTCCGTTCTCTCAACGGTTTTTGCAAGAGTCGAGTGCGAGGCTGGAAAGCATTCGGGAAGTGATTACTCTGAGTGTCCTAATCGAATTAAGTCACCGTCATTACAGCTCGCACACAGAGCGGCACGTCGTCCCCACGAGGGATGATGCAATGGAGACGGAATGCCCATCGGGTTGGCATCACGATGGTAAGCGCCCGCTTGGCGGCAAAAAAAAAAAAAAATAAATAAATAAATAAAAAAAAACCGAGGAACTCTGGCAAAACCTATATTTTAATTATAGTGTGGTGAGGATAATGATGATGATGATGATGATGATGATGATGATGATGATGATGATGATGATATTCATCCTGGCAACCCTTTGGAATGGGTGGTCGCGTTGTTGTGACCGGCCAAAAAATCAGTACGGTCTTCTGAGGAGCGCAACCCGGCGACAAATAGTATATATATCGTTAAAACGAAGAGAAGGCTGCATAATGCAAGCCCAGTGATTTGAGGCACGAGCTGTTTTTTTAGTTTATATGCCTCGGAAGTTTCTTCATGCAATAAAGAAAGAAAATTCTTGGCGCAATTGATTAATGCTGCGTTTCGGAACGCTGAAACAGCGGTTCGAGTCCACTTCTTGCGATTTTTTTTCTGCAGCCTTTTTTTTTTTTTTTTTTTACAAATCGCAACAATAAAATCTTCACATATTCCATCGAGGTATTTCCCCTTTTAGGTTGCATTATGTGATGCTTTTGGTTATCAGTAGCTGCAAAAACCAGCCGTGAACGAGCCGGGAGGCGACATCAAATGCTCGGGTACGGCAACGCCCCCAGCATTTAATTCCGTAATTATTTCCATAACTATTCCTCGCTTTCAGTGGGTGTGTGTTACCTTCAGATTGCGTTCAAAGAGACGTTTGTGCTAAAATCTCCGTTTAACTCGCTAATATGCGGCCAGTAAGCAACCAGTGAAGGGAAAGAAGTTGTGAGAGCCTACCTTTGGGTTCAATATGCGGGATGCTCCACGATTGTATAATTGCGACTGGTAGGTTGAATTATTGTCGTTGTCCTCATAAAAATGGCGCATACTCACAAGGGGGATTGGTCACAACAAGTCGGGGATTACAGGTTTTGAGATTCCATCCTGCAGAACTGAGATTAGAAATTTGAGCAAATCCGGTTCACTGATAGTGATGGTTGAGGGTAATGCATGTACTTGCTGCAATTTAAGTTTGTGAGATTTAAAAAATAATAGATAAATAAGGAAAACGTAATTAGCAAACGTAATTTATAATTAGGGATAAGGGTAGATGGAGAATACCTTAGTAATTTGCGATTTGCTGATGACATTGCCTTGCTAAGCAACTCGGGGGATGAACTGCATATAATGATTGATGACCTAGACAGGAAAAGTAGAAAGGTAGGCTTGAAAATCAATATGCAGGAGACTAAGGTAATATTTAACAGCCTCGGGAAGGAACAGCAGTTTACATTAGGTAGCGAAATACTGGAAGTAGTAGGCGAATATGTCTACTTAGGACAGGTAGTAACCGCAGATCCGCACCATGAAAAGGAAATAACAAGAAGAATAAGATTGGGATGGAGCGCATTTGGCAAGCACTCGCATATTATGACTAGCAGCTTACCGGTATCGCTCAAGAGGAAAGGATACAACAGTTGCATCTTGCCTGTACTCACCTATGGGGCTGAAACGTGGAGGCTAACCAAGAGAGTTCTACTTAAGTTGAGGACAACCTAGAGGGCTATGGAACGAAAAATGGTAGGGGTAACATTAAGAGATAGAAAGCTTGCAGAGTGGGTCAGAGAAATAACTCAAGTTACCGACATTCTAGTAGAAATTAAGAAGAAGAAATGGACATGGGCAAGACATGTAGTGCGAAGAGAGGATAACCGATGGTCGCTGAGGGTAACAAACTGGATTCCAAGGGAAGGAAAGCGTAGCAGGGGGCGGCAGAAAGTTAGGTGGGCGGATGAGATTAAGAAGTTCGCAGGGGTCAAGTGGATGCAGCTAGCACAGAACCGGGTTAAGTGGAGAAATATGGGAGAGGCCTTCGCCCTGCAGTGGGTATAATCAGGCTGCTGCTGCTGCTGCTGATGATGATGAATTAGCAATTACAAAAATGAATATCAAAAGTAAAGGACAAATAATTATAAGAACCAGTTACGACGGAAAACGTTTTGATTCTAGAATAACATTTTGTATGCCAGAACATACAGTTCCATCGGCACGTCCCAGCATAGAAGTACGATGAGACAGAACAACCGCTGACGACAAGCGCAAGCTAAGTTTCTGTAACGGCGTTTCTAACAACTGCCTCCTTAGAAATGTATATCGGCGACAAAAGAGCAAGAAATGCTCAATTTTTTTCTGGCTCAGCTCAACACTAGCACAAAGTAAAAGTTGTAAGACCAGGCCTGTAAAGAAAAAAAAAAATAGCTTAGGCTGAAGAGGTGGTTATTGCCCTTGCGATAGCAGGTACAATGGCTACTGCAAATATAAGCGATTCTAAAACAGCAATATGCAATTTTCTCAAGGGAAGGCTATCTCCACAGGCGAAGAGGATACTGGAAGCTTGTCAGGATGACAGAATAATCCGGCTAATATGGACACCAGCCTACTCCTAGCTTCAGGGAAATGAGGGAGCTCATAAGCTTGCCCGCGATCTCACCTTCCGGGTATGCTTTGACCCTCACTGCACTCTGAGCAAGGATAGGCTGCTCAGTTATAAAGAGATTACAGAGTACTATTGGCTAAACAGCTTAGAATACCTACCGGCAGACAGGACAGTAAATAGGAGCCAAGAAACAGCTGGAGGCGCTTACAAACAAAAACTTTTCCGAATCCAGCTACCGTTAACCAATGGTGCCCGGAGCAATTTTCTGATAGATGTAAACTATGTTAGAATAAGGCGGACCTGGTACATATGAACGTGTCCACAAATCGAAAATATAAATCAACAGACAGAAATAGAAGAATTTTGGGAGACTACTGTTCAGCTCACACACTGACACACCGCTAGGAGTAATCTGATTGGCCGAATACGCCGCCCAGGTCCAAGCCCTCCAGGCCGCCGGTAGGTGGATAGGTTGACGCCTATACTGCATCTGCACCACCACTTAGGAAGACGATAACGAAGTCTCGTGAAGGAAACCTTAAGTTTGCGGGACCACCAGGGTTTACTTCTCCAAGGGAAAAGAAGGTGATGGAAATCACCCAGGGAAGTGAGCGCAGAAGTGCCCAATTCTTGCATTAAAATATAAGTACGACAACGTGCTGCCTTGACGATCGCACAGGTTGGAAAAAGGTCAAAGATCGGACGACTCGTTGCTTTTGCTAAAGCATCAGCAGACTCATTGAAATGAAGGCTCCTGTGACCAGGAACCTAAACAATCCTAATCGGTAGAACGTGAAGAGAGGTGAGAAATTTAAATGGATGAATTAAGTGCGACTCATTAGACGCAGATAAGGAGGTGCACAAAGATAATGAGTCTTTTAGTATTAAAGCTGTTCAAAAATAATTTGGGAGCTTGCGCATGGCAAAAACTACTGCTAGGAACTTAGCCAAATAAATAGGAGTGAAATCTGGAAGACGGAGAGAAAACGACCAGTGAAGGGACTGGGAGAAAATGCCAAGACCTGCCTTTTCTTCACACACCGAGGCGTCTGTGGCAATTATGACATGTGAGCGAAAGGTCATCAAGTAGTCCAGTAGTATGCCGTTTATCAAGGGAAAGGGTAGTATTTTGGAATTACGCGGCCAAATGTCATCGATGATTATATTCAAAATTATGTGATTAGTCCCACCGGAACAATTACAGACATATTCGCAAGGATTCAACGAAACAAATTTGAGGAATCTGAAAGCGAGACCCCCTTGCACTAAAGAATTCTCTGGGTGAGTAAAGAAAATCAACTGGGTCACATGACACTCCGAATGGCATAATTTTAAGAATGCTCGGGCCGTCAGAAGGCGAAACCTTGAGGTAAGAGATAGCAACCATGCTTCAAGATATAAAAAAAATTGTTGGACACAAACTTGGGAAGTCCCAGAGACGAAGAGTAGAAGAGGACGGAGTTGATATGCAGCGGCTCCAGATAATAGGACACAGCCAAATTATAAAATTGGGTGAATATATATTTTATTAATCGTCAACAGAGCGCGCCTGCGCTTAACGCAGCGGGGACTGCTCAGCCCATGTAGCATTATAACCTCCCTGACTCCTCTCGCAGCAATTTGCTCTACATGAGCCTTCCAAGTCAGAGAGGCGTCATACGTGACACCGATGTACTTTATATAGTACGCCTTAGGTATCAAATTATGCCATAAATGAATGATATGTTAACTGGCTGAGCCTAATTAGAAATGCGGAAAACTAACAATGAACATTAATGTACATTAAGGTATAACAGAATATCCGTTAACAATTGATCAAGATCATCTAAGTATGACTACAACACCCTGTAAAGGGAATATAAGTCACCCGCTGCTGCAAAGAAAGCCATGTCATTAGCATACACATATGTAGACACATCAGGAGTGGTCGGAATAGAAAGTAGAAGATTGAAAAGCACGGGAGAGAGAACCGCCCTTTGCGGCTCCCTCGAGTTTGTCGGAATGTGGCTGAGGATAGCCCACGCTGATAGCAGTAAAATTTCCTGTCAGTCAGGAATGCTGACACCCATGCAACAAAGTAACCTGGCAATCCTATTAATTGCAATCTGCCCAGCAGCGGCCTATGTTCAACACTGTCGTTCATTTTATTGATGCCCACAGTATACAAGTGTAGCATATTGGTGATGACGGCGAGTTAATCGGACATGGCCTTCTAGATCAGTATATGCAAACCATAATGAGCAGCATGGCCTAAAACCAATTTGACATGATCTCAGCCTTTCCCTTTTGGCGATAAAAGGCATGGCTCGACCATACAGCACATGTTCCACCAATTTCACTAGATTCGAAGTTAAAGAAATTGGTCTAATATTATGCCAAACTCCTTGTTTTGCATTTTTAAGAACAGGAACAACTTTTGAGAGACGCCAGACATCCGGAATCTATGGGGTCCTAATGGAGTAATTTAAAAGCTCCAGTAAATTACTAGGTGATTCGCAGAAAATTAGTTTAATCATCCCAGAGGTGACCCAGCCAGGGCCAGGAGCTGTAGCAGATAACCGATTTACAACTTGGGAGAGGTCAGAAACACAGACACAGTCGTTGTAAGGGTTACCTATTGTGAAGGGACGCGAAACAACCGCCGAAAGGCGACGCTCCAGGCCTCTACCTATTTCTTCTAATGAATTTCTAAGTTCTGCTGGGGTTAAGATAGTTGAGGGTGCAGTGCAAGGCATTTGCAGACTATTCCTTGATTTCTAACTCCTTTGATTTTTTTTTATCTTTTTTCACCACCGAAATATTATTTTTGATATTCTACTTAAAATGCCGTTCTGTCGTTTTTCATCACGAAATGTTTCAAAATTCCAGATTGGCGCAATTATTTTGTCGTAATCGCCTGTGGAAATTTACATGTATACACCACTATACTGTGACCAATCCCCTTATGCCGGTATGTGCCATGTTTTAAAAGGCCAAGAAGAAGAAGGAGAAGAGATCGAAATTACGCATCGGTCGCCCAGGCTCTGCCCGGCCGATCCCCCTGTGTGGGTATGTGTCATCAAATTAGAGGAGAACAACAACAGCTCTGCCCGGTGTATTGGTTTGCGTTGCAGAACAGGCGCCCAATAAGCGGAAGAAGGGGACGACCACAGTTCATTCTCAGGCGCCTCATGGACAGGTTCTTGCTGGCCGAGAGGTCCACGTACCTGGGAAACACGGGTGCCGAGAGGTTCGAGTAAGTTTCGCCTTTCGAACACCTTGAATCTCTGCGGCACCTTTACAGGAGGTTGTGTAATGACATCCGAACGTTTTAGTGCCGACGGCATTCGCCGTAAGCCTTCCTACTACCACCACTGCAGTACCGATGGATATGATTTTATGAAATTCAGCTTTTTTAGCTGGTATATTTACCCTAAAATTGCCTTGAAGCAAAAGATAAAAAAATAAAGCTTTTCAAGGACACGTTTGCTAGTCTTTTCTATCTGCAGCGGCATGTTCATGCCAGTAGATCAACAGAATAAAGTAAAATGGTTTGGTTTGGTTTGTAGGGTTTAACGTCCCAAATCGACTCAGGATATGAGAGACGCCGTGGTGGAGGACTCCAGAAATTTCGACCACCTGGGGTTCTTTAACGTGCGCTGACATCGCACAGCACACGGACGCCTCTTCGTTTCGCCTCCATCGAAACGCAGCCGCCGGCGGTCGGTATCGAACCCGGGTACTCCGGCACAATAGTCGGGAATCTCAATCACTACAGCACTGTGAATGGTGAATTGGTTTGCAGAAAATTAAAGGCGCAGTATCTGACAGACACTCGTGTTGTGTCCCCTCTTTGTTGTGCGCTATGGAACCTCATGTAGATTACTGGCGTAGTGTCTGTCAATCTAAAGTGTTTTAGCAACTGTAGTCATACTTTTCCGTGGACACAAGAAAGCGCAGTAAGGGAAGAAAGGTGGGAGTGAAAGCGGAAAGAGAGAAAAAGGTTGCCATAGTGGAGGGCTATGGAGTAATTTAGACCACCTGGGGATCTTTGATATGCACTGATATCGCACGGCGTACGGGTGCATATGTGTTTCGCATGCATCGAAAGACAGCCGCCGCTGGTCTGGTTAGAACCTGGGGTCTTCGTTATAGTAGTCGTGGGTTTCAACCACTCAGCCACCTCGGTGGGATCAGAATGGCCCCGATGCAAATTTTACGCATTACGACTAGAGGAGTTGTGTCTAAGTTGCGTCTTGTCTAAATTGGTTGTCTAACGCACTTATTCCCAGACTCTCGGCCATTCAATTGGTTGCTTGCTGTCGAAATCCTTTCCCGAGGTGGTTATCAAAGTAAATGTGGCATGCAGAACGCTCATAAAATCGTATTTTAAGGGTTTTGAGCGTCTTATACAATGCACGAAAACTGAGGAAGGGACACGGTTCAATGCTAGTGAAAGCTTTATGGGCTGACCTGAGCATCCATGTAACAACTCTGCGGTCCATCGCATCGTCTCACCACTGGACTTCGCCAACTTGTTTGTTTTCTTTGCAGCCAGGTAGGATAGGTAAATGACATCATCATAGCTGCGGTCTAAGTACTAGAAGACTATCAAGTACTCCTTATTATAACACTACAGAAAATAAAATTCTGAATTTCATATCAAATATATTTTTCTTATGAACTGAAATGTTAAGGTGCAGTCAGACCAATTTACCGAAGTTCGAGGAGTGAGATTCTATCTTGATGCATCAAAACACTACAGTCGTATTTTCTCTCAAGCTGGAATACCTTATATGACAGAGCATATGAATCAAGGTCCCCTTCATCAAATTATTGCACGCCGCAATGAAAGTGTCTTCCCTACACGGTGCTACAGCAAGCTGCTGAAGCTCCTGCCCATCGTGACGCTCGTGGTGACCCTAGTGACGTTCGTGGCGTTTGTGGTCGCCTACAAGAACCGCCAGGAGAGGCCGGCCTACGTGGTGCAAACACACGACACGCAGGTCGAAGGCAAGGCCTTGCAAGTGGAAGGTATGGCCACACACTCGCTGATCACTTTCGCACTGATCATATTCTTTCTGAGGTCACTATTGTACTGAGGAAATTGTATATCGCGAAATTCTCTCACGCTGTTGTTGTCTTCAGATGTTTCTGTGCATATATAACACTGAAGTTTAGGCATATATGTCCACTCAAAATTCCATCCGAAGGTAATCGCTCATCGACCCAGGGAAGGAAACAAGTAGCTAAACCTGAGAAAACACATGGCGATTGTTTGATAAGTAAAATAGTTTTCTTCTCATTGCCGGTATTAAGACGAGAAGAAAATGTCAGATACTTTTTGGAAAAATATGCAACACTTCTAAGCCCACATATGCATGCTTCATCGGTAGGTAACTGGCTACTGATCAAATGCAACATGACATTTTCCCATTCATGATAGAAATAATACATCATTTTTTATATTGATACCCAAGAAAATAAAAAGCGAAGAATGAAGATGCGTGTCACACTAAATCCGTTCTGCGACTCGTTCTCTGCGCCCGGATAACCTTACAGCGATCCGAACACAAACACAGTATGGCAGCAGACATCGCGAAGCCCGTTTTGTAGCCACCAACTCTGACTGAAACATTGCCCACATGATTTGCGAACGAAAACTTACCACCAAGACAGAACCAAGCGCCGGAGGGCCTTTAAAATCCGCAGGCTACTTCCATAACACGAGGTCCTGTTTGCCACAAATACTGCGTGACGCGCTTTGCTGATAGCGACCGTATATGGGATTACCGCAACATCACACACAGTTCCTTCTAGTCATTTTTATTCCTCTAACTCAAACTCCCCGTTCAAACACGTGCTAGTGGATCGGTGTTAGCAGCCGAGTGCAGGCGTCACACTTGTTGAGAGTGGCGGGATGCCGCTGGTCTTCCCCTCCGTCTTTTTAAGGCGAACACATTTAACGGCTCCTACTATTGGCCATGATTCTGTCACACACTTTCGTCGCATTATAGCTGTCAATCACTCCTACTTGCCACACCGGGCACGTGAGAAATGTATTAAGGCGAAAGCCTTTATAGGCTCATGAGTGTCCGTCTGCAAGATGTGTCACACTTCTCGAGATTCCGCGGGACACCGCGAGATTGTGATGTCATCACCTGTTGACGCTATCAACCATGACAGGATGTGACTTCATCATGATGTCACATCCAGTCACGTATAATAACCGGAACTGACGTCATTATGACGTCACACCCAGTCACGCGGTCACGTCTGGTCATGAGAGATGCATCACCAGACGTATCGGACCTACTAAGCTGACCCCTCCGGGCATCCGATCCAGGCGTCCGTACTGCGCCTTTCGTTTAACGCTTCTTTGAACGCCGCACCAAGTATACAGAATCAGATGCAGTAAAGTAGGAGTAAGCGGCGTTTCAAACAGAGGCTATCGTCTCATCGAACTTTAGTGGTCAAAAGTGCCCCGTAGAATTTTTTAAGTGCATGCATATTTCACCCCCACGGGCGTATGAAACGCAGGTGTGCTCGTGGTGGAGTTTTTAGGCATTCCGTTCGCCGAAAGCACGGCCGGCGCTAACCGCTTCCTCCGACCCATACCGCGCACACTGCCCCGGAAGCTGAGCGCTCGCCGCTGGGGGCCACCGTGCGTCCAGAGAAAGGATGTTAATTCGACAGCCTCTTTTTATGCGCCAATGCCGGCGTGGCGTGATCCAACTGCCTCTGCTGACAGCCAGGAGCCGAGTGCTCCTGACAGCGCGACCCGCTACCCGTCGTCTGCACCAGCTGCCGGGTCTGATGGGAGGGACAAGGGCGCCAGCGCGGAGGCACCGGTGCGCGAGTCACCCTCCGAAGACTGCCTGCACCTCAACATCTGGGTTCCCCACACGGTAGGAACCGCGGCTTGGATTTGAGATCTACCTTTACCCGTTTATGCGATGTACACACCTGCAGTAGGTAGTGGCAACGGTCTATTAAAAACAATCAACAAAGGAAGGAAAACAATTTTGTCGTCAGCTGCAATTGCTAATATCTTCAGCCATCAAGCTGCGGCCTGCGGGAAATAAAACGGATAGGGAGGAAAAGTACAGAGGGGAGTGATAGAAAGAAAGGACCGGGGAAGCTTAGTACATTATTTGCAAAATACAAAAGGTGAACAGGTTCGTGTCGCTCACGTGCAAGTGTTCAAGCTCTGTCGACAAAACGACTGCGCTCGAGCGGCCACTGCCATTGTTTACACAATATATTAAAAATAGGCCGCATGCTCATAGCTGCGCGCACAAAGCGTCCTGTCGTAGACTGATCGCGCGTGCGACACAATGCACAAGCTTCCGGGGTGGGCACTCGGCAGCAAACGCTCGAGTTCGGGGTAGCACACACTCAGAGCAGCGTTCATGTGACTCGCGCATTACCTGGCGAAGGAGCGCGACTTCAAACTCGCATGCTCGTTGAACGCACAGAGGCTTACCATTGTCCTGTGTTGACAGCGCGCACTGCCTTGCCGTTGTAGGGGGGTAGAGCGGAGTGGAGGGGAGGTAAAATGTCAGACAAAACAGGCACAAGAAAATCGACGAAACAAATTGAATAAAACAAACTCGATGTGGTAATGTCTATATGTCAAGATTACCGGGCCCCCCACTTAGCCACGTAGCCTGTGGAGTAACGCTTGAAAGCATCTTGAAAAGCTACGCCTGTTTGACGCCTTTGCATATTAAGGTGATCAGAAAAGAACCCAAGACGCGCTTTGTGGACTAATCTTCTGTTTTCGTAGAGTATATGAAACAACTGTGAATGTTAATAACCATCTGATCTCCAAAGCCGCAATGCCGACGAAGATGTATGTCGCTAGACTCGCTACTGGAATTATAAACTATTGCTAAGCATGATTTAGGCTAGTACTCGCATTGCAAGTACTCGTAGATTATGACTAGCAGGCACCGGCTTCACTAAAGAGGAAAGTATATAACGGTTGCACACGGTTGCATCTTACCTGTACTAAAATATGGGGCTGAAACATGGAAGCTAACGAAAAGGATTTCCCTTAAAGAGCAGCTGCATCACTTATGGAAAATTTCGCGATATTTATGTATTCAAAACTACATAGGCTGCAGATAATGCACGCAAGGTGTTTTTGCGTTAGCATTTAAACTGATGGCGTAATCGACGAATAAACATTGAGCTTCTCCTCATGGCACTAAAGTTCTGCGGAGAAGCTCCGTGATGACGTCATGGACGGTAATATTAATGATGTTTGTTGCCTTCGCCCACGTCCTGCTGCGCCTTTTCTGACAGTGCTAATCAACATTTCTAGGACTTTGATTTCGGCTGCCTTGTTTTCATTTCTTGAAATCATTATTGTCTATGCAACGTACCGGTACCGTCAATGACGTCATCATGCGTCTCCCACCCGTCACTCTGCAGTGAGGTGAAGCCTGATAGCCGTCACGGCTTTAATCGCTAATTGCGCCATTGTGTCAAATGCTATCACCAATATATTTCACATGCCTTAACTTCAAGCTATAATCATTCAACCGCTTGAAACTCATCGAAATCTAAAACCAGTGCAGCTTCCCTTTAAGCTGAGGACAACGCAGAGAGCTATGGAACGAAAAATGGCAGGTGTAACGTTAAGATATAGGAAGCCTGCAGAGTGCGTCACTCGAGTTAATGGCATTCTAGTGGAAATCAGGAAGAACTGCGCATGGGCAAGACATGTAGTGCGAAGAGAAGATAATCGATGGTCGCTTAGGGTAACAAACTGGATTCCAAGGGAAATAAAGCGTAGCAGGGGTAGCAGAAAGGTAGGTGACTGGATAAGGTTAAGAAGTTCGCAGGGGTCAAGTGGACGCAGCTATAGCACAGGACCGGTTTAGTTGGAGCCTTATGGGAGATGCCTTTGCCCTGCAGTGCGTATAATCTAACTGCCGCTGATGATGATAATTTATGCTAAATATCTGCCCGCGCTTCATGCTCAGGTCTCTACCAACGCCAACTCGACTTCCGATTTGGACGAACCAAACAACCATGCTTTCAAGAGACCCGTTATCGTGTTCTTTCATGGCGGAGGCTTCAAAGGGGGATCCAACAGCGACCCAAGATACGACGGCAGGTAAACGAAAGGAACAGACAACCGAGATGAGTGAAAGCAATGACTCTGGGAAAGCTGTGAACACGGATACGACTATGGTACCTTCTATTATCACTCTGATTCTAGTGCACGGATCGATTCTGTATTCTTTGCTTATTCGAGGTAGTTAAAACGAGACGCAGCCTTATCCTATCCTTTGTTGTAGAAGATGCTTCGAGATGTATCTCGAAAAACTCCAACCACGCACGTGTGCTTCTACAACATTACTGGGTATGTTAGCGACCGATTGCTGTGTTATCTAGATCTTTCTTAGCCGCCTACAAATGGAGTGCTGACGAGTGAAGTGGGTATTCGCACTTCCACCATTGACGAGCGCGCTTCCTGCTATTGCCGACGCCGAATTGCTGAGTTATTTTGCGCGCGAAATTCACCTCAATAAAGAGTTTCTTTAGTGCACTACCAGACACTTCGTTTGTTGTCATCAGCCTCGGTACCACCTCGTGACACTATAGCTGCACTTCGCAGCCTTCTTCCGATTTGGAGACAGCCTATGGATGTGCATCAGTTAAGGAACCTTTGTGCTCCCGTCTCTTGGATACTATATTTTTAGATAGACCGATAAATACAGTGGGTAGCAAGTAGAGTAGTTAGATAGGCAGACAGTAGGTAGACAGATAGGTATATAGGTGAGGAGCAGGGAAGGCAAGGAGGTTAACCAGAAAGGATCCTGGTTGGCTATCCTGCATAGGACGAAAGGGATGAGGAGATTAAAGAGGCGAAGCGAGAAGGTACGAGGAGCACGGTCACAAAAGCCGGTGGCTGTCTGGTAACAAAGCAGTGCATTGTAGGCCTTGAAAGCAGTCGACTGTTGTGGCCACGGGCCAGAGATCTTATCCACCGTTAAAGGGCGAGGATCGAGGATGCCCAGCATAGAACACAACTTATGTCTATCACTTACGAAATACAGGGCATTCACACAGGAGACGTTCAGCTGTCTCTTCACAACCAAAATTTTCACAGGCAAGGCTGTCGGCCTATACACTCCGGAAAACGTACTTGTTTGTGAAAACAAAATCGAGTCGTCAACGGCACAGCAATGTGCTTCTTGACGGGCTATCTTAAAGGGAAGGCGAGGGCGCAGTGCAGGGTCTAATGCGCTGAGGCGGCAGTTGCAAAAATCCACCGTGTTTCATGCTGAAAGTGTGATCTGAAGGGCCAGAGAGCGAAGCACAAACGCTGCGTCAGCCCTCGATATGGGGTTCCGACTGGTACTCCGTCGTTGTAAGCAGAACGGGCAGCCTCGTCCTCCATGTGATTTGCATTGATACCGTCGTGTCCTGGCAGCGACTGAAAATACTATCATGACCTTTTTATGGGGCGCCGTGGAACACCTGGCGCATCTCTCCAACGAGCTGTTTATGTGACCAGTTGCAGGTCTTGAAGGGCTGCTTTAGAATCTGTGAGCAGTCATGTGGATGTTCTTGACAAATGAATCAACTGCAGCATCGGTAGAAGTAAGATATCACGTCTTAACCTTTATCAAACTAGATTTGGCCGGTATTATCACAGACCCCGCGGAACTAGTGGGATTAACCGAGTCACCTACGTAGGCATGCATCGTTGTTGATGTTTAGAATGCAGATAATCCGTCATTTGTTTAAGATCAGGCGATGATATAACGGCTATCTTTGTAATTACAGGAATTGAATTTATATCCGAGGTTCATGTAGACTTATGGGCAAGCATGGTGCTGCGGCATAAGCAAACAGCGATGTGATATAGGTGCGATGAACTTTATAACTTTGACGAATGCAGTGCTTGGAATAATTACTGGAGGAGTTGCTAGATAATGACTGAGGGCCCTTGCTAGGTGCTGAATATGCGCTATCACTGTGTCAGCAGCAATGTGTGTAGTAACGTGATGATCCCAGACAACAAGAACAGTCACTGCTGTTGATGCACATTTAGGGAATCAAGGGCAGATACGAAGAGCTTGAGCTTGCAGGCTTTGAAAGGTACTGAGGTTTGCTTTTCTAATTTTAATTAATATGGCGAAGCTGTACCACATGTAGCCCAGAAATAATGACCGGCACATTTGGAACATCGAGTGCACTAGTGCGCCCCAGGATTTTTCCCCGAGGAATGAGAGAAATTAGATAGAAATATATATATATATATATATATATATATATATATATATATATATATATATATATATATATATATATATATATATATATATATATATATAGCTTCCCCATAGTAATTAAAATTAGAAAAGCAAACCTCAGGACCTTTCAAAGCCTGCAAGCTCAAGCTTGCAGGTCCTGATAGGTCCTTAGGAAATATATATATATATATATATATATATATATATATATATATATATATATATATATATATATATATATATATATATATGGGCGCCAGCCCAGTGAAACCGATCCAGAGCTAATCAGAGTCGCCATGCTAACCTCCAGTATGTTTATCGTTCACCAAGGTTAATTAGTAAGGACTAATTAGCTATTTTAATAACTGCCCTGAGAGAAAAAAGGCAAGTATCAGACACCTAGTAACAATCATCTGCCCAGAGCACGCAATTTTTAATGGCACCTGACTTTCTGGCTTCTTTACAATTTCCTTTCTGTGATCTCGCAAGTTGTCTTTGTCATCGCTTATCCAAACTTCAAGATACTGTGGGCTTTAACTATAGGCAACTGTGTTTTGTAGCATGATTGTTCTGGACTCACCATTAACAACCACAAGTGTTGATATTTCTCCGCTAAATCTTGATTCCTCCGCACTAGCGCCTCATTGCTGATTTCTGTTACAAATATTGGCCGAGGATGTATGCAAGCCAGCCATTTAATCGTGCGCAGTGCACTCACTTCATTCGCCACGCTTGCATTCCTACATTTTGAAGCAGGCACCGTTCAAGACTCTAGACATCGAAACAACGTGCGAGAACGAGCAGCACACAAATTTACATGCAACGAATGGTGCAAGGCCGTTCGCCAGTACTAGCAACACGCAGCGAACAGCAGCAAAAAAAAAAAAAAAAAAGACGCTGTCGTCTTATAGAAGTTAGTGGAGTGGGCAGAAGCGCGCACTGGCCCTATACACGTTCAGTGGAGGCAACGCGGGACGAGGTAGGCTCGTGGATGCAGTGGAGGGTATGAGCGAGCGCGTCATCGCCAGCTGCGTCCTCGCAAGACGAGGCTGCGTTTATTCCAGGAGCGCCTTCGCCGACGAGTCCGTGATAGGCCGATTACGACAGGCGCGTCGCAAAAATACAAGAGTCCCTTGCTGTGAATTCTGCGCTGCGTTCCTCTCCACTTTCTACTGGGTTCCGCTACCACGAATCAGCTGGCCGTGCGCTGCCGCTTGCAAAATCAGCACATGGGTCTTGCGTCACAAACTGCATTCGACCTCATTTCATAAACATAACACAGACAGCGAGGATGGGCAAGTGTGAGCCGATCGCGTTGCGGCGCGATTCTCATAGCTTGGCGAGTTGCAGATAGGATGGGGCGGCCAGGGTTTGCCGCCTAGTTTAGACCGCCTTTTTCTTGGCCCCACTGACAAGTGGCCGAGTAAAAATAGTCTCGGTGTTTTGTAACTCTGTGTATTATTTCCAAGGAAACATTAGTTTAATGTAGGCCCTATTAACTATGTGGCATTTCACCTCATGTAGCCGGGATGATGCGCTCTTCAAACCGGTTGATGAAGGCGGAGGCACTCGTCCTGTGTTTCTTTGCTCTGGTGCTTGTCTTTTGTGCTGCTTTTCCATCCAATATGCACCACCAATGTCCTACTCCGTCAACGTAAATGCTCCCTTGAAGGTCATGTTCACCAGAATATTGCACGACGTTTTTATTAAACAAGACAATTTAGGCACCATTCGGAAGATTAATGCGCGCTCTGTCAATTGGTACTCACTGCTTCAGTGTGGTGCGTTATGAATCGCACAAGAGGTGATATTCCAGATGACGACATTTTCGTTGCTATAGCTTCTTCGTACAACGTTTCTGAAATAACTAGCAATTAGGTCATTTTTATATGACCTATATGTAGACTGGACCTAATGGCATGACTGTGATCATTTACTGCATTTAATCGGCGGCCTTTTAAATATAACGAAATTTTTTTTTGCACCAATATCTCCATTGTACAAGGCACGCATCAGCAACATTTTTACCACTTTGGGCGGACATGAGGCTAATGCAATGTGCGAAGTTTTACTTCATTACTTCGTTTTCATTTGATACCAATCTGAAGATTTCCGTAATTCTCCCTCACGATTGTATCACTTCACTAAACAACCGCTTAATGTGCAACCTAGGAATTACGCATGGTAAAACTAGAATAGAAGTTATAGTGCCAAGTGCTGTTACATAGGGTTTTATACAATTAGCAAATATTACCGAGGTTATAAATTTAATGCATATTTTCTGCACGACATTCGTTCGAGAGGACCGCCCTACTCAACAAGGTAAGTCCTGTTTAAATCTAACTCCTTTTAATATTATAAAACGGTAAAATACAGTTAAGAGGCAAAAACTCCAGTAATAATTGGTATCTGTCACCTGTAATCGCTCTTCAAAGCGTTTTCACTGCTAGAGCCACCCAGGAAAAGCCCACCTTGAGAACTGCTCTGTACAATAACTGTGCTCAGTAAAAAATAAGTTGCTGGCTCCTTGTGGCTATTTGAATATTTTCCAAAGGTAAAGGACGCATTTATACAAAACGGCTGCTTTCCACCACTTTGGATGAGTGGATGAGTGGATTCTGGAATCCGCGGTAAAAAAAATGATTTTGACGCGTGCACCTTAATTGCAAAATCGGCTGATAATGGCTGCTTGTGCGTTTTTTTTTTGCCTTGCGCAGTTTAATAAAACATTGTTTTTCTGTTTTTAGCGACAGAGTTTGTTGCAGATTCTATCATGGTGCTTATCGGCACAGATTTATTTTTACTTAGAATTCCGGTCCTTTTAAATCAGATTATACGCTAAGAAGTGGAGATATTTCGCAGGAAAGTGTTATTGTTGGCTTTTATGAGTCTACTCATGTTTTATCCAAGCGGACCGGAATCACTGAATCAAGGCGACATCACTCATTTATGCATTCCTTAATGTGAATAAGTAAAACCTCGCTTACGTTTTAGCGTCAGAGACACATTGCCGCAGTCGAAAATGGTTCTTCGAGAGGAAATGAGCTAAACAAACTTTCTTCGGAGATGAGGGCACATTCGTATCCAACTACCCGGGCAGCCAATTAGGTTCAGAATGCGTTCTCTGTTTTAATTGTTTACCCTGTTTGAGAGCGGAGATTGTGATTTAGGCTCCTTTCTGTGTTCTTTTCTGGATCAAGTCTTCTTCCACACATCTTCACAGGAAGGTACCGCTCCTGATATCGATTGTGGCGGAGAGTGAATTGTTTTGCAGCCCTCCGACCTCAATGCACTAACGCAAGCGTGCTCTCCTAGAGGGACAGCCTAATCAACCAGCAAAGGGGTGGCATCATAAAGTAGGCTGTGCTCGCGCAGGTTCCTGGCTGCGCTGAGTGGTGTGATAGTGGTGGTGCCCAACTACCGCGTTGGGTCACTCGCATTCGTCGCGGGCCCGCTCGAAGGAGAAGACGAGGAGCCGGGCAACCTGGCGCTTCTCGACCAGCGGTTGGCGCTCGAGTGGGTGCGCTCCAACATCGACGACTTCGGCGGGGACCCCGCGTGCATCGCGGTTGCCGGCGCTGGGGCTGGCGCATCTTCTCTGGCGCTGCACTTGCTCAGTCCCGAGGCAGAGGGAACTACGATGGACCTGCATCGCTTCGTGCTACACAGCGGCTCGCCCGTCGGTCCCTTCTCGGACCAGAGGGCGTCTCGGCAGGTAAAGCTACTCAAGTATTTCCAAGAAACGTCTGCAGTCACGGACGAAAGTTTGCTCGATGCGGGTTTATGGTAAACGATTGATTTCTGTGCGGGCAGGCAAATGAGGTCAACGGAATGCGTGGAATTATTGAAGGAGATACCAACTCGCTGGCTAGACACGCGCAAAGTAAGGATTAGGTCTCAATTTAACAGCGTTATTAAATGCCTTGTTCGACAGAAAATCAGGCGTTGGCGTTGTCGCCATTGTCACCGTTGTCGCCCTTGTGGGCGAAAAATCGAGGCATGCCTCTGACAGGTGGTAGTTGGCAGGTCACCTGGCATTGGTTGGCTGACGGACTATATAATGCCAAGACGCATGACCCAGCTGGCAGCAGTTGACGACTCGGGAAGCTTGTTTGAGATGCGAGGGTGAAATGGTAATCAGAGGTGTCGCCCTTGGGTTTAGAGTTAGACCGTGGGACACGCTACCCTTAAGGTACGCAGGGAGGCTCGTGTGGTTTGTCTAAAGTGGGGCTTAGTATTTGTGTAGGGTGGACACCTACAGTATGGTAGCTTACGACAGTATGCCATTTTCAAAATAACAGCTTGAGGGGCTAGTTGGTGCTGCATCATATTCAGAAATGTGGCGCAACAAACACAAACACAAGAGAAGATACACAACACACGCGCACACTACCAACTGTAATAAGAATCTGAAAACACTTCCTCTTCACCACTCCTCCTCTTCTACACTCAGGCACGTCTCATCTTCCTCTTCTTCTCATCTTCCTCTTCTTTGCCAAGGGGATAGTGGCACTTTCTTCCTCGCAGACCATAAACATCGTCCAAACATGGCAGTGACCAATCTCATCTGCCTCTTCTTCTCTTCTTCCCCTTATTTACCAAGGGGATAGTGGCACTTTCTTCCTCGCAGACCATAAACAGCGTCCAAACATGACAGTCACAAATTCTACACTGTCTTGTTACTCCATCACCTCTGCTTTGCCCAGTAACTCATACCACGCTGGACAGGCAAAATCACCGCATAGTCACATAGTCATACACTAAAAACCACCGCCACACATATACAGTAGGACATGTCCATCCACACCACATAACTTGTGTAGTCCCTATGTATTAAAAAACTTTAACCTGCCAACGTCTACGAAGCCCCGAAGCCCATGTACTTGCGGTAAAAAGATTCTTTTAACTACCTTGGCCCCAAACTGTAAGAGGAATCCAAGAATAACAGCTTTAGGCCAAGAATAACAGCTTGAGGCCCGATAATAATCTCGTTCTTTGCATTACTCAGGAGGATTGCTCAATAAAAGTAACTTCTTTTCTACGTAAACTCAACGAAGCTTCACTAATACATCTATCTTTTTTCTTCTGTATCCAGTACGCCTCTAAAATTTCGCGCGCCATCTTATCCGGACTCTTTCCTAAAATGTTAAGCCTGCTAAACATCGGCTCACACTTGCACTTCTGACAGTGCAGAGGTAAATTTGACCCCTTGCCATTTTCTATGGACTTCTCGTGTTCCCTCATTCTATCATTGATACATCTTCCAATTTGGCCTATATATACTTTACCGCACGTCAGAGGAACCTCATAAATCACTCCCACCCGACATCCAATAAACCTCTTCACATGCTTCTTATCGCATTGACCTATCTTTTTCCTCCCTATTAATGCACATAACCCACCCAGTCTTTTTGGGGGGCAGAAAACATAACTGTCACCTCAAACCTACCTGCCACCTTTTTCAGGCAATGTGCAACTCTATGTATATAGGGGATCACTTGTGGTCGTTTATTTCTCAACATATCTGGCGTTCTTTTTTTCCCTTTCATTTTCTGAAGCAGAGACACTGACACCCCACATATAATCATAACCGGGAAACCAGCCACCTCAAGTCTTTGTACTTGATTATTGAAGCTTTCTTCTGCCATATGTACACACAATTTTAACAAGGCCGACTCCAAACAAAGGGAAGCTATCCCTCTTTTAACAGTCTTATATGCCATTTTCGTATGTGTGGTTTATAGAGGTGCGAATCAAGCAATTAGTGATGGAGTAGCAAACCGTATATACTCTAATGTCGGTCCTCCGCAAAGGGAGCAGCAGACGGAAGCCATTAATGTTGCTGTGTAATTCCTTTAAAGACGGTGCATAAGTGTCTCCCTTTTTTTCCCCCAAATCCGCATTCCTCGAACTTCTATCCATGACTATACATTCAAGCTAAGTGGTACCGGTTATTTCCCAATTAACCCGACTTGTTGGATTACTCCGGAATATGAATTAACAGATTGCAGCTGCGTTACGTTACAACATCTATTCAACTTCTAAAGTTCAAGAAGTTTCACAACATATCCTTGTAGCGTATTCACCACGAAGATTGCAAAGAAATTATCTTTTTGCTTCATGTTAAAAAAGGTTATAGGGCGGGTAGTTTTGTGTCACGCGGTGACCTTTCTGGAAGCGGTTGAAAAGAAATGAGCTGCGCACATTGCCGCTTAATGATGCACATGATTTGGCAAAAGGAAAACGATCCGCGTTCGTTTAGGCCCTCGCTAATTGAAGCGTGAAGTAATAAATAATTGCATAAAGGTTTCTATGGCGTACACAGTACAAAGCACAGTTGATGTTGAATGATGGGGTCACGTCACAATCGCTCGTGGCGTGCCTTCTTGAGTCGTTTACGGGGTCACCTCGTCAGATATCATTCCTCACTTGTCTTTATTTCGTGCCGTTGCCTTCATAAGTCCCAGCTGAACCTGGCACCCCTTGCCCGCCGCGTCGGCTGCGCCGGGGCCACCGCAGCCGAGCTCATTCGCTGCCTACGCACCGTTTCCTCGGATCTTTTGGCGCGGCTCGAGCCCGGCGTGGGCTTCGCGTTCGAGCCCACTTTTGAGAGCCAGTACCTGCCCGACATGCCCTCTGGCCTGCTCCTCAAGTCACCGCCCTTCAGAAAGCAGGCACGTGACACTCTAGAGGCTCGGCCCGATTATTGTTCTTTTTTTATTTTTTTAGTTTTGACAGATCGTTATCTTGAACCCTGCTAGAGATACGCCGGTGCGGTCTATGCAGGTGAATTGCACAGCAAGGCGGGCATTATATACGTGATAGATCTCAGTAATTAAGACAATAATTAACTAACAATAAATGATTATCTTTTTATTTTTAACTTATGAGCCAATATTAAGAAAATGAAGACCGTCAGCATGAAAGCTGGGTCTATTTTGAAAAATTTCGTTATCGGTAATGCAGTTTGAGATATTTGACGTTGAAAATTCGCATTTTTAGCTCGAAAGATGGCTTCTCGCAATAAAATTTTTTTTACGACGGCGTCGCTGGGCGTTATATTGCCGCGGAAATAACGCTCGCTGCTTTTACACGCAGTGAAGAATAATTACCTCCTAACAATCCCTGGGTGTTTTCTGGCCTTTTAAACAGTTTGAAAAACAAAAAAGAAACAGAAAAAGATTACCTCTACAAAAAATGCATAAAGCACCCATTAACATGACACTTAAGCATGCTCCCTAGCACAGCTAGAAGAAAGCATTACGAAAGAGAATTAAATCATGCTGGGAATAACCTTTATAAGAAATCGAAAGTTATTAGTGTATTCCTAAATAGAAGCTTTAGGAATTATTTCAGGCAAGAAAACATATAGAAACTCGGCAAACATTGTTTAAGCATTTATTGATTCATTTGATTTCCGTTCAGGTAATTCAAATGTCTCCACTAGTCAAACATTGTAACTATCTCCCCAAATCATTTTTTTTTAGCCTTTGTCCCCTGGTGAGATTTGCAAAACAATACGCAGCTAAAAGACGCTAATATTTATATGGATAATATACAATCGTCTCATATAAGGTTGATTGCCCATCTTATTTCCGACGTCATCGCTCATACTGTTCAAATCCGCCATTTCTCCTACGGCTTCGAAAAGGCTAAGCTTATTCCTATCTTTAAAAAGGAAGATAAGCATAACATTTCCAATTACCGCCCCATCGCCATTCTGTCATTTTCAGCAAATGTATCGAAAAAGCTGTGGTCGTTTGACCAAACAGCTTTTTATCAAAACCTGGCATCATTTCATCCAAGCAGGTTGGCGTTAGAATGGGGTTCTGAACCGAATTAGCCGCGAATGCTTTCACTGACCAAATTAAATTCTTTATTGATGTGATCAGCATTGCTGGATGGATGGATGGAATATAGGAGCGTCCCCTTTGAAACGGGATGGTAGCAGTAGCTATCCTGCTCATTGTTCTCCCTATATCTTAATTATTGATTTAGATTGGTTAACTAAACCATCATTCTATTTATTAAATTTTAGTTTCTACATTACTAACCTTATCTCACTTCTCTGCTTTTAAGCCACCAATCTTCCAGTCGTTTTTTGCTAGTTTCCACCGCCGGTTTATTCACCCGGCCACTGGTATCTCTAAACCCCAGAGCTTCAGGAACAGTTACTGCGCCTGCATCAACTTCCGGATGGATACCATTACATTCGAGTATAATATGGTCAATTGTTTGGTGCTGGTGCATTATTCATCCACCTCTCCAAAACATTTCATTCCCTCCATCATATCATTCTATTCAATAAGCACGACGCTATCGGCATATCTGGGCCTGCACTTACGCTAATCTAAAGATTTTTATTCGACAGAAAATAAGCTGTATTCATATCAGGGAGATATTCAAAAATTAAAGACTATACACATCGAAGTTTTGCGAGGTTCTTCTTGGTTCTGTCTTGTTCTTTTCATATAATATTGACCTCTTTATGTGCCTTGATAATTGAAACTGCCTTCTTTACGCAGACGACACGACGACCTTAACCTTCATTGCACATATAAACAAGGAAAAAAAGTTGAAAAACTGAATGCCGATGCAGAGAAATGGGTTCAACTGGTGCCGGAATAGTATTGCCACGAACCATTCAAATCTTTATTTTTTTTTTTAAACAGCCGCTGGCATGCGGCCTTATCACTGCAATTCCAGTGCACGAATTTATTATGTATTCTTTGTTTGTTGATTTCTTTGGTCGTGAGACGCAGCCTTATCATTTTCTTTGTCGCGAAACATGCCGCGAAATGTATCTCGAAACTTCCAGTCACTCGCGTGTGTTTCTACAATGTTCGAAGTTCGCGGCCTTATCTAGATGCATCTTTGCTGCCTTTAAATTGAGCGTTGACGGGTGCGACGTACATTCGCAGATCGACAACAGCCGAGCACGCTTGCTGCTATTGCCGTCGCCGGTTGTTTGGTAGTTTTGCGTGCGAAAGTCAGCCCAACAAGGAGTTTATTCCAGTTAATTTCGAGCCTCCTCATTTGTTGCCAACGGCATTTTTACCACTAGGTGACTATATGCTGCCCAAAAATTAGTTCTATAGTCTTCAGCTGACCACATAAAGCTATTTGCGTAACTCCGTGTGTTAGCATTGGTTCGAACTCGGTTATTGCATCTGGGGTGTCAAACGACAATCATAAATTTTGGACTCCCATGACATCTATTTTTTTCGCAAAATGACTTACGACATTAGCATGTATTAACTAAAGTTCGCCTGTATTTTGATATTCCCACGCTTATTTCTCTTTATTACTCGTTTATCCACACCCACATTCAGTATTGCATGCCATTTTAGAGAAACACACACCTTTCGCGTTTTTTTTTATTTCCCTGTTAAGTATCCAAATTAAGCTATACGTATTATTACTTATAGTCACGCACTGAAAATGCTCTTCGTGTGCTCCAATCACACAGTAACTTTTCAGTGCCCAAAATTATAAGTTTAAAAATAATAAGTGTATGTTAAAATAATAAGATTATGTTCAGTTCAGTTCAGTTGAGTCGTTCAGTCGTGTCCGACTCTTCGTGACCCTATGGACCATGTCGCGCGACGCTTTCCGGTCTCTCCCTATCTTCCTAACATCACATAACTTCATCTGCAGTGCCTCGAGGATGCCATCTAACCATCGCGTTCGTTGCCTACCCCTTCTCCGGCGACCCTCAACCTTTCCCAACATCACAACATCAAATCTTTCTCCAGCGACTCCTCTCTTCTCATCAGATGAGCAAAGTAGCTGAGCTTTAACTTTAGAATTTGACCCTCCAATGAGCAGTCAGGGTTTATGGTCGACAATATTGACTGATTTGATCTTCTGGCAGTCCAAGGAACTCTCAAGAGTCTTTGCCAGCACCACAATTCAAATGCATCAATTCTTCGGCGGTCAGCCTTTTTCACAGTCCAACTCTCGCATCCATTAATGTATAAATCGGTTAGAGAGTTTCTCCTATTTTAACTAATCACCAATGACCGAAACCGCGTCTACGCAACACGTGTTTTGCAACAGTAATAACTTCTTACTGTCTGAACCAAACACTAATCACGGAAAACAAACAGTTCGAGACTCTAGTACCACTCTTCGAAATTCATTCCCATTTACTGGTAAATATATATGCTTTTAAATTTGCTCTTCGTCATTTTACTATCACTCTAATTGCATTTTCAAGCTAAATTATTCCTGTGTTATCTTATATATCATTTTGCGATTCTTTTTGCGTTTTCTTACGTAATTTAGTGTGTTATCGTTTTCATTCAAAGAAAAGTAGTTAACATGTATCGCTCACCACAACCCATTGATGCTGAATTCGAGGGGTATTCACAAAATTTGTATTATGGGCATGAAGAAAAATAATTACAAAAGTACGCCTTTACTTGGAGTTTAATCATTATATACATATTCTTCATACAAGACAACGTAATTTTGCCACTGATGGACGAGTTCGAGCAGACCATCCCTCTAGACCTCTTCATTACTTGTGTTCCGGAAGGGCATTTATTTGAACAACCACTTCCTCGTCGTCCTGTTAGTGTTCCCGCGCATTGTGTTCTTTGTGGAAGAGGAAGAAGTTATTTCGCGTGAGATCGAGTGAATATGGAGAATGATTCAATATTTCGTAGCCTAAGATGACCGCGTGTATCACAATCATTTGTGCTGGGTAAAGCGGAGTTTGTCATGGAGCAGGAAAAAGATTTTCGCAAGTGTGCAGGGACTTTAGTCATGGGCAGGTTGTTGTAAAAGCTGGTGAGCACTGAGTCTTCACTCACAATAAAATGTTCCACTATTTGTTCGACAGTTATCCACTGGTCAGCGAGCGTTAGAGCCCCAGATCACGTTGCAATCTTTGGTAAACGAGCCAGAGACGGCCGGCAACTTCATTCTTGGTCGCCAGGCTTAAGTGACCTAAAATCGTCTTCATCATCTAACGACATTCTTATAGTATTGAACCTTATCACTGTACAATGTCACTAGCTCGGCATGAGTTTTCTCTGAATGGCGGTCCTTCCAGTACAGAAAGCGGATCACTGGGAGTGATTCCAATTTGCCGATAGATGTTATATAGAACACACTTTTTTTTTGTATTGCGCTGGAAATAGATGTACCGGTGCGGACAAAAGTAAACGGAGCACGCTATTTCTTTCTAAAAATTTTCATGCGTTGCATAATTGCAACTGGCAGTCATGGTATGTGCAGACTGGTAGCAGATGCCATTTCCAATTTACTTGGGCAAATATTGGTTTCTTATCTCCTGCACAGAAGGCGTGATTTGAATGGCAAAGCGTGCTCCGCTTACTTATGTCTGCACCTGTACATTTATATTGATGCCTCACATGTGCGCCTGCTTTAAAGTTATGGTACTGATAATACGCACTTTATGAACGCCCCTGGTATTGCGCAAATTTTGCAACTGCTTGTATATTTCACTTCAACAGTTCTTACAGGAGGTCCCGTCCACAATCCTCGACTTTGAGACCGTCTTCTATAGCGTGCTTTGAAACATATTATCTGCTACATTCAATACAAAACTTCAAATAAAATCAAACCTCCGGTGCGCTTGACTCTAAAACAGTTGCCAATGCAAAAGTTGCGCGACATAGCGTCGGTAATACTGTTAAGGGCCCGGTGTCGTACATTGTATGTGTACTCTTGTAGCCTTATTATTCAACGGGTGAACTTGTCCATTAGATGCTGTTTTGTGAACATCCAGGAGATTGCGGAATTATCCGTTACGACCATGAATTTCCGCCCGCATAGGTAGTCCGAAGCTTATCGTCGACTTAAATACCACGTGGGGCACTCCAACTCGTTGGAGTGGTAATGACTCTCTGCGGATGAAAATTTTCGGTTAGCGCAGGCGACGATGTGTTCAGATATTGTGGGTTGCGCTGAAGCACAGCCGCACCGCCCCAAGGCCAACCTGGGTAGCTTCGGTGCGCACTTCTGTGTCTCTCAGCCGTTTTGTTGAAAGTCAGTAAAGCTATTTGCTGCATCTCGCAGCAAAAAAACAAAAAAAAAAAAGAATTCTCGCCCTGCTTCAACAAATTTGTTAGGGAAGCCGCCGTGGCAGCAAAGTCGCCAACAAATTTGCGGAGACAGGAAGCCATTCCAAGGAACGTCTGCAGATGCTTCGTAATGGCGGGTATCGGTGCGTAGCGGCAGGCTGATATGTCTGCATTGGTTTCTTCACCCGCGTTAGCCAGTCGATGCACGTGGCGGTGTAAGTTGCAGCGAGCCCTCCGCGCTCGCTGCAACCATCGCCAATATATCAGCTTACCTGTGAAATTGGGCGGCCGAATCACGGCAACCGCAAGGTCCGTATTTCGAGTTTGCGTCATTATCGAAAGCGTCGTTATACCTGGTTGTTGGAAACGCCGGAGCCAGAAAAGGTAGCCATTTCCGGTTCCGGCGTTTCCACCAATCAGATGACTCGAGGTCAGGGAGATATCCGACACTTTCGGTAACGACGCAAACTCAGAATACGGACCCTGATTTCTTTCGCCCAAACTACGATATAGAGGACCACCATCGTGGTGCATGAATGCGCTAATCACGTGATAATTGTTTATTTCGCAAGCTTTCTTTGGGGCTCGGAAAGAAATATACACGTGATGCATTCTTTATCGCAAATAATTGGAATAAAGATTTCAGAAAGTGTTCCGCAATTTGCAAATTACGTTTGTTGTCTCCTATTTAAAATCAATATCTAGTAAATTAGAAACATGATCTTAATTACTAGTAGTTATTGCAAAATGAAACGATTTTCGTGGTGTGCCAGAGGGCTGGCACCTGTATGCAAGTGGTTTCTCTGGCCTCCCCAATGTGTTATTTTTTAATCCTTGGCAACTGTAAGCTGGGACACCCTGTATACTACAGCGGATATCTAATGCAGGACCACTCTTCGCAGTTGGCAATCTGCGCCCCTGCTGCTTATCGCAGGAGTGCTTGCGCCTACTTTGTGAGGGTGATTTCAACATCGCCAATCCTTGCTCGTTGTGAACTGCGGGCAGATTTCATCGCTCAGCCTTGATACTAGGTGTTGCGGCCATTGGCCGGACCTTTTCGTCTGAAAGGAAAAAAAAAAAATCTTCTTGTCACAAAAACAGAATCCTTCACATAAAATACCAAAGGGCTCGTACGTGTTTTGCTCAAGATATATTGTCCCTTGATATATTGCAACAGGGGGCGGCAGAAAGTTAGGTGGGCGGATGAGGTTAAGTTCGCAGGGGTTAAGTGGATGCAGCTAGCTCAGGACCGGGTTAATTGGAGGAATGTGGTAAAGGCCTTCGCCCTGCAGTTGGTATAATCAGCTGCTGCTGCTGCTGCTGCTGCTGCTGCTGCTGCTGCTGCCGCTGCTGCTGATGATGATGATTATGATGATGATATTGTCCCTAGATGTGACTGCAAGAAAGTGATCTCATTCATAAGTGATCTCGCGAAATACATCCATACGTTTTCCCAAGCACGACATCCCTTTCACTGCCTGCTAACATCGTCGTTGGCTTAACAATAATTTGCTCCTCACTTCCGCCGCTTTTCTCTGCCGCTCCTCAGGTGCTCATCGGCAACGTGGCTGACGAGGGCTTACAGACGCTGGAGGACTTCAAGAAAACCTTACCAGGCGGGCTGTCTGCGGAAGAAGCTGTGCACCGGTTCCTGCCTCGAGAACTAGCAAAATATGGTGTGCGTGATGCCAAGCTAGTGATGCGTATCTACCTCACCGACTCTGCTGGTATGGAGACTTCTCAAACACATGCACTCACTCACTCACTCACTCACTCACTCACTCACTCACTCACTCACTCACTCACTCACTCACTCACTCACTCACTCACTCACTCACTCACTCACTCACTCACTCACTCACTCACTCACTCACTCACTCACTCACTCACTCACTCACTCACTCACTCACTCACTCACTCACTCACTCACTCACTCACTCACTCACAAGCCCTTGACGCATACGTGTGGCAGGGTTCCCATCTCATTTATTTTTTGATTGCGTTTCATTTCTTTACCATGCTATTTATTCACTATCTGGCATTTGAATTCTTCATCATTGCAATCAAAATTTTGGATTTTGCACATGCGCGAAATGTGTATGAAGAATTGAAGCTGGAACTGCAAGCATGCTCGCGTGACCAACATCGCCACAAGTTACAGTCAGGCGGTAATAAACTAATATAAAGCCAAACTATCGAAACTGCTTAACTGTTTGACCTCATCATGATCTACATCGTTGGTTTCTGTGGCAATCTGAGCCGGTGCAGATAATTGCTATAAAAAATGCAATAATAACAGCCGCTCAGCAAATAGCATTTCCTATTCGCGTTATAAAAAGGCCACAATTCAGAACAGTATTTTCTCACCAGAACGACCACTGCTTCTGACCTGAATCAAAATTTCAGCTGTATGGCGCAGTCGGGCTGACGTCGTCTTTTTCGGGCGGCGACAATAGACCGCGGATCATCCGCGGCTCGTAGCCCTTTGCACGTTCGTTCCCCGCTCAGTTGACTGAGCGCGCAGAAATTGCGCTGCTCCTACTCTATTGCGGCCATTCCACGAGCAAAAACCACGCGACGCCACCGAAAGAAATGAGGGAGAATAAAAAAAATGAAACACGAAAACACACCACTCGGCTTCTCCATTCGCTCTCGGCCCAGAGCTTCCCCTGCAGGCTCTCGAGAGAGTGTGTGCGCTAGCGAGTGGCTGTCTGGGCGGAACAACGTTTCTTTCTCCCGCCTCCGGGATGTTTTTCTTTCACGGAACCGCGGAGACGTCAACAAGCTCCAGAAGAGTGCAAACTAGGTTAAAAACAAACGAAGAACCCTTCAGTGATACATTGACAGGCTCCGTTTCGGTGTCGAGGGGAAGTAGGGTTCTTTTTTTCTGCACCACCGAGCGCCAATGTTTGAATGCCCCCCAGAATCATAATACATTTTGATGTCAGTCAGTTGAAATATCTATGATAGTGAACTAATGTCTATGATAATGAACTTCAGCTGCAAAAAAACAAAACAGGAGATGTAGCTTAAGCGTCCGAAGAAAAAAGGGAAATATATTTTACTCCGTTTATTTTTTTTTTTTGTCTGTCAGCAAAGTTGAACAGTTGAACACTGATTGAAAGAAGACCTGGCAGAGAAAAATTTGTGCGAAAGCAATCATCCATCCTGGGGAGGAGAAATGCCGTCAGCGACCTGTAGGCAGCCTAGCCGCCGTAGCAAAATTGTTTTCCTAGTGTGCGTGACCAGCAAACAAGCTCGCTGTCAAGATCGGCCAAAAAGAATACCGTCCGAGCGCGGTGGATTTTAACCCAGAAAGTCATCGCTAGAAGCGAGTACGGGGAGCACATATAGCTATTGCCACAACCGGTTACCCGCCTAATAAACGGAAACACTCTCGCGCTGTGCATTTCACGTCGCCGTCTCCGTCAATTATCTGTGTGCAAACGCTTCCACACGTCCTGTTGTGTTCAACTACGTTAGAACCCTGCCATTTCTTTCCGATTGTACCACAGTTATCGCTCAGCTCAAACGAGATGCATTTGGTTAACGTGAATCTGATCTGAATGCTTCTTCGTAAAGAAGTGGAGTTCTTATTGCCGTCGTTTTTTTTAACTACGCATGATCTTCCTTGCGCGAACTGCAGCCATTGGTCAAACTGAAGGCACATTCGCAGAACGTTCGATTCAGCATGCACCAGAGGCAATGTGCATTGTCTTTTTAATTCCGAAGTATCATTGCGAATATAGCTATAATAATTTAGCACTTGTCTCTTCCTTTCTGTCCAGTTTGTGTAGCGGTTTGTTTAATACGAAGTGACAGTTAAGTTCGATGATAATGTAAAGTTCTCAGAAGGAATGCTTTAAGAACCACAGTTAGAGTGGCGAGTTTTTACAGTAAAGTTAATCCGTTCGGTGCTGGCCAGGAAAGCTATATCCTGCAGGAGTCGGCAAATGAGGCAGTTAGCCACGTGACTAATAGCAGGGCAGAGCCAGATGTGCTGCACCGAGCCAACTCGTTTTCAATTCATCTAATTGTTCGAACGCTTCTGTTTCAGGGTTATCCAGGGAACAAGTGTGGAATAGTGTCTCTCACCTGCTTGGCGACCTGCTGTACGTGTGCCCTACTGCCTACATGGCACAGTACCTCAGCAGGGGACCGGAAAACCAGGTTAAACCCACAGCGAACACCACTGCCTTTTGACAGCGACAGTTTGTGGTCATCATAACGACTATATGCAGAGCAAAGCAACACCTCTCCCCACCACCCCTAGCTCCACATACATATAAAATTGGGCGGTAAATTAATTAGGAATTTGTTTCTAGCTCTTGCGACGTCCGATATAATGCTTTCTTTTTTTACACTTATCAGTGTGACTGTTTTCTTGCTATCGCATATCGTACCTCGAAGATTAGCAAAAGTCGCGTGAGGAGAAATAGAATTCTCAGAATTAGCGGAGTTGCTTCGTATTTAGTCTTGTTTACTATTCCTATGCACCTTGTCAAATGAATTGCCAAATGCGGACATTTTTTCATCTCAGCTTCCTTTTTAGACAACGTCAAACCAAATTTTAATCAACTGGATGTTTCTTTTGGTTTGAAGTCAGATTATAATTTTGTTGCTCCTTTCTGCGCTATTGAAGCGGAAGTATTGTTCAGTCACAAAGTTAACTCGAACATATGTCCCTATTCTCGAGCTCTTAACTTACAATATTGCCTGTATAGCGAGGTGCTGGCTATATGACAAAACATAGAAAGCCGAAAAGTACCCTTTCGGGGAAATAGCCTCTCTTTTATTTAATTTACGCGTAAAACCCCGTCAGTGGGTTTGTCTAATACCAATCGCAGCCGCTGCAGCTTGATCAAGTTGACCGCAGCGTGGAACCATAAGAATAGATAAGCTCGATGTTTTGAACGAATGTTCTTAGTCAAACAGGCTTCAGTTTCAGAGTGCTAATACCGGCGTTGCAAAAACTCCTTTATTAAAGGTTTTCCTGCACAGCTACGGCTTTCTTAAAGACACTTTTCATGCTTGAACATAAAAAAAAGTAAATAAACGAGAGTATCTTATAAAGTAAGCTGTAAATATATTAACCCCGCCAGGCAGCAATATATGTTTTAGTGTTGCACTTGAGAATGAACCGCACTTTCTAAAGAAAGGATAAATAAAATTTCGAACTTGTTACGTAACATAGGGAATGTGTTCTTGTGGTTCACTGTGCTGAAGAGAATTTGGTAGAAGCGGGTTTACAGCACAGACGTAGTCGGGATTTCGTCGTGCTGCTGTCATTAATTCCCACGTCTGCCGAAGGCACAGATACGCGCGCTGCAAGCAATTCATCGAGTGTATAAAATATGATGCCACAACGCAAAGGGAAACATAGTCTGCCCTAATAATACTCATTTTGTGACGCCAACTTTGGCTAAGCTGAGGCAGTTGTTTTCGTATATACGAATAATTACCCCTTCAGTGATCTCTAGCGGCTAGGGCGACATGTGATGTCCATATGTGAAGTGTGTAGAGCGGCCTAAGCTTCAGCTGTAGCGCTTGTGTGGCGAAGTGACAATTATCTAAATGATGACAACTGTTTATTTGTTACGATAAAATTTTTAACGTAACTGCTGTATGTAGAAGTAAGTTTGGCCCCCGGTATAAACGGGAACTGACAAAATGGCCAGCGCTTCGAAGCGACGTATAGCGCACGTGGTGTCTTGAATCAGCGTAAACATGGCTCCGTGACCCAGGAAAGGCTACCTGCCTCGTAAACGTTTTCTTGCGCACGGCATCTTTCTCCAATACGGCCGCCACTGACATATGAGCCAGACGGGGTCTGCGCCCAAGTTCGCAGAAGTGTCACATGCTTGGGCGCCTCCTACTGTATTTTCCCGTATTTTCTCTGTCCGAATATCTTGCGATCATTCACTGTTCCGATGGAGCGAGGGAGTGCACGTTTTCTGGAATTACTCCTCGGCAATGAGATTATTATATATGCGCAATAACCTAGCGCATACATAATATTGTTACGGACGAAGGAGGAAGAAGAGGGCAGTGGCGTGGGGCAGGAGCGCGCGCGCTAGGCCCACACACAGATATTCATTAAACGTCATCTCACGACCATCGAGCATCTTCTCTCTGTCCTCTGTTTTTCTGTTGTCATCGCTTGCCGCCACATAACATTTGGTGGATGTGCTGGGTTCGTCATCCCCATCCTCGCCTTAGAGCATCGACGCCATCTGTAAGCCGGGACCTTCGACCGAGGGCCCAGGGACATCGCCGAGCAGCTTCGCCCCAGCCCTTCAAGCCCAGACCTGATCGACTACCACCGCCCAGCCCCCAGCCCGGACCTGAAGACAAGGAGAACCGACAGACCAACTAGAACCGACACGAAGGACCTGAAAGACCCGAATGACCCAAAGGAACCGATGGACACGAACACGCAACCCACGCCCAAGCTGCCCGACGTGACCTCGAGCCATCGGTCCCATGGACTCTGGTGACGGATGGTTGACAGCTCCAGGGGAGGCGGATCACCCACGCATCAGACATCGTACCGGCAAGCCGTTCTATTCTTACTTCTTCCTCTTCTTCGAGCATCCAGACACGCCCATCATCATGCCATGGAATCATCAACGGTAAACTTCCTCGTCTACGATCTCGGTGGCCCCGGGTCATGTTACGGACGAAGGACGAAGAAGAGGGCAGTGGCGCGGGCAGGAGCGCGCGCGCTAGGCCCGCACACAGATTCATTAAACGTCATCTCACGACCATCGAGCATCTTCTCTCTGTTCTCTGCTCTCCTGTTGTCATCGCTTGCCGCCACATAACAATATGAAAAAGCAGCAGAACATTTAAAAACATCGGTGCTCACAAGTGTGTGCCACTGGCTTTAGCGGACTACTTTCGGACGGGAGGGAGGGGGGGGGGGGGTCAACTTATTTTGATTGCATTACCTTAAGCCGCGCACTGGCGCTAATCTTAATTCAGAGCCCCGGACTTCATTTGACATGTCACACTGCAGTTAGTACGTTGCGTGGATTGCGCAAAATAAGTGTTCATGTGGCAGTGCTCCTCATGTGAGCTTTTAGTGCTGTATTAAATGACAACCTTAGATGTATCAGGATGAGGTTACCCACAATATCGTTGATGTATGAAATGAATCATAACCGTGACCTCAGCAGTGCGTAGCGGTATTTCCAAAAAAGACGCCAGTGTACTTGCATTGACGATCTTTTTTTTGCCGGGCATTAGCAAATAGGCAAAACTTTAAATGCACTGCTGGTAATGCAAATAATTGGCTCCAATCCACATTACGATGAGCCAAAATCCCAGGAATAGGGTAAGCTGTTTCTGTATGGCGAATTCAGAAATTTAATAAGTCTTCCTTTCAGAGGATCAATTTCCTTGCTTCCGTCAAGCAAGGAGTTAAGTACCGCATCTCTTGGTATATACAGTCCTTGACTTCATCATCATCATCATCATCATCATTATTATCGTCATCAGCCATACTATATCCACTGTAGGGTGAAGACCACTCCTATACTCATCCACTTAACCCGGTCCTGTGCAAGCTGCATTCATTTGACCCCTGCGAACTTCTTCACCTCATCCCCCCCCCCCCTAATTTTCTGCCGCCCCCTGCTACGCTTTCCTTCCCAATTGACACGTACATTAGCTATGTATGTTCAAAAGTTTAGAGCTTGTTCATTGAGGACTGCCTGCACTGTGTACATCAAATACCGAGTGCGATAATTTTAACCTGGTCTGGGCAATAAAGTAAAATGAAAAATTGTCAGTACATCGAGAATTCAGCTCCGGTTTCACTCGATGATAACTCTGGCGTTTTTAATCAATGAATCCTCATTACGCCCGAGTGCTGGTGCACCCGATCAGTCAGAAGGAAAAAAAAAAAACATTGACCAAATACCTGAGGATTTATGTTCGGATTTGTTCGCAGGTGTACATGTTCCGAATGAGTCAGCGTCTGTCGTACAGCAAGGCTGAAGCCATGACTCGATACGAGGACGTAGACCTCGTGTTCGGATGGCCACTACGACACTCAGCTGCCACTGAGGCGGAGAAAAATCTCAGCCGAGAGGTTATTCGTGCTTGGAGCAACTTCGCCAGATTCGGGTGAGCTCTGGTATTTTGTGTCAGAGAAAAGAACGTACAGAAAAAAAAAAATACAGCAGCATTATATGCCAGTAGATATCGGTGGCGTGCGGCGCCACGTTTTCTGACTCGGGTAAGGAACAATATATGCACAATACAGAGTTGTGTTAAGTCCACAGCAGAGCACCTGGCTATAAAATTAAAATCGACAAGGTAGCAGAGTTTACTGTGAAGAATGCTAGACTGTACAACTTCGTAACGCTTTGTTACTTACAAGAGAACAAGGTGGACCATATGCGTTGACTTCTGGAGATATGTTTGATTCTGAAAAAAAATAAATTCGATGAATTTCTCTGCTGCCTAATGAACCATTCTTTCTGATTGGTTACTCTGAAAATATAAATAACATATAAAAATTTCCTGAACTGTAGCACTACTGCAGCTTTCTGTAATTCCATTAGAAAAACATGAGTGTTATCGCTATATGGAATGAGCTGCTCGTGCTGAGGGCACCACTGTATGCACTGATGCGCTTTCGCAGTTACTGAGCTCTTAAATGTAACGAGAGGTCACAGTCGCACATAAGTAATTTGCATGTTCTCCAAAGATATGCGCTTTTTCTTTTAGGAACCTTCCGCTGGTGAGTGACAACTCGTCTGGCTCCACGATAGAGTGGCCGAAATATACCGACGGCGAAGGAGCAGTGGTCGATATCAGTGCCGCAGGGTTCAGCCTGGTTCCTGACGAACACCGGAGCCACTGTGCCCAACTTCTCACTCTCGCGGCCGCCGAAGTGGTGTGAAGATGTCGCCTTGGCCACCAACGAACGGCTCGGCGCGAGCGGCACTCCTGGTTAACCAGTGTCTTTCGCGATGCCGCAGATGACATGACGCGTCTTTTGTTTTGTTTATCATCTTTTCTTTTTTTACTGTGCGTTTTTATTTTGCATATCGACGACGGTGAAGCTGACCTAACTTCCCAGCCTCAACTTAAACGGCTCACGCGACGCTAGCGCCATCATCTGAGCGCTTGAGGTGATAACAGCAATTTCCCACGTTTCGATCAATATTGTGCTTCGCCTGACCAGGATAACCCACTACGCGCGCCTCTTTTGAATTATTTATCCTCGCATTATGCACTGGTCCCCGAAGGAATAAAATTTTTTAGAGATGAGGTCGAGAATAAAGCTTATGGGTGCTTGTTCTAACTTTTTATAGTTGCACTTGTAAAAAGGCGCGAAAGAATGAAGGTGAAATTATATTGCGAAGATTACCAAAGTGAAGCCTAAGGCGATTCTTTATTGCAATGGGTTTTCTCGCAGCGGTGTACAGGTTGTTCAAGTAAACTTTAGCCAAGGGTAAAAAAATGTAACATTTTAGGTAGGCCAGAGAAACCACTTGCACGCTGCCAGCCGTCTGGCGCACCTCATGCAATTCTTTATTTTGCTATAACTGCCGTAAATAAGGTAATTTTCCTAATTTGCTGACTATTTCCTTTAGATAATATATGTGATTTGCAATGTGCCTTCCAATGGTTCCGAATGGGGTTGCGCTTTTATTGTCGCCTAAACGGCGGACTGCGGCGACTCTTCAGTGTGATGTGGAATAATGCTCTTGCTATGGCGAGCGGCTTGAGGGGCTACCCTATAGCGTGGTGTTCAGTAGTAACCAGTGCTGGAGAGCAGTCTGTCTCTGCTATCGCAGTGGCTCCTGCCTGATATCCTGGCAGTGAGGACGTCAAGGATGCGTCTGTGCATAACACGTACTCTAAAGCGTCTCCTCACCCATAGCGCGTCTGAATCCATCGTGCGCGGAGTTGTTTTCCGACTTGGTAAATAAGTAGTCCTAAGTGCATATTGCACGGTACAGTTCAGACTCGAGTTCAGACGGACTTGTAGCAGGCGAGTTGTGCCGTTTGGTCGATAGCCTATAGTGCACCGCGCAGTGCAGGAGCGTGAGGAAACCGCTGCTCTATTGGTCTACACACAGGCGCCGTATCTGGCTTGCCCTTACACTTTGTCTAGCGTGTCTTGACTCATGTATGCAGATAGGAGGGAGTACACTCTTTATTAAAGCGGTCTTCATCCGCCTCCGTTGTGAGGTACTCCTTCCTAGTGGAATTGTGGCGCGGGAGGCGGTAGGTGAGGTGCGAACTAGCTAAGAATTGTGTCAATTGGAACAGTTCTGGTTCTCTTAATCAGCGCCGCCGTATGGAAAGGTGCCATGCGATGTTCATGACCACCCACGTACATTTGTAACTGGAGAAGCTAGCTTAAAGTCAACTTTGCCCTCGCATTGGATGAAGAGTCCGCGGGCATGGATCCTGTGCTCGCGGTGAATATGTGTCCCATTAATGTGTGGAGGGTCGTGCGGGTATGTGTACTAGGAGCAGTTCTGACTGCTCGCTGGAACATGTCAAGGCCACACGCTGCTCGTAACATACGGTGGCATTTGTTCCCATGTGGAGCGTATTATCGGTACGTCCACAGCCGAGCCCATCTATATGGTCTATAATTATTTATTTTTATTTACCTAAGTGTACAGAGTACATAACATAGAGGGGGGTAATTCACAACAATAAAACGATCACGAATCAATTTGTAAATAATGCAGAACAATGGAGGAAAATAATTGTTAAGCACGTTTCTTAGAACATAAACAATTTGATGAGCAGTAGTTTGAAGTGATCCACAAAATAGCATATCAAGTCACTTAATGAATATAAACACAGTACTTAGTAATTAAGTGCTTTAAGAACATGTTTAAACTGAATGGCGCCACTGATGTTAGTTATTAATGCAGGTAAAAATTATCTTTAAAAATACTTTGTGCACATGTCACTGTATTGCAATGGGGTAGTGGAATAGTTTTGCTGAATACGCTGATGAGAAATAGAGGGTGAAATAGAGGAAAGAGAAAAATGAGTGTGCTTTCGTCGGGTAGTTAATATCATGAGGCTTAAAGGCGATTTCATTTTGGCGGCGCTAGCTGCATGACAATGGTAGTTAGGGAAGTTAGAACGCGTTGCTTGGGGTGGGGCATTTTCAGCACACGATATGGATTATGCATATCCCATTTATAGCCACATATTGGTGCTGTCAAAACATTGTAGTGAACCTTGACAGCCGCATCTTAGGAAGACGACGAGGAGAACGACCAAGAGCCGCGGCGCTCCTTAAGCTCCCTTTGGTGCCAAAACTGGCCTTATCATTAAAACCATTTCTGATAGAATTTTGTGTGGACAATCCCCCTCCACCGATATCCATACTTTATATTGTAAAGTACAGAATTACCTAACCGATCTTAAATCCTGGCTAGATACTCTTTCCTTTACTTGAAATGTCAAGGTTTCATTCTAGTGTTTCCGGCTAATAAATTTGTTTCTATTACTATCTCATGTTATCAAGAGCCATCAGTTCAGGTCACTGCTCTTAAATATCTGGGTGCTTTTTATGAATCTCCAATGCGTTGGAGACTTCATATTAAAATATTAAGCGTAAAGGGGAACACGCCTGATCGTGCATTGGGTCTACTTCATCGCATAAGCCACAGGAGATATGGAATGAGAAGATCTGTTATGATCTCCTATGATCTACATACAAACTTTATGTGCACCTTATTCTTGAATTCGGCTGCGCCTTGTTTACTGGCTGCGCTGCTTACAAGCTTCGATCATTTCTTCTAATTGAACAGCAAGCATTGAGACTTTGCCTGAGCCTTCCTAGTTTTGTGGCAACAAACGTCCTGTTTCGTGAGGCTTGGATATTTCCTTTGGATTTTCGATTTCAGCAAATTACGGTACAGTCAAATCTAAAATTATGTGATTTTCCTATCGTGTTCGCAAACAATTTTCATAACTTCACCTCATGTTTTCGTACTCACTGGTCTTGCTACCAAATTACACAGGTCATATATGTGCAGTCGCTTTTATCTCCGTTGTCAGAAGACGTGTGTTGTCTTTCACAAGTCAGTTCTCCTCCATCTCAGTTTAGTTTGGTCTATGACGACATTTACTTTAACCATGACAAATCTTTGCCAGTGTCTACATTTGTTTCCATTTTGGATGACGATTTAGATACATATATGGGTTTATTGATAGGAAAGGCAGAGAGAGGTTGGCCGAAATGATTAAGATCGGGCCTGCTACTTGGAACAGGGGAAACTACTGGGAAACTGGGGAATGTTGCAAGTAGATGACCACTTGCAACATTTTTCACCGTTTTTCGTAGTTGCCAGTGATAGTGCACAGTGTGAGGGAAAAGCCGGGTTTGAGATTTTTTCTACTCAGCTTGATTGGGCTTTTTCACTCTGCCTACCTTATTATATCCCCATTTTGTTGTGGAATTTCAGCTGTTGGTATAGCCATCCGCAAAGTTCGTTTACAGCACTGCAACGTTATTGTGGTAGCGGGTGCTCTTTCAGTTCGGACAGCCTTGACTTTTTCGATTGAATGTTTTTTTTTTTGAGTCGGCAGATTTATGATCTCACGCCATTTCATATCCGTGAAATCAGACTTGTGTGGGTTCTGGGTCATTGTGGTATTTCAATGAATGAATCCGCGGACTTTCTCGCGTCAGCTGCCATGAAAGGCTCTATCTGTTCATTACTTCCCTACTTCTCTTTATGGGTGGCTGCGCGATTCAAACAATTTATTTGACTCGATGTCCTCCAATTCACCCTTTCAATCTTTTGACTACTTCCGGCATTTGAAGTATAAATGAAATCCTGGTGAGTGCCTATCCCGTCAGTGCGAGGTGAGTGTAACAAACTTCAGGTGTAGAAGTCCTCTCCTTAACTTTTATCTTAATAGATCTGGCTGTTCTCCCTCAGTCATATGTTCATACTGCAATGAACCCGATACGTTGGATCATTTTTTCCTGTCCTGTCGCCGTTTCACCTCCCTCCGAAAACTCTTCCTTGAAATATCTTAGGTGATTCATCTCAGCTAATTAGCGAAATGAGTGGAATATGAAAGGCACTCTGGAGAGCCCCACATGACGACAGACATGTCATTGGTCTCAGCCAACTACAGCGTCGCTTATTTGTAAATCCGTGTTCACGTTACGTGAAACATCCTATATATATATATATATATATATATATATATATATATAGGGAGGGGGTTGAAGCTCGAATGGGTCCGGTAGGGCATAGACTTAAAGTAGGTGACACACGGTAGAAAAAACAACACTTTATTTCGACGTTGCGGCCGGGGTCCGGCCTTTGTCAAGGAATGTAGCTACATTCCTACATGCTACATTCCTTGACAAAGGCCGGACCCCGGCCGAAACGTCGGAATAAAGTGTTGTTTTTTCTACCGTGTGTCACCTACCTTAAGTCTATATATATATATATATATATATATATATATATATATATATATATATATATATATATATATATATATATATATATATATTGTGAGCCCTCCACGGACCTTCTTTCATTTGTACGTACCATGATCTTCTTCTTCCTCTTGTACATACCATCATCATCGTCCCGCGGCGCCGGCTCCGGCACACGCGGGGGTTTTGTCCATCGGAATAAGCGCCAGACACGGCATCCCTTGCCTTGGCGTCTCGACCTGGCCGTCTCAACCTCGCCTTCTTCCACAATATTTATATATATATATATATATATATATATATATATATATATATATATATATATATATATATATATATATATATATATTGTAGGATGGGGGTTTATTAGAGGTATTGGGACTCGAGAAGCACGGCAAGAACAGTCCGCATACAGGAAGGCAGAGCCCAGAATGTTTTTCATCTTTTCAAGTGCATCTTCATCTTTACAAGGGCTCCCGGGGAGAAGAGGAGCCACCCTGCTGACTTACAGCGTCGGTAAGATGGCAGGATCGTAGTATTCCTTAAGGCGCTGGACGTGGAGAGTCTCGCGGCCGTGTCGGCGGAGAAGATCAGGTGAGGGCGTCAGGGGGTTTACAATGTAATCGACAGAACAGATACGCTTTAGGGAACGATATGGCTGTGGTACTTGGAAAGAAATTTAGAGGATAGTCCGGATGTACCTGATGGAATTCAGAGCGACACAAGACTGTCAGAGGAGAACTGCGGTGTCGTATGATGGTTGCCGCGGCGGGTTTTCTGATGGCACTACGTTTAAGTCTCGGGAGACCAGGCAATTCGGCGACCCTCATCTGGTGTCGGGCAGCTTCAGAAGCAAAGGGTATACTCAGATGCGTCTGGTTGGTACGGAAGTATGGTATTTAGTGGAGCAGAAGGGTGACGGCCATAAGGAAGATAGAACGGAGAGAAATCGGTAGTTGACTCTGTAGCAGTATTTAAGTTTGCGTCACACATGGAAGGAAAAAATCCCAATCAAAGTGGCCGGAGGAGACGTACTTGGAAAGAATTTTAACCATACCAGGGGTACGGTTAAAGTGTTCGGTGAGTCCGTTAGTATGCGGATAATAGGTTTTCGATTTTCGAAGAATTATTTGGCACCTGTTCCCAAATAGTTGCGCCGATGTGGCAGTGATCCGTTCCGCCATCGGACAACAACAAGTCCGCCTCGCGCGGCAAAAGCCCATTATGTGCCCCCCCCCCCCCTTTTTTTTCGTCTTGTTCGTTGAATTGCTTTTTCTTTTAAGCCACGGAATCGTGCCTTCAATATGGAACTGCTCGCAGCTCTATGCCGCACAGATACTGACGCATCCAACGCGAACATCGTTCCACAGAGCCAGCCAAGCAAGCGATCTCTTTCACCGCCTTACTAAACACGAATTGAGAACCCTCGTTTGGCCCCAGACTATACGAGCAGAGTTTTAACAACGTCAGATAAAAAGACGCATTTTCTGTCACTCAGTAGGTCACGAGGTGCGCCGTGGCGAAGGACGAATCGTTGCAAAATGATCGAGGCTACATCTGACGCTGTGGGAGATGGAAAGGTAGCAGTTTCGGCATATCGCATCAGGTGTTCAACCGCAACGATGTCCCAATGGTTTCCAGCGGCAGTGCACATGAGTGGTCCGTACAAATCAATACCGACGCGATCAAAGGGGCGTGGTGGGCAAGGTAACCATTGCAACTCGCCAGCAGAACGATGAGGAGAGGATCTGCGACATTGACAGGTGAGGCATGAGCGAATATATTTGAGGATGTGCATGCTCCTCCAGCATCGTATGCCGACATTACACCTTAAGCATTCCCGCATGGCCGCATTGTGGATCAGCGTGGAAGTATTCACAAACTTGCGAGCGTAGGTAGAGGGGAATTACTAGCAACCATTTGCGGCCATCAGCACTGTAGTTCCGACGGTAAAGGAGGTTGTTATGAATGGCGAGGTGTGGTGCTTATCGGCGAAGCGCACGCGATAGCGAAGCAGCCGATGGATCAGAGGAGAGATCAATAAAAGAAGTGACCCAGGGGTCTCTCCACTGCGCAGAAGGCAAGTCACTGATGTGAAGTGACGTCATGGAGATGTCCAAGGTGGAAAGCTGGCGACGTCAGCTGGAAGGGGGCAGCGAGAAAGGGCATCGGCGTAAGACGACCCACCTGGTAAGACGACCGAATGGGTCTTTCAGGGAGAAAAGCCAGCGCAGTGCGTTGTGGTCCGTCACAACTTCAAAAGGGCGGCCATAGAGATAAGGGCGGAATTTGGTTAAAGCCCAAACTATAGCCAAACATGTTTTTTCAGTGACCGAGTAATTTGAGTCCGCCTTCGTGAGCGTTCGACTTGCATAGGCGACGGCGTATTCAGCAAAGCCAGATTTCCGCTGAGCGAGTACAGCGCCGAGACCGACACCACTGGCGTCTGTGTGGTTCAGTAGGGGCTGTCGGTTCAAAGTGACGCAGGACGGGCGGTGTCGTGAGGAGGTGGCGCACGTATTGAAGGCGTCGTGAATAACGGTGACCAGAGCGAAAAGTCGGAACTGCCCGACAGGATCTGCGTCAAAAGGGCAGCAATGGAGGCGAAGTTTCGAATGAACCGATGAAAGTAGGAGCACAGGCCTAGGAAGCTGCGCAGGTCTCTGATGGATCTTGGCTTGAGAAAGGTAGCGACAGCACGAAGTTTTGCCGGATCTAGAGAAACCCCATCCTCCGAGACAAAAAAAAAAAAAAAAAAAAAAAAAAGTCAGCTGATGGGTGGCAAAACGATATTTTTTTTTTAATTTTTTTTTTTAAGTTGAACTGCAAGCGGCATCAGAAAGGCAGGTCAAGACGTGCTTCAGACGGTAGATATGATTGTAGAAGTCAGGAGAAAGGACGGCGATGTTGTCAAGATATCGGAGACAGATCTTCCATTTCATTCCATTTAAAATGGTGTCCATTATTCTCTCAAATTTCGAAATCGAATTTAGGAAACGGCCCCACTTCGATGTTTATCGGGACCTCATAAAAAAAAACAATCATAGGCACATTGCAACAATCAGGCATAAAATTCATTTTATTATGTGAAATAAAATATGTAATGCCTTATGTGATGCCCTCGGGCCTTTAAGGCTTCAATACATGAAATGAAATGAAAAGAAATATAAACAGACAGGACATTTTAAACCTATAGACGTGCTTGTGGCTTTCCCATCGTCACAGTTTGTACATCCCAATGCCGTCTGTCAGAAATGATTGCTTTAAATTTAGTTTTTTCCCGAGAGCCATTAAGGAATGGAATATGTTACCAAACTCCGTTGTCACGTCACAATCACTTAGCGAATTTTTAGATAAACTGCACAATGTTTTATGTTCTGCTTGATTTCTATGACAAAGTTTTTGTTTTGTTCAAGTGGCAAACACAATTATGTATGAAATTTAGTGTTGATCTCAGTGTTTGTTTGATGTGTTCTTTTTCTGTTTCAAGTTTGATATCCACTCCTGTAATAGCCCACCCAGGGCTGACAGTATGAATAAATGAAATGAAATGAGGAGTAGGCGTCAAAACTTCAATTTTATTTGACGGATCTAGCTACATTTTATCTTATGCAATATTCAAATTTTTCTCAATGCTTATAAAGTTTTTATGCTTGTTGGCAGGGTTTAGGATAGCATAAAATGGAATAAATTCCCTATTTCTAGCATTTTAATGGATAAACGCAAGCAGCGATTGAACTTTTTCTCTATTCGGTAATCTATATATATATATATGGAATATGTTACCAAACTCCGTTGTCACGTCACAATCACTTAGCGAATTTTTAGATAAACTGCACAATGTTTTATGTTCTGCTTGATTTCTATGACAACGTTTTTGTTTTGTTCAAGTGGCAAACACAATTATGTATGAAATTTAGTGTTGATCTCAGTGTTTGTTTGATGTGTTCTTTTTCTGTTTCAAGTTTGATATCCACTCCTGTAATAGCCCACCCAGGGCTGACAGTATGAATAAATGAAATGAAATGAAATGAGGAGTAGGCGTCAAAACTTCAATTTTATTTGACGGATCTAGCTACATTTTATCTTATGCAATATTCAAATTTTTCTCAATGCTTATAAAGTTTTTATGCTTGTTGGCAGGGTTTAGGATAGCATAAAATGGAATAAATTCCCTATTTCTAGCATTTTAATGGATAAACGCAAGCAGCGATTGAACTTTTTCTCTATTCGGTAATCTATATATATATATATATATATATTTTTTTTTGCTGGGTTCAGTGCTTAAGAATATTATTTCATTAACAAATTAAGGAATAAAAAAAAATGAACAATCGTTGATTTTTGAAGGCCATTTTTCTAATGTGGGCAAAAGTACAATCATAAGCAAACCGCTTTACGGCATGATAGTTTTGGTGGCATTATATGTTTCTTTTCGCTTTCGTTTTGTCTGAGATAGATAGCTCTGTCGACAAGGTACTTGTCATCTCGGCTCACTCGTGCTACTTCCATAAATAATTATTTAATTGTAGCAAAACTATCATTCTGCCAAGCTTTTTGCTTAAAATCGTACTGATGTGCACATTAGAAAAATTGCCTTCAAAAATGCAGTATTGTTCATTTTTGTCGTAACTGAGAAATGAAATAATATTACGAACTTCCCCCCGCAAAAAAAAAGAGATAACATGATAGAGGAAAAGTTCGAACGTCACTTGCGTTCTCGGAGAAATGACAAAACAAAAAGCGAATTTATTCCATTTTAAGCTATCAGCAACCTTATCAACAAGTTGATAACGACATTATAAGCATTGAGGCTTCAAGAAGTGCATAAGATAAGATGTAAATAAATTCAGCAAATATTAAATTCAATTTGTGTCGCCTAGTTCTTAAGGGGAAGCCATAAGCACTTCAAGAGAAAAAAATGCGATCAGTTTTATAGTCATATATATTTTTTTCAAATAATGCATTACTATTAGTGTCTGATATAATGTACCAGCCTCGCTCTGCAACGTCGAAGTTTCATATGTTGTGCTCATATATCTTTGGCACTTCGTACGACGTTTTGTTTCTATAATTGCATCCTTACGAAACTACTCAGGGAAAACAGGGACTTAAATGTATGGTCGGCCGAGTGCGATGAAGCGTTCACTACCCTGCACAATATTTTTACTTCACCACCAATCCTTCGTCACAAAGACTCATAGCACCTATCGAGGTCCGTACTGCTGCGAGTGGCGTTGAAGAAGCTGTTTTGACTCAATAAAAAGATGGATTTCAAGAACATGTCGTCGCGTATCGAGTCGCGTCCTGTCAAAAGCTAAATTAGGCTACTTTTTCAAAGAAAAGGAGTGTCTAACCATTGTGTGGGCGATAACAAAATTGCCTTAACAATACTGAGTTAGGATGGACCTCGATTCTATCAGCATTGCTTGGCGAAAATGTACGCGGTCCACATTTCCATCTTCAATACCACAAAGCAATCCTGACACCCTAATTCCTTTTTTTACTTACCTTCCAAAACGCTATGTTTCAGGGGAGATTAAGGGAACCCATGATCACCTGTATGTGGTTTCTCCAAGTAGTTTTACATGCCTACCTTCTGGTGTGCAAAGTCTGAATGGTCAATTTCGGACTCTATTGTTTCCTATTGCAATCGCCTCTTTGCTATGCTTGTAGCCTTGGAAGGCAGTATTGATCTTATTTTACGAAATCTCGAATACGTCCTCTGTGGGCATGAATACCAGGAGCGGCCAAACCTGATATGGGTAGAAAGCTAGAAACTTCTTCATGGCCAGCTGCATATGTCGACAATCGGAAACCTTGAGGTGACGACGCTGCAATTGGTTGAACGAGAGTGAACATAATCATTGCCCCTGCTGGCCGAGGTGGCTCATCATGAATGGCCTTGGTCGCCGATCGGAACCCCGCGCTCGCCAAGTCGTGCTCGATCCGGATTTGCGACTGGGAAACGACATCGTTACCATTGGCGGCCGCAAACATAGACGCGCCGGACAATAATTTCGCGACAAGCGGAAACTAGGACATCCGGTGACCGAAAAGTAGCGGTGATAAGCTAGCCCCGCAGAACTTGGCACAAAAAAAAAAAAGAAAAAAAGAAAAGAAAGCGAGCGAGGGAAAGTAGCCAGAGCGGTAGAAAAAGAAGAAAAGCGGCAGCTCGGCAGCTCGAGAGCTCACAAGGGCTGTACAGGGCTGCAATGGCCAGAGGACGAAATGCGGCGGCTGCTAGCATCTAGAGTGGGTGGCGCTCGAGCTCCGGTAGGGACGCGGCGCGCGTCGTGGGTCGCGGCCTCATGCGGTGGGGACACGGAAGTGCACTCGGAAGCGCCTAGATGGGATTAGCGGTGTTCGGATAAGGCAGCCTTAATCGCGCTCCGCTAGCGCCTCAGTAATCAGCCATTGCAGAGGCTTGGCTTGTTGGCAGGGGAGTTATCCTGGCGGTCGTGCACCTTTCGCTTGGTTGTGCCCGCTTTCTTGGGCAAACAAAAGGTGAAAGTACAATCGGCCTTTCACGTCGTGCAAAAATAAAGGAACTAGGTCAACAAGCGCGCGAAAAGACATGCGCGATTTGTGATGGTATCCGCTGTTTCCTTGTATTGCGATTAATGTCTTCCCTAGATGAGGCAATCAGTTCGCCCTTGATACTTCTATAGGAGTTTGCGGTTTTTCAGGGACTTCAGCGAACGTCTGAACAACAATAACAACAAAAAAGAATTAGTTACGAACTCTGTAGGAGCCCAATAGCCGCTGATAGTCTTTGAGGATACAAAAATTTTCGGATATGAAGGCGGCCCGGAATCGAATAGAACTGGTTGTATGGAATGGTGTGGACACGTTGTGATAGCTAAATTCTTCTGAGTTCTACCGGTAACTTTAAGGAGCGCTTGGACGCTTGACTGGCGCGCCCAAGGATACGGGATCGAATCTTGGCCGCGGCGGCAATTTTTCGATGTAGGAAAAAGCCTGGCGCCCGTGGGCTATGCGATGTCAGTGCACGTTAAAGAACCCCATGCGGCAGAAATTTCCGGAGCCCTCCACTACGGCATCTCTCATAGCCTGACGCGCTTTGGGACGTTATACTCCGCAAAAAGAAAGGCGTTAATTTTATTCCCAAAGCCTCCTACTTGTTTCACATACTTTGCAAACAATTCTGACAGCCTTCTCTGCGCAGCCCATTGTCGACAGAAATGTGGAAAATAATCGCAAAAGTTCATCCTCAAGTTTAGACACGTGGCTCCGGCAGAAGCTACATAAGTGCGCCTCCCGCTGAATTGATACTGTGCCGTTAAGAGCTTGAACTCGACATTTCCGATACGGGAATTACTCAGTCGGTGAACGGCGCATTACAAGGCTGTACGCGAACTGCAACGCGATTGTTTTCGAGTATTTATAAATCACTATAAAAAATTTTTCTCAACGTCAGCTTCGTTTTTATGCGATTGTAATACCACGGCGAAATAAAACAGCTAAAACGATCCGGAAGCAATCTCACCTTTGTATTTTGTGTGTGTGCGGGGTAGTAGGTATACCTTGTTCGACATGACGCAGGAAGGAACATATGGATGAGCGAAGATATCAAACAAGGTTCCGTCCACCGATGTTGTTTGCGCTATTTTGTCAACATTTTCTTGTTTTCTACTCTTTTTCTTCCATGTGGAATCCTCGAAAGAAGTTCAATGGTCACCCATTCTGTCAAAAAAAAAGAAAAAGAAAATGGTACTTGTTATTCTTTTAAATTTAGCGTTTGAGATTATATAAAAAACAAATAAATTACTGAGTTTGCTCCATTACTCTAGACGAGAGATTTATTGCGTACATATTTCATTCGAATGGCTCTGAAGTGAGCAAGCATTTTGTGAGCTACACTATGGTTTAAAAATTAGGCTCACGATTACATCGCCACAAAACGCTCAAGAAGCTGGAACTTCTCAGGCATGTTTGGCTTGGTTTGACCTGAAGAGTTTTTGTAGTTCTGTTTATCGCGCTTCAGTTTTTGTGCACCATTACGGTTATTGCCACATATACCCTGAAGCGTTAAAGTGATTTTACACTTTCGTGCTATCGGCAAAACTGGGCTGAGAATGGAAAATTTAATCACTGTTCCGGCTGCCTGCTTTTATATTTATGGATCCGGGGGATGGCAACGAATGCGCTACACGTGCACAGTAAGGGAGTGAAAGGGTTTCACTAAAAGACAATGTCAGCTCAGAAGGAGTGATGGGTTCCGACAAAATAATCGGGAAGCTTAAGTAGGAGTGGTATGGGGTATACCATGAGGAGAAACGTTGCTGCTACATACTTCTGTCTCTGTGCCCGGTAGTTCACCACACATGAAATGTTGTTACTGTCATTTACCACCATTACAGAAAAACAGACGTTAAACGAGCATATATTATTTTTTATTTATTTATGGACATGCCTACAGCGCCCGTGGGGAATTATAGTAGGGTGATTTCTACCATTGTATGTCATAATAAAAAAAGGTCAGGGACAAAAACAAAATTCCAAACATAACAAGAACAGACATAAAAAAATAATGCACCTTATATACAATGAAATTTATATTAAACAGTGAAAAATGTAACAAAACTCACAGAAAACAGACTTCAACCAGGGCGGAGGAAAATATGGTCCCTTCTTTGCCCTTCTTAGGCGCTTGAGAACAACTCTGTGTTCATCGCGGTTTTAGAGAGGCTTCCATGCCATTCGCAGCAACTTGTCAATCTTTCAGTTCTGACTGTTCGAGCCACTTCATCTTGTTACGTCATATCAGCTGGTGAGGTGATTTTGTGGACCCCTTTTCGACCAACTAGCGACTTTCTTTCTAACCCAGGACAAACCATCGTGTGATGGGGCTTTAATGATGTTGCATACAAATCGCACTCAAGAAAACGGTGAAAAGCGTAACAATTCTGTATTACAATGCCAGTGACTGCGCTTTAAAGAAGCCGAAAATTTTACTCTACTTTTTCTCACTGAAATTTGTGCACAAGAAAACATCCTGAGTTTTCTCTGAGTATACATGCACACGCGCGTACACTCACACGTATGAACGCATGCGCTCACAATGGAGCACGCAACTCCGCTTACGGTGGCTCATTGGCTGCGGTTTTGGGATTCTGGCCACGCATTGGCATGTTCGATTTCTACAGCGGTAAACGCCTTCAGAGATAATCAAATTGATAATCAAAACAGCTAGCAAAGAACCGGGTTAAGTGAAGAAATATGGGAGAGGCCTTCGCCCTGCAGTGGGTATAGTCAGGCTGATGATGATGATGAAATTGCTAAAACTATCGAGGAACTTGGAAAGTCCGTATTTTACAAACAACTGCAAACGGTCGAAACTGGGAATCGTCCCCAGTGCTGTCTCTTAGAGCCGATGTGCAGATTCACTTCGTAGAGATTAACTCATTAACGCACGCATGAAGTCAGGCACACACGCACGGAAACTCAGGCATGGTCATATGCCCAAAAATACAATCTTTAGGTTGTAGCAAAGCTTTGTCTTTAACTATTTACAACTACTTTATGTTAGTGTAGGCGCGTTGTGATTATATTTCCCATCATAAATGTTCGCGGATGCGAAGTTAGAAAGCTCTACTATGCGTGTAATGCAGTTCCGGCCGACCCTCAAAGCTCGCGTGCTCCTTCGGCAAATACATTTCTAACTCTTATTACCAACTGCATATCATAAGTTTACAGACTCTTGTGTAGTGACGTGCCCAGGCAAAATATTGCAGAGAATAAAGTAAGCCCTCAATTCCAATATAAGCGTAGCTTCCCTGTCTTTTTCTGCTTTACAGCCCAGGCGTCTGCAGCATTAAACCGAGGCATCACAATTACTTATGCAATGCTTCCAGAACTTTGAAGTCGAAAAAACGAGGAAAGAAGGTTTGGTTTGTGGGGTTTAAGTTCGCAATGCGACTGAGGCTCTGAGAGACGCCGTGGTGGAGGGCTCCGGAAATTTCCATCACCTGGGGTTCCTTAAAGTACAATGACATCGCACAGCACACGGGCGCCTTGCTCTTCGCGTCCACCGAAAAGCGACGGCCGAGGCAGAAATTAATTTCCGCACCCTTAGGAACAGTACTCGAGCGCCTTAACCACTGCGCCACTACGGCGGGGCCGAGGAAAGAAGGGTTGCCCCTCGAAGGTGAGAAAATACTGAAAAGAAATGTGCGCTCAAAATTTATTGACATTTGAGCCAGGTGTTTTACAATTAAAACATGTTCTACGGATCAGCGTTGAAACGCATTCAATATTTCATGGCACCCTGGCCACTGAAATACTGCTGTTTACAGGCCCCCATCGGCCTTAGTTTGATCAAGGCGGCGTTTCAGAGATTCCGTCTGATTAATCCTGCTCCAGGAGCCATTATAAGGCAGCTAGTGAGATTCCAAATTGTTGTGTGTGTATGCGACGTATGCGAAAATGTGAAATGTTATTGGAGAGCTTGCCACAGTGCATGAATCGGCTGCTGTTATAGGTAATCCGGACAACATAAATGCTGGAAATGGGACATCGCAAGCAAGCATACCTCGATCGTGCCAAGCCCAGTGCTGCTGGGTCCGTGCTCCTACCTTGCGTTTTCTCGAAAGCTGACGCTGAAAGGAGTTGCGAAATCGAAGTGTGGGATCAGTAGAAAAAACACTCTCACGTAACATGTGTTTACTTTGATTTGCTTTGCAAGAAAGTATAATTCAATTTCTTATAATCTTAAAAAATTATTATTTTATTCTCTATCGCCACCAAGCACGGTAATTGATGATGACGAATGTTTACAGAAATTGTAGAAATGCGTTGATATTTACAGGACCAGAAAAAAAAAAACTAACCATAATTTGTCATTTAAGCATGATCTCTCGTTGAGGGGCGAAAGTGATTTTGTCATTCTGATAATCGACTTTTAGGCTCCGCCGTAGTGGTTTGTGGCATATATGAACCCAAGGGTGGGATTCCAAGGATCTGTCGGCCTAAAATGTAGCATTCATGAGATGAGCGCAGCTGATTGTCACTAAATAAATTGTAAAGATAGCCACAATAGAAGCGGTAGTGCTTGGACAAGTTTATTCAGTATGAGAGCTCTGCGTTTCTGACTTAATGCTGCTTCAGAGTTTAAGCGCTTTTTCGTCCACATCAATCTATAACAGCCCCAAATTAGTCACCAGACAGAAGTGTACAAAATAAAAAAAGGAGAAAAATTTAGTGGTGATTTTTGCAAATGAATAGATGTATATCTCTGGGAGATTGCCTCGTGTCCAGTTTATCGTATGTGGCGTTGATTGGACGTACATTGATTCTATGAGCAAGCGTTTCGGTAATGATTTTTCCTTTGCAATCAGACGTGATTGACAGGGCACCCGGCACCCGTATGGGCGCCGAAACGTCAATATTTTTTCCTTCACCTTTTTAACGATTTGGCAAATGTATGTGTTTTTAAGTCGATATGAATTTCTTTCACCAGGTGGGATTCCGCCGAACCTTGGACTTCATTTAATCACCCTTGAATGCTGAAAATTGTCTGAACCTTATTCAAGGACTCAAGGCTTTTCCACATTTCAGTTACTGCAGGATAGCAAAATTTTCGAGACGCAGTGGCAAGCGGGAATCCCAATTTCTAAAATAGGAAGTCTAAAGGAAAACGGAAATCTTTTATAAGCTCATCTAAACCTTTAGCAAAAGTCAAACAAAATGAAAAATACGAGGTTTCCTCGCCGTTTTTTATCTCTTGTATGGAGGCGCGATTGCTTCCCTTGAAGGTGGTTATTTTGAAGGTTTACACTTTTGCTTCGAACATAAAAGCATGCATTGGGATGTTTTTGGGCTATTTAATTCCGTACGGTGTCTACTGTAAGCAAAACTTCTCATTGCCTGCGCTTGAAAGACCCTGGCCCGTAATGTGCGCATAAAAGCCAGATCTCGACCGTGCCTTTTGCGCACAAATAATTGACTGAAAAAGATGACCTCATGAATTGTCTTTTTCACAGCGGCCAGTTCAGCCAGAACTTTCCAAGGATTCTTCATGGCTGTGCCCTAAACACAAAATAGTCGTTTAACCCAGACGCCTGAAAAAGTGCCCCCCAAAAAATGCTTTCTTGAAATCATACATTTTCGTATTACCTCTATAGGGGCTCTTATCTCTCTCGGTGATAACAATTATGGCCTGAGTTAATGCCTGCAGGCACCTGATGCATTATCGGGCTATTACGTCACGATGGTTGTGTGAGGTTAAGCGTTGTCGAAAGTACTTTGCTGGATTAGATACAGAGCTGGTCAAAAAGGGTATCATAAGATTAGAGCGAGAAAAAAGGTCCTGAAACTGACAATGTGATCGACCATGGGGCTGGTGCAGAACAAACAAATTCTTAAGTGCATCTTATTTGCACCACGAAAAGTAAGACGATTCTTTTTGCGAATTCGAGATGAAATGCTTTGAAATATTATTACATTTCTGCAACTAAAATGATTAAAAATAAAAAAAAAATAAATGTTTGATATTTTCCTCACATTTCTCTACACACAAGTGAAAAGCTACTGAGCTATTATGAGCAAACTACAATGGCCAGGCAGCGCCCCTACGTTGCAGAAACTGAAACGTGGTATTGGTGCAAGTAATGCAGTAGTCAACAAGATTCTCGCGCTTTTTATTGTCCAGATGTTTTACATGTTACTGGCGTCGGAGACTCGCGCAGCACCTTGTCTGATCGATGCATACTTTGACGCAGGACAGGGCAATATGCTTGTGAAGTCTGAATAGCAACTAGCCCTTTTAAAGTCTGTTCCAAAACTTTCACGAAAGAATGGTGGCTCTATTCCTGGCGTGAACATGATTTTTTCTTAATTGTCCGTTCATGAGTACACGCTCTGATAACACGCTTTGGTGACACACTCTGATGACACCATGAAGCAAGAAATGTTTTCATATTAAAAATGGCTGAGATTGAACACTGCTAAACCTAGTTAGGCGAATCGAAATCGTTATTTTGCTTCATTTTGCATTCGTTAGGCTTAGGTGTAGACATGGGCACACAAGGTTCGGTAGCGATTAAATTGCCATGACTAAGAAGTTGAGTACGCCGTCCACTACAAGAAGAAACACGTGATGCTGTCAAAGGTGAAAGGATGAAAGTTAAAGTCAATAGTCAAGTGGTGGTACACCATAGGTTGTACCATGATTGAGCAGCACTGTGACCTCAAGCTCATTGACAGTCAATCGACCATGGCTGATACATCGCTTTCGCTTCGGAACTGAAATGAATTCCGATCAAATGCAAGGCGGGCAGACTTGCCCTGCCATCCTTTTGAGACGACCGACATATCCCTTGGGACCTCGCACATCAAAGCTTGTCTGATGATGGTCCTCTGCTCTTCCAGATTCTGGTTGCAAAGCCTCCCGTGCCTCCATTACTGTACGCTAATGGAACGGATGGTGCTCATGTCCGCCCACATCATAAACAAAGGCAGCTACGATGAGCCCTTCTTGGCCGCCTCAGCGTTGCTACTCGTGGGTAGTGTAAATTGCACTGCTCGTTGCCTATAACGGTATATTATGCTTTTTCTAACAAAACCTTTACTATCAAGAAGGCAACAAAAAAATATGGCTTCATGCAAAAAAACAAAAAAGAGTCATAACAAAACTTTGATTACTTGCTCAAACCTGTATTTATACCTCATTTGAAACACGAAAAAATGTGGAATTGTAATTTTCGGAACACATCACATCCCCTAATTTGTGACCTTGTTATCTGACACACACTCACCAGAGTACAGGTAGGTGGAAGCTACCTCATTATGCGAAGCCCCACTCGACATAGATATAAAACTCGCTCAAAGAAAGCCATGACACCGCGCCTACGTAACCTATAAGGGTAGAGTACGTTCATGACTCAGCATTCACGTGGTCCTAGTGGGTACGATTCCCGCCCTCTCACCTGAAAGGTATTGGCGGACTTGGTAGCTCCTTCCATCTCTACCATGCCATGTGATCTCTTAACGTCGCACAACCCGCCGACCGATCAAAGCCAAGGGGAGAAGAAATTTTCTCGATCAGGGAAAAATCTTGCGATCGCCTTGTTCAGCAGCGCTCGTCAGCCCGGCCACAACTGTAATATGAAGCTTTAACACCTGCACTTCGCTCACTTGTTTTTATGTATATCAATGCCGTACAGAAGCCACGCCAGCAAAGTGCTCCCCTCTTATTTTTTATTTCCCTCGTTACCCCACCACAAATGCCCTGCTACTGTAAATGCAGAACAGCGTGGTCATATAGTCAAACCATTAATACATTTTAACGTAACTGAATAAGCTCGCATAGATAGATAGTTGGGTTTATTGACAGGAAAGGCAGAGAGGTCGGCCGGAATAAACTCGGAGGTCTGCATTGGCCACTGCCGCTGAATGGAAAAGCTTCCACTGGGCATCTGTGGTGTAGCTTAGAATATATATAAATGCGAATGCTGGCTCTTCGTGTTAAGTACACCATGAAGCCACCAGCAGAGATGCTGAAGTTTTTCTGGGAAATGCGAACTCAGGTGTTTGCTCTGAGGGACATCTTGTACAAATGTCAAATATAGTGCGGTGTTCTCTCTAAATCCCGAAACATTTTTTCCACTCACAAAACTCCACATTGCGCATCACTTTATCCAGTCAGGATAATTTACCGCGCCAGTGGTGTCTCGCTGAATTGACTCAAGTAGCGTTACTATCAGCGCCATAAATTTTGCGAAATTCTCGGCAGTAGCTATGTGCACGGAATCTCGGCTTCACGGGAGCGAAAAATGCTAGATGGTTAAATAGGTGCCTTGGATGCCTCGGTGCGCACGTCCCTCTCCACCGCTGCGTAGGAGAGGGCGCATGCACCGAGACGCCCTGAGCAGATGGCATGCACAGTCTGCCATCTGCCAGAAACAGGTGGAAGCGTTATTGATTTTCTCAGGCAAGTCAGTATAGCTATCAAGAGAGAGCGCCACTTACACTTGCCAGTTACTAGTCTAGGATCGCGCGGAAAGCTTGTAATATCTTTCTATTTTCCTCACAGTTAATAGCAAAAGCAAACTTGCAGTGCGAAGGAGAAACAAGCAAACATGTATCATTTCTTACAGAGAAAAATTATCAACCAACGCTACAGAACCAAGCAATTCCTTATTTTTGAATGAAATAAAAAAGCAAGATGAAGTTGCTTGTGCGCTGATCCCTTCAACTAGATGTCCTGAATACTACTTTTTTCAAACCGATTCGAACACGAATAGTTCAAGTAAGCACCGAATCGGACGCAAATCGAACGAAAGTCGAATACTTAAAAAAATTTCGCTCCCTTGGTAGAGTGCTAAATCTCATGCAGGCATTGCTACAGCTCTCTGAAACATTTGGGGGACACTTTGGCTCCTTCAATGAGGGTGTGAGCCAACAGAGTTAATGGCTCCCCTCTGCGCTTCGCTTGCGGATTCGAGCTTTCAAGGAATTGGGCAAATCTCTTAATTTGTGCATCTGCAATCTTTCTTATACTAATTTGTATACAGCCGTAAGCTTCCTTCTATTGAAGGACTAGGAGATATAAATATAAAGCCCCACTTTAGCCAATCCTCACGACTGTGCCTGCGCGACCTAGAGGTAGCGTGAGATTTGATTCCATCTCACCATTCTAGCTCATAGGAACTACCTGAGTTGGCAGGTTCCACTGTCCCAGTTAATAATTATAATACATTAACGATGCGCCACTATCGGTGCACACACTCCCAGACACCCTCAGAATGAGTCGCGGCAGCTGTTCCGATCTCAAAGGAGATGCCCTCGACTTGCGTGGCAAGCTCAGCCAGAAGTCAGCTTTCTGTAGGGACAGAAGGGGGTGGCCGTTTGGTGCCCAAATTTTGTCGGCTCAAGCCAGAGTAAGGTTCGGAGTCAGAATGAACGAACAAAACTACCTTTATACAGCAAGAGACGATACGGAGAAATTCACATTAACACTTAAAATACACCAGCAAGAGGTTTACAGAAAGGCAATTCAAAGCATGCAACTAAAGGGGCTTTCAATAAATACAGAGGCTTTGCAAAACTGAACAATACACGAGTGTGTCAGAGCAAATCAACACAAAACTATTCACTGCGCACAGGCACAGACCGACGCTTGGACAGTCATGACGTGGCTGTCCCGTAGACGAGCGCCGTTTCCTCTTAGATCAGTGGGCTTGCCGAGCAGCGGGTTCACCCTGGGAGCTGAGCAGTAGCACCGCAACGCTCGCTGCAACACTGACTCTAACACTGGTTAGCTTGACGAAGTGACGTGACCTGTCTGTTACGCCGCGCCAAGGCAGGCGCGCACATAAACGTAACTTTCACAATATAAGCGTCCTCTCTTCCTCCTACCGAGATGCGCGTCGTCATTGGTCAGCTTCAGCCCAACCTTGTAGATGCATTTGCAATTGCTTCTCCGGCTGGGCGAGTCATCGTCGCCGCCAAATGATGAGGAGGGGATGACCGCCGATGCAGGCGAGGCTATCCTGCAGGCAAGGCTGTCCTGTGCTTTCCTCGCGCGGAAAAGGAGACATTTCTCCAATCTTCTACAACCCTCTACGCAACGCCACGCGCGCGCTTCCTTCGCGCTGCGCTGACTTGACGATAAAGTGCGCCGATTTAGTGACACCAAACCAACTCGACTATGTCTCATGACATCGTACAACCCGACAATTATTCAGCGCACGGCCATGTTACCTGCCTTTAATGCCATTATTCTTATTCGCAGCTCTACATATTTCATGCGCGCAACGTCCAATCAATAGAAGAATCGCTATGTAAAATGGAGAAAAATTAAGGGGCTCCACCTTTAAGTGCTTTACGCAATGTCGTTAAGGGCACCCGCCCGAGGGTAGCTCCGTTTAATTTCCTCGTCCACCTACATGTAGTTTTTGCTCGTTTCATTAAAAATCCCTTAACTTGTGCCTATGATATCTCGCACATGTTTATGCAGTACCAAAGCTAACACGTTCTTTAGCTGCCGGTCGCAAATGGCTGCCAGACATAGATATGAAGCCCCGCTTTATCCAAGCCGTACGAACGTGTCTTGCATGACCTAGGGTCCTGACTTGGCATCCAAGATGCCTGGAAGGTCGATCCCGATCCCTCCTTCCACCCCAGATGAACAATCCGTGATGGCATCTACTCCCAACGCTTTGACAGCATGTGGTGTCGTTACATCACTCAAGCCTTCGGCGAATTAGTGCCATGTCAACATCCAAATACCAGCTGCCAGAACCAAGCCCGTGACCTTTCATTCACAATGTCGACAACGCGGACGCCGACAACACCGACACTGTAAATGCCGATGCCAGATTTTCTGCAGAGGGGGTCCCTAACGCTGTTGTGTTAAAATTTTATTTCGCTTTCTTGATGGCATCGTATTCACTACGGCCAGATCTGGCTAGATAAGAAGCCGAGAACTAAGTATGAGAATTCCATTTTATCACGCATCAAAGCTAGGTTAATAAACATGTCTGAAGAATGAATCGCCAAATCCTAATCATCTGGAATGAACAATATACAAACGCTGGTTCTCGAATAGACCGCGTCGCGGGGTGGAACCGTGCATCTAGCGAAGATCGATCAAGGCGGCACGCTGTTTGGTGTCGGACCTTCTTTCTCTTACAGTCCTTCATGAAGCTATTCTAAATTCAAGCCAGTCACTCAAAATATTTTGGACACTCGAGGGCATAATCCGTTCAGTGTGAATAATTATGCACATCCACTGTGAGATTAGTTAAGCGGAGGAAATAGAGTACGCTTGCTGTGCATACTTGGTTATCAGGGCACCGGACTACTGAGCCAGGAGACTCCGGTTTCATCACGGCTATGTTCCGTTGAAGGAGGATGCTGTGCAATCTCTGATCAAGTTAAAGGAACCCAGGTGGGTGAAATTATGCGGAGCCCTGTATTACAGACTCATCTAAACCATGGTTCGCTTTAGAATGGTAAACTCTGAAACCAAACCAAACATGATCGAATAGGAGGACATTCAACTTCCTAGACAAAATTTTGCGAATATTCGCACAGCCCACAATTACAACCGTTCCTTGCCGTTTTGCTGCCAATTTCGGTTGGCTGGATGCGATAACACGAGTGCCTACCCACATATATTTTTATTTTGCGAGTGCACAAGCACTCAAATAACATTTTCACAGACAGGCGTAAAGAGTTTCTATCTATAAATGTACAGTATGCGGACAGAAAAAAAAAAATAAACTAGCTTCACAACCCGTCATTTCCCGGAACATTATGGATTTAACGTCTTTCTTTCGTGCATGGTCAGCATATATTTGCGAACATATATAATGCAAGAAATATGATTATATAGGTCGATCATCCTTTAGTTATTCCACCTCCTCTGAAAACTGACATTTGCGCTTAATTAGGGTGGTTTTTATTTATGAACTAACCATATACTCAAATTGAAGAATATCTTGCGCAAAATGTTCTCCGTTCAAATATTATAGCCTTTTTCTTGCCGCCTATATTCTCGGCTCGGCTAAATAAACTCAGCCACGGTCTGTGGGCGTTCAGTCCTTAATTATTATGTTGATGAGCGTCTAACAGAGCGAAAACCTACAAGCACCTTTCAAATCACATCTTAAACGAAGTGAAATCAGCGTATAGTGACCACTTTTTAGATGAAAATTTAACCAAACGGCAGCATGGGAAATTTCACAATGCAAACGAGTCTTTTGATAGGATGGTTTGGGAGACAGCTTCTTAAGATCTCCATGTAAGCTTGCCCAGTAGCATAGTCTCTATGATGTAATAACTACAGTGCGAGAAAGGGAGGCCCATCAAGTATCTTGAAGAAAGTTGGAGTTGAACCTGACCACTCTACCCCACGAGCTGGCGTAAACAGGTACTGATAACGCGCGAAGAAAGCAGATCATCAGCAATGACCCTGACGGGGTTCACCCTCTTGAAATTATGCCCACAGGAAAACTAGGATAATAACGAATCTATTTTTTCTGCCCTCAGAACTTAATTTTCGACGTTTCGCGTCATGCGAATGCGTGTAGTAGCATTTTAAAATTAAAAAAAAAATAAATTCTTACACATCAATGCACTGCGAAATGAAGTAAACTATTTGAAAACTATGGATAGGTTTTGATATTATGACTGTTCAACTAAAATGTCTCCGCCTGAAATAACATTATTTTAGTTTACTTTACTGTAACCCGCTTAAAACGCAAAACAAAGCTAAGATTCTAGTTCTTCACACACGCTGTAATGTTTGGACGAGAGTTGTAACTGCTTGAATTTCACGCACACGATGGGGCCATTACATTGATTAGCAATATGTATTATATCCTGATCGCCTAACACACTTGAATGACCTTCGAATGCTATTAATAAGGCTACACAAAGAAAAAAAATTATGATCAATTTTTTTTTTTCATTTTGGAAGATCGGCATCTTCTTTAGGATTAATAAAGCACAGGAATAAATTAGTAAAGTGGGGAATAATAAGAGCGTCATTTCGAAAGCATAATCCGGTGCAGGCTTCAAGAAACTCTTTCGCAGAGTAGTGATTAGGAAAACGTATTGGGCAGCACCTTAGCTTTCCTTTTGGTCTCTTTACAGTGGTTTTAATCTTGAATAGGATGCCAGCGGTGCCTTCTTGCTTCATATTTCCCCCCAAAAAAGTGATGACTTTCGCATGATATTAACAACTTGCATGGCAGGCTAAGGACGACACTACCGCGGTTCATTTTTCAGCGAGAATAAAATGGTTAAAAATCGAAAGGTCTAAGAAAAATATAAGACAACATTTTAAGGAAACGGAAGTACGTTACCTACACTGTGAAGTCGGCGCAGCGGGGCAGCTTTCATTTTCAGTGAGAATATCCTAATTAATTGATTATTCCTTTTTACAAAGATGACTATCTGCTTTGAACAAGATCTATTCAGCATGTCCTAGCGCTAAGTTTATTGAGGGCTTAAAGCTTCCTTTCCATGCCTGAAATTATTCTCGCAGGTGCAGCAGAGATGTCAGCATGCGGTAAATAGTAACTAACACTAGGGCCCTCCGTGTGACAAAGATAGTTATATGAGGTTTTATGGCGCATAAACAACTGTGGCTATCATGCGCCAAACAAAAGGTTTGATGACCTGTTAGGTGCATAGGGTTATGATACTCAAATATGATTTAAAACATTGACATTTTTCAGAAATGTGCACACACGAGAAAATTCGACGAGTGCTTGTACGCCTAAAAGCAATGCAGGAAGCAATGGAATGTGTTCTCTGTAAAATACAGTAAAATATATTTTTCCTATATTCCTGAAGTCTTGGGCATGAGAGTAAATTGTGATTAACTGTGACCTCATGACAGCACATTTCACACATGGGTACGTCTTGTTTTGTTAGCATGAAGCTATGGGTTGGGTTGTGTGTGTGTGTGTGTGTGTGTGTGTGTGTGTGTGTGTGTGTGTGTGTGTGTGTGTGTGTGTGTGTGTGTGTGTGTGTGTGTGTGTGTGTGTGTGTGTGTGTGTGTGTGTGTGTGTGTGTGTGTGTGTGTGTGTGTGTGTGTGTGTGTGTGTGTGTGTGTGTGTGTGTTCGATGCGTAGACGATATATGTAAAATAATTTCTATGAAACATTCCTGATATCGGCACGATTTCAATTCCCTTAAAAGGGGCTTTACAGAATGTAGCTTGTTGTTTTCTTCAATTTCATAACTGCTTGCCACTTAGCTCTTAGTTTGTTATGTACCAAAGATGTGATCGATGACAAACCGTTATTTATTAATACTCGTCCATAAGGAAAAAAAAAAATCTCGGAAATCGGGTCACCCCCTCTCCTCCGTCCTCATCTTTAATACCTTGTCGCAAGGCCGCAGCTTTATTCGGTGCAACGAACGAAGACAGGGTAGGTGCCGGCGTAGTCCAAAACATAAATTACAATTTAACTGAAGTCGCACAGGCCAGCACGAAGATATGGGGACAAATTAATAGCTCATCAGCTGCGTGCGCCGGCTGAAGACGGAAGCCGAGTTCTTTTTCTCGGTCTTGAAAAAAAAAAAAAACAGATAGGAATGAGTGAATTATTCATACTTCGAAAGCCTCAAAGGCGTCCTACCAATGTAACCACAAAGATAGTGGCAGGTAATATTGCCCAAAGCCGGGATGCCGCATTTTAAAGACGAGGTTTCCTTTTTCTGAAGCTGAAGACAGGAAGACGACAGCATCGAACATAAAAAGATTTAGTAGCAGCATTACGGCTCAGCATCTAATACGGACCAGAAACTCTCTTGTTCGAAATGTGATGGGAATTTCCAAGCAACGTGGCACAGTATGTATTCTGCCAAATATCCTTGTACCGAGGCCTTTGAGAATTGCATGCAGCATGTATAGGTACGGGCTGGGAAAATATTTTCGGGATCACTAAGAGCGAAGTGCTTTGAGTTACCATGATGCAATATTTAATGGGACCAAGAATCAGTACACGATGGTATATAAAGCGCTGTATATAGAACAACGCCGCAACTTTGATTTAAAATCAAAACCAGAATCCGTATATAAAAGCCAATAGCAGTAAGAGAGAGTGCTAGGATCACTTGTAGCAATATTAGTTCGACTAACGATTAGCGCCAGTAAAAACAGTGGTAGTAACAACAGCGCCTGCGTTACTGTATACGGTATGTAACAGCATGGGGCCGTTAAGATAAGGCTATTTTGAAGCCAATGTTCCAAAATCGCTTGGTAGTTATGTGTCCAAGAAACAAATCGCATGTGCATGGTCCTGCTCTACTACTCGCCGCTAGAAATTTTTATTCTTTTTTGACAAGGTGTACGTCAACTTACCCGGGTCGTCCGGGGGATGGGTAGGCGGAGGTTCTGTACTCATTGTAGAAATTTGGTAGATAATTTATACTTATTTCATTCAAAATGAAACTGTTATCAGGGCTCAATCAGAGCTGCCCAAACGTAACGTACCAGCTTTAAAAGAGAAAACGGCTGCTCTTACTTAATTTTCATTTTAACTTTTCATAGCGTAAGACACGAATTAGGGGGCTTCATTTCAGCTTCCTTGATTTGTTGCCTGTTTCGATTCATATGCTGTAAACCTTCCCCAGCAGTTGTTATTCGAAGTTTTCGTCTGTACTTTTACTGCGTTGCCCCTCGCAAATATAAGCAGTGACGCTGAGTATCCTTTCGATATGCACGCGCTAAAAGAATTAGGCGGACCTGTAGCGCATGAAAACCACATGCTCCAGCTTGCGGTTACACGAAGCTATTGTTCCCGCTCTCAGTGGGCTGATGTCGAGCTCTTGAAACATAACATTCTAGTATGCCGCCATGAAGAAAAGCTCTCTAAGAAATTCGAACTGCGAAACATGGGGTTATATGTATTGAAATAAAGGTGCGTGTTTAATGCATGTCCAAACATCTTTGTGCGCGTGGCTTTTCCCTGGCCCAACCTTAGTCCAACATCGCGAAAGAACACTTCGCTCTCCAGTACTTCAAAGTTCAAATTCTTGTTCCTGTATCTGGATGGCGATTATGACTTGTTTTTCGAGCAGGAAGTAGCCGATTGCTATAGTAACCAATTGTTTAAAAAAATTGATTTCAGAAATACTCAATGAATTGAAAAATTAAAAAAAACAATTTATCACTAACAATTAACCACCTAAAACGCATTAGACGTCGCTTTTGTATAGGGAAAATGGTCACTGTAACAACTCCAGTGCTCCGCAAGAGGGAAAAGGGTTTTGGGAGCTTGTTCATTTTATTTCTCTTCTCAGCACCTCAACCTAGCAAGTATAGGACAACAAGAAACGATTAGACAGCTTCAAGTGGCTACTCAAAGTACCCTCGCATGACTTTACAAGCATTTGGATGGTAGCAATTCTTATATGCTGTTTTTGATTATATTCAAAGAAGATTGTGTAATGACATCAGCGTAGCATGGAAGCTATATTTCTCTTTTAGCAATCCTGTATGCATTTCTTACGCAGAAGGCGGCCACGAGTGAAGTACTCTTACACATTCCGATCAGGCCGAAGCGAAATTGGATTAAGCAATGCAGCCTTGGCTTGCGTATGAAAAAAAAAGTGTGCTGATATGCAAAAGCGCTTCATGTTTAAGAAAAATTATTCCGATAAAGCTTCCCGTTAGCTTGTCTCTAAGATTGAAAGAAAAAGAAAATGTGCTTTGAAACAGAAAAAAAATCCAAAGACCGATAAAGGCCGCAGCGTAGTTTCAGGGCAAAACAAGTAGTGCTTGAAAGCATGCCTGAAAGCATATACACAAGAGTATATTTTAAGTGTGTGTATGCAGGAGAACTGCGATTGATTATGCACATTATGTTTTCAAGGCGTTAGCTTTACTACTCACGTCTGTCGCGTTCGCGTTATTCTGCAAAACAATGGCGGTCGCCGTAGCAACGACGTAAATCCATCCCATAGCAACAGCGCTACCACTGACCTTGGGTGAAATAAAATTGTGAAAAAAAAAAAACAAAAAAAAAAAAACATTGGCGCGGCAGAGTATCGAACCCGTGCTAGAACGAACAGATCAGCTTCCCTTGTCCAGGCACGGCAGCACTACGCTACATCGCCTTTTTTTTTTTTTTTCTTTATTTCCTGGCTTTGGTTCATACCATTTCACAAGAACACAACACGAATAACACAAAACAAAGTACATATTGGAAGGTCATCATCAGCCAATGTCAGGCTGGCTTCGTCTCAGTACATTAAAACTCCCGCAACGACAGCAAAGGCTCTACCCTTGAGAGCCATTCGGGAGGTTCAGCAGCCACTTTCTGTATGGCAATAAACCAATTCACACTTTCTCGAAAGTATATTCTAGCGGGTCGAGCGTCCCTGTCGCAGTGATAGCCCGCCATTCTGGAGCGCCATATAGAGTGGAGGCCCATGAGCATGATTAAATCATACGGAACGCCATCTTCATTATCAATGCTTAAATACCGGATGCCGTGGGAGTCTAGTGAAAATTCTTTCTTTATCGTACGTTGCAAAACATCCCAGAAATAAACCCCTTCCCAACAATGCAAAAAAACATGGTCTATTGTTTCCGGCTGCTTGCAGATTAAACAGTGCGCCCCCCACGGTAAAAAAAAATCCCTTTCCTCCAAAAACTTCTTTACTGATAATGTTCCGGTGTGTAATTTAAAGAAAAATGTCTTAGCTCCTGGCGACACCTGCATTTTCGTTACTCTCTTCAAGACATCTCTGCCCGGACCTCCACTGTATAAGGTTCTGTACAAGGGTTGTGGCAAAACAATGTCACATAAATCGCGATACAGCTTTTTTCGTTTTACAGTGGACAAATATTCATTAGAAAAACGCACTGAAAGAAATCTTACACTAGCGACGACCTCCCTGTAATAACCAAAAATCCCACCCGTAGCTTCTTCGGTGGAGACAACAAACTCCGGCAGTAGACGCCGTAGCCTAACTTGGCAGACGGTGCGTAAGAAAGGGTCCGAAGCATCCCGAAAAAACAAAAACCGGTTGACCACCTGCCGTAAAAACAGATGGCCGAGTCCCAAACCGCCGTCTTTTACCCGACGGAACAAATTCGTCCTGCTGCAGCGTTCCCATTTACCTGCCCAAACAAAAAACGGCGAAAATCCTGTGTAACTTCTGTACGTTTACGCGCGAACAACTCAAAACTTGCATTGCGAACCAAAGTTTGCTGATAAAAAAAAGATTGCATACAGTAGCTCTGGCAAAAATCGACATGTTGGCGCCTTTCCACTTCTCGGCTCTCTCCCGTAGTTCGGTCATTTGCCCTTTCCAATAATGTTCGCTTTCGCGGTAGGCATCCAGCTCGACGCCCAAGTACTTGGTCGGTGTGTCTGTCCACGTAACATTGGCAAAGCGATCTGGTTTCGACGGCCACTGTCCATGCCAGAGCCCAAGGCACTTGGCCCAGTTCACCCCGCTACCGGTAACTTGAGAGAACTCACGGATACATTTGACAGCCTCGGTGATACTCTCCTGGTCAACCGTAAAAATAACGATGTCGTCTGCATACGCGAGCAGCTTCACTTCGGCTGCTTGTAACCTAAACGCACTAATGTTGACATTATTCATAAGTTTCATGCACAATGTTTCAATATAAATGCAAAACAAAAGAGGGCTGAGGGGACAGCCCTGTCGCACCGAACGCTGCAGTCGAATGGGGGCTCCCAGACTCTTATTAATAATCACTCTCGTCGTGCAGTTACGGTACGCCAGGGCCACACCCTTACATATAACTGAACCAACATTCACATGTTCTAAAAGGGAAAACAAAATTTCGTGATCGACGCAGTCGAATGCTTTTTCGAGGTCGATCTGAAGCATGGCGACCCGGCCATCCCAGTCATCACAACACTCAAGGACACTTCGCGCCTTTTGAATGTTGGTCACTATTGACCTCCCTTTTATCCCACACGTTTGGTGTGGTCCTACTATATCCTTAATAACCGTTTGCAACCTTCGGGCCAAAACCTTCATAAAAATTTTATATTCAACGTTTGTAAGTGCTATGGGTCTGTAAGATGTTACCAGGCGTAATTTGTCTATTTCATCAGTTTTAGGAATGAGTACGGTGTGGGATGACCCATATGACGGAGGCAGGGCATTTACTGTGTAGGCATCGTTAGAAATTGCGTTCAAAATAGGTGTGATTTCGTACTTAAATTCTTTGTAAAAACCCGCGCTGAACCCATCCGGTCCCGGCGATTTACCGGCATTTAAACTGTCAATAGCGTGCTCCACTTCTGTTTCAGTTATCTTTAGTTCTAATCTCTCTTTCACTTCATCGTCCAGACGCGGTATCGTCGCCAGAAACTTATTCTTAAAAGTGATAGCGTCTACCGTGTGGGATGCGAAGAGGGTTTGGTAATGGGCGTTGAACGCTGCTTTGATGTGGTCGTTGTCCGCCGCCAAGATACCCCCCCCAATCTATTTGGTCGATGTGGTTCCGTTGAGCGTTTGCTTTTTCGAACCCCAGCGCTCGTTTTGATGGCGCCTCCCCTGCAGCTGTGTCTTCTGCCCTTGCCCTCACTAACGCACCTCGATAACGATCTTCGTCTATCAATTCTAGTTTTTGCTTTGTTTTCCGTATATCTTCAATCCATTTCCCCGGCGCTCGAGCCATAGAGAAAGAGATTGGTAAAGAGCGGACACTCCCATAGGGCCCAGCGGCCCATTTGACTGTAGTGCACCAAGCGGCCGGCGGCAACTACATCCGGTCTTGCTGAAGGGCGCGCGATTTGAATGCTAGCCATGCGCTGCGCCCTTCCCTGCCCTTTTGGCACATTATTTTGGTTTTAAATGGTCTGCTAGTGTTTCTATTTATTTTCAGCATGCATAACAACAGGAAAAATTCCCAGTTCTCTAAACTGCCCATCAACGCAGCTGCGCCACAGCCTTTGCAAAACAGTAGTGCAGAAACGACGCCAAGTGCTTCGTGAAATGTATTTATTTTGCTGCATATAAAACACGAGATGCAACAGATGTAGACGGATGCATTGACAATACTTGACACACATTAAGCGATGTGCACAATACAGAAAAATAAAAATACACAAGGTGAGAAACAGTACTTAGGTAGAGACAAAAAATAGCATAACTGATTTCCGAATTATTGCAAATGATATGTAACAAAACAGGCATTATACATAAACTACACAGTCCCAGTCGCGGCTACCTCAGCAAGGGTAACTTGTATTGTCCAGGGCAGAGAGGAGTACTGACGCTTGAGGAAAGGCCACACCATTTCCTCGTCGCATCTGCCGTGCTTCGGCTACAGTCCGTGGGTCCATGCAGTGCTGTTGGAAAAGGAATGAATATGATGCAGAAGGTTGCAATGAAATGTAAGGCCACTGCACCGCGCACACATCTGTGCATGTGGGTGGGTACTGAAAACTTGGTGAGCAGCAGTTATGGTCCAGAACAGAAAAGCTGTCATTAGTAAAATTGATACAAAAGCTACTCTTGCAACGTAGAGGTCAGGAAATGCAGGCTAACCGAACCTATCTGAAAATACATTTCTACAGAGTTTGAAATAACAGCCACTAAACTATCAATATTCTTCAAGAGCACTGAACAGCTGAAGCAATGAAGCTTGCCGCATAATAAAACATTTTTCACTTTAACGTTGTCCTGTTAAATGTAACGCGACACCACGCAAAACTAGCCGTTCGCAAAACCGCGGCCTGGCCTCACCGCGGCCGGCGAGCACGCCATGTTGGCTTGCCTTTCATACACGAGTTTGTGAAGCGCAGACCACCGCGCTGATCTAAGCTGCCCGAAATGCCTCGCAGTTTTACAAGAATGCAACATTTCTCACCTTGCGGTTGCCCTGTTAAACGCGACACCACGCAAAACTAGCCGTTCGCAAATCCTCGCGCCATGCCACATGTCATCGCGGCCGGCGAGCCATATTGGCGAGCGCCTTGTCATGCCTGTTGGCTGCCCTTCATGTGCGACTTTGTGAAGCGCAGACCGCCGTACTGAGCTAAACTGCCTGAAATACTGCGTAGTTTGACAAGAAAGTCAAGAATGAAACGTTTCTCACTTTACCGTTGCTCTGCTAAACGCGACACTTAGCAAAACTAGCCGTTCGGCAAACTGCGTCACCATGGCCGCACCGGCCGGCGAACACGCCATTTTGGCGCAACGGCGTGCCTTGATGCCTTCACATGCCACTTTGTCAAGCGTTACGAGCTAAACTGTTCGAAATGAAGCTGTTTCCCGAGAACAAAACATATTACACCTCGCCGTGGTTGGGAACCGCCAGAGTTACGGCGTAACGAACTGCGCCTGAACAGCTGGCGCGCCTGTTCACGAGCTGCGAAACTTATTGGCACCGGCCGGCATGGTCAGCGTAAACTGCTTGAAATGCAGCGTAGTTAAGCAAAAAACATTGCTCACCTCGCCGTCGTTTCAAACCGCTGTCGTTCCGCGCAGCAGCCCACGAGAAGTCTGTGCCGCACAAGCGCGGCGAGGCACGAGCACACAGCTTCCTTCGACAACTTCTTGTCGTCTGCTAGTGCTCCGGCGGGCTACCGCTGCAGCGAGTGCCGTCGCGCGCGCGTCCGCGCATGCGCTCGTTGGTGCCGCCATCCATCAATCGGCGGCAGCGCAAAAAGTCGCGCGTCACTTCCTGGGGCCAGTTTTCGCCGAGTGACCGCTCTTTACCAATCTCTTTCTCTATGCTCGAGCTTCCTGCCGCGATACTTCCTGCCGCGATAGCGAACGGTCGCAGAATCATGAGCTCCGTCGGAGCGGCGATAGCGGCCGTTGCTGGCCGCGGAAACAGGTTTAGCGCCGAAGAAGATAAGGACTACGAGATCGTTTTGCCTACCCTGCCCACCGGACATGTTGTGTTAAACACGATGTTTTTGCACGGCGACGTGCGTATGAGGCCCTACAGGGTCGAGGACTTCAGGGATGCCCTCGCTAACGTCGGTGCGCTCCCCGACGTCGTGGCGTTGGGGGCGTACCAAATCAACCATGTGTGGGCGGTAACCATGAACAGCACGGAAGCCGCGAAGAAGCTGGCCGCCTTAAAGGAGCTGGAAGTCAAGGGACGCCGCTGCCTCATATTCGACCCTGAAGACCAGCAGGTGAAGCTACGCCTGCACTGGATGCTACACGGTGTCCAAGACGAGGACATCCGGACTGCTTTCGCGGCGTTCGGAAACGTGACCGAGGTGACGCGGGAGCGTTGGCGCGTCGTTGGAATGAAGGAAAAGGGATCCACCACGAGAACAGTGCTGCTCAAGTTGAAGCCAGGTATGAAGGTGGACGACCTGCCCCACCAGCTTCGCGTCGCCGGCGAGTTGGCTCTCGTGGTGGTTCCCGGGCGGCCGATGCAGTGCCTGCGGTGTCACGGCGCAGGCCACGTTCGCCGTGACTGCAAGGTGCCCAGGTGCTCCAAGTGCAGGCGCTATGGACACGCGGACGAGGACTGCGTCCGCACCTACGCGTCAGCGACCGGGCTCGGTGCGAAGGACGACAACAGGGAGCTGATGGACGTCGCCGAGGCTGAGGAAGCAGCAAAGGGTGCCGACGTGCTGGACAAGGTTCCCGTGTCGCAGGGCACCTCGGTGACTCCGAGTGGCGACGCCCCCCTTGCCGATAAGCCAGAGCTCGCGCCAGCTACGGTGAATTTGCCACAGCCAAGCGAGGAGGCCTCAGCGGACGCGGAGAGCCTGCCGGCTCCCAAGGACGCAGAAGCAAAGGAAGTGAGCGAGGTTCACCGGCACAACTGCGGTGGTCGGACGACCACGGCCGCTACCCCCGGGAAACGCCCACATGCCGACACCAGCACCGGCGACGACAAGGAGGCAACGCCCACTTCCGAGGAACCACCAGCAAAGGCGCCTCAAACAAGGACGCCCACGTTGAAGCCTCGCCAAAACCTTGCGAGCGAGAGGCGGGCCGGCGACACGGCGCCTCTCGAGCACGGCCAGAAGCTCGAGGAGGACGGCGCCAGCAGCGACGGAGGCGTCTAGCCTTGTGCTAGGCGCGAGAGGTAAGCACCGTGCTTTCGGTCTCTTCTTCTTATTTAAAAAATGGCTCCTGCATCACCGTTGAAGGTCGCCACGCTTAATGTTAGAGGTCTGGCAGGAAAGAGAAAACAAGGCCAGGTGTACCGACTTTTAACGGAGCATGATATTGATGTATTAGCTGTGCAGGAGACGAAAGTTGACGGTGAGGAAGAGACCGAGAGCATGGTGCAACGTTTCACGCCTAGGTTTTTTGCTGTGGTTAGCCACGCTGTAGGCACATCGGCTGGCTGTGTTCTTTTTGTGAAGCAGTTGCCGGGGCTTGAAGTGCTTGGTCATTTTTCTTGTGAGTCGGGCCGGTGTGCACTTCTAGATTTTTCGCTGAATAGCACGGATTGGCGGATTGTCTGTCTCTACGCGCCTAATGTAGCAGATGAAAGGGCGCAGTTTTTCCAAGGCATCCAGCAGCGGCTCTGCACCGATAGACAACTGATCGTCCTAGGTGATTTTAATTGCGTCCTTAGTGCGCGAGACAAGACAAGCCGGCGGCCATACTGAGACGCAAGCACTGAAGTGCTATCGCGAATTGTTGAGGAGTGTAACCTCGAGGATGTGGCAGAGTGTCTCGAGGGAGCCCGCACCGTAAAGCTCACGCACTTCCAGGGTTCGAGCCATGCAAGGCTGGACCGCATTTATGCATCCCTCGACATCTTACCTGAATGCAATAGTTATGAAGTAGAGCCGGTATCGTTTTCAGACCATTGTTTAGTTAAATGTTCTTTTGGATGGGTAAAGAGAGGGAATTCTTTTTCGTGGGAAATGTGGAAATTCAATAATAAACTCTTGCAGGATGAACATTTTACCCGCATAGTAAAAGAAGAAATTGAAAAAATAAACCCAAGTAAAAATATGCGCCTTTGGCAACAGTGGGAGCTGTGTAAAGAAACTATAAAAATTAAAGCAATAGAGAGGGCAACCTGTATACGGTTTGAGGAAAAACAGAAAGGGACGGAGTTAAGGACACTGCTCCGTACGTTGCTTAAACTACGCTACATCGCCGTACTTTTTCAGCATGGCATGTATTACCTTCGTTTAATGCAGAAAAGAGCTGTACACATTATTTACAAAGTAATTAGCCTATAGTAAAATAAGTTGAATTGAAATTCACAACACAACACCACGCAACTAAAACACGTCTTAACACAACTCCACTAAAAAGGCGGCAAAGAAAGGCAACACATATATAATGGGAGCCAGTATGGTTGATAGCCACTGTTGTTAGGAACGGCGAAAGCGAGCTAAGCACGAAAGCACCCTCCTCGGAACTCGCAGACAGGAGCCATCAAGCTGAAAGCTATGGAAGACGGCGGCAGCGGGACGCGACTTGAAACAGTCATCACATAAAAGCCGGAGAGGAACGCGTTGTTGTTTGGCCGGTCATCGACAGCGGCCAATGAGCGCACCGTAGGGACTCGAAAAATAGCTGTGGTTTAGCTTGTTGTTAAACCTGGAGTTACGCGAAAGCAATCTGCATGGCTACGCTTAGGTTCGGAGTCAAAGACATGGCTTTTGCGTATAGTAGTTTACTCTATGGTTTTAGCATTATTTATACCATAGGGGAATCATTTTACGTATAAGCATCCCTTGCCTTCTGTCGTTGACCATTCTCATTCGGGTGTAAAAGACCTCTAGAGGTATGACATCGTCTCTGCGTCGAACTCGGGGCACGCCGCCGTCACAACGTTCGAAGGAACCTTCTGTCCTAGCAACTCGTTGTTGTTCGCCTCTACCCACTACCGAATTATCTGTCGGTCTTCTTTTTCTTCTTCTTTCTCGCTTCTTCTTCTTTTCTTTTTCTTCTTTTACTTCTTCTACTCTTTCTTCTTCTTATCCGTCTTTTTTTTCTTCTTATTCTTCGTATTCTTCATCTTCCACGGTGCCACGGTGCCACGGTGCCACGCCGATGGCTCGAAAGCCTACCGCTACAAAAAGGCTCTAGTGTCTCGGCATGGGTCGGTACCCTCCAGGCGGCTGCGAGGGCATTCCCCCTCTGGGGAGCCGAGCGGAGGGATAGAAAGATCATTTATGGTTACATTTCTTCCTCGTCTTGTTGTCGGTGCGCGTCGGCTCCTTTGATGCAGGTGTGCGCCCAGAATATAAGCCATTGAAAGACACTGGGCGCTTCTTGTGCCGCCATCTTCACCGCCACATCAGCTTCCTCCTTACCACTTAGTCCGAACTAGTTCGGGAGTAAGGGGAGGGTGGGGGGATGTCTGGAATGCCATCAGTAGTGGGAGTGCGAACAAGTGCGTGATATTGCAGTGCTCAGGACCCTTCCTCGACTGCGGGCCCACCCTTCACTTAGGGAATCTAGGAAAGACGAACTCTAAAAGCTGAGTGTGTTCGGGCCCCATCGTCACCCGTCTAAAATGTAAATAAACACAGCCGTCTTTATCCTCCAGCTTTGAACTGCATTCACTCGCCACCACTTCTTTCCAAGGTGGAACGGGTGTCATCGTGACCGAGGAACCGTCAAGCGCATCCCCCGAACCCCACATCTAAACTGTCTTCGATTGTCTCTTAGCCGATGCACCACCTGGATGAAATGAATACTGGGGGAAACGAGAGGCTTAGCAATTCGATAAAACATGTCCTTGTGGAATGTCCCAAGGTAATACTGCATGTTAACAGGCAATAAAGAAGTGTTCGATGGTTTCAGGTGTACCGCATAGGTGACAATAAACAGAAGAAATAAATAAGAAATACATATTTTTTGTGAAGACACACCTAAAAGGAAGAACCTCGTCATAAAGTTTAAATGAAAGCATTTTAGTGCAAGGCGAAATCGGCATTTTACGTACTCTTCTCAACACATAATGCCCCATACAACTAGACTAGAGAGAACGATATAATGGAGGCGGTAACAGAATAGATATCAATTCTTGGTATAAATGTTTACGTCAAACAGAGAATAAGTGTTTATAAGAAAAGCGAACTGCCAGAAAACGTACTGAATCATAAACCTCTTTCATAAAACTAAATAATAAGGGCTGAATAGTAAAATTAGAAGAGACTACTAAGTTGAGACGGAGGTACACAAAGTTAGTTTGCAGGAAAGTTTTGATAAATGATTGGGAGCTATTACGGAAAAAGAAGAAACGAGCAACTAACTGTTTGGCATGGAGATGTGTCAAACCTAGTTCCCCGGCAGAAACTGGCCTGAATAGTTTATGGCATCGCATGGGCCCAAAACTGGAAGACCATATGCACATAGCAAACGTTCGGTGAAAGCTTTGAGCTTAGTTTCCATTGCGTTAGACTCTACGCTATTGCCGCAGCCGATCACGACTTGTGTTAAACTGCAGCTCATTCACGCGCTGTGCATCAACCGTCATCGTTTTCAAGCTTCATTTGTGGCCCTTCTATACCCTATCCATATATGCCCTCTGGAAGAGTGCGGCCGAGACCGCGAGCTTAGTATCGGGCAAATCCGCAAGCCAGCGTGACAAAATATTGGTCTATTTGGTTTGTGGGATTTAACGTCCCAAAGCGACTCAGGCTATGCACACGCCGCAGTTCAAGGCTTCGGAAATCTCGACCTCCTGGGATTCTTCAATGAGCATGGACATTGCGCAGCCTTGCTTTTAACTTTCATCGAACAGTGGCCGCTGGGGTCGAGTTTGACGCTGGGGATAGATTTGACTCAAGAATTGTTGAACCTCTACAATTTTCTTTTACAATAACTCTTCCGGACACATCACATAAAAGACCAGTGGTGAGTAAGGATGCATCTTCTACATTGAAGGTGCTACGCACGCACATAAAGTGCGCCGAGGAGAAATAAGTGTGCCTGAAAAGTACGAGATTATCTTGCATTAATGTAACAGAATAAGGAGACACAAGTCATGTTAAAGAGCAATAAGAAAAATATGACCTATGCTGAACATCGCGTTAGGTTTTTGACAGTTCCAGAAATTATACGAGAGAAAGCAAAACACGTTATTTTAAGCTCGCACTTAAGACGCGAAGCGCAAAACAGAATGAACAGAATCGAATCATTGACTTCTTCCTGTCACTTGGGTCATTTCACAAAGGTGCAGACCAACCGACCGACCCACACCAACCCCTCCCCTCGACACCCCCCCCCCCCGACCCACACACACACACACACGCACACGCACACGCGCGCGCACACACGCACACACACACGCGCACACACACACACACACACACACACACACACACACACACACACACACACACACACACACACACACACACACACACACACACACACACACACACACACACACACACACGCGCGCACGCGCACGCGCACGCGCACGCGCACGCACACGCACACGCACACGCACGCACACACATATATATATATATATATAATTTGAATCGTTTCTTTCGTTCTTCATGCTGCATGAAGTATCAAGAGCGGGTACTGGAAGAGGTCTACTCATGTGATAACGCTGGTTGCGCTCCTTGAAGTGGCTGAAGAGGCCAGTGGGTAAATCCCCTAAATTAGCCAACGGAGGATTACTTACGCCCGCTCCTTGCTCCCCTTAGCGGAGTGCGCAGCGCGGAATAGCGAAGCTCTGCATGATGGCAATGATTAGGAACGTCGACGTCGTCAGCAACCACGGCGCAAGCCCGTCTGCAAGCGAGAAAGTCGCGCAGGTGTTTTAACTCTCGCGAAGACCCCCAAAATGCTTTGGGTGAGAACAAGGATATCAGTATCGGACTGAACAGGCCACCGTCTATCGCCTCGCCGCATAACGCCGCGTTAGCGTATCTCGCGGAAGGATTTACAGAATCTTGTTTGTTTGGGCAGGATCAAAGGCAACTTCCACACGGTTGTCAAACAACAATGATAATTGCGCGAAACTGTGCTGCAGTAGTAGGAAACAACTTGGTAGAAGCTTGGGCAACTTTAGTGTGTGAGATTGACTTCACTACCGCATTGAGGTTGAGAGTCAGCTTTATTGTTCAATATAAAAGGCTTCTTCGTACCCTAGGCCTTCCCCCCTAGAAGAGAGGTGCCTTAGCGTAGGTGGTAATCCGCTTCAGATGCTGCCCGAAATCCCTGGGATCTCGGCAGCCTCTTCTGCCAATCGAACCGCTATCAGCTGGTGTTCCGGAGTCGGACTTTTTAGCAAACCCTCTCAGGCTTCTCGACAATCAATTTTGTTTGTCCTGCATGGGGAATACAAACACTCCCATATTATGTTCCACACTGTGTGCCGCATATTGTGTGCCACATTAACACGTACTGACATTGACACGAACACGTGAGAAGCTCAGCAGTCATCATCATCATCGTCGTCGTCATCAGCCGGACTAGATCCACTACAGGGTGATGGTCTTTTCCATAATCCTCCAATTAACTTGGCCTTGTGTTAGCTGCATGAATATGATTTATTATTACTTTATAATAACTCCAACTCCAGAAAGTATAGGTGGGGCAGCAAAGCGTCCCGCTTTGCTCCGCTCAAGCAGGCGAAATAGATGCTGTACTAAAATTTCTCGTGCGACGCGCGGCCTTGCACAGGAAAAAGAGCGAACCGTAATCCAAGTGAAGAATCCATAACTCAGAAGTTGAAATTCGTCGGTCGCCAAAACTCTTCGCCTCACGCGAAGGTGATCGCTCCAATTGGCTACCGTTCAGTCCTAGCGCACCCGAAGTTGTGGCTCAGCCAATCCACAGACTGAATACAACTTAGCGAGGTCAAATCCTGGCCACAGGGTTTCTAGGCAGGCAACACAAGATATTTTTAATGACGATCACATCCATGGTATATGCGGATAATCAGCATTTAGGAATTTTTTTTTTTTTGCACACATTAGTCCGAGACAGTTGCGTTTCTGATGTGGGAAATGGTTAGCGCTATGCACCCTCTGAGCGCGCGGAGCAGTCACGTGAGCACGCACCCGCGCGAGGTGCTTCCTCCATCTAGTCACACTTGGCTGAAAGGACTTTTTTAAGGCGCTGGCTTATCGAATCCTTGTCAGGAAAAAAAAAGTGTTGTCATAAAGTTCGATGATTGGCTGGGTGGAAGCGACGTCCCCAGACCGCAAGCGACTAGTATTACGGCGACAAGAGGTACGGGGATCGACACCCTTCACATCCACCAAGTTGTTACGGTGAAATGCGAGAGGGGGTGTTTATTTACAGTGCTGTGGCAGCGGGACAAGGTGAACACTACTAGTCCCCAGAAACCAACGCCTCTTCCTCCTCTTCTGCCACACCATCACAATCCTTCATCGTCGTCAGTAGCGTGACAATATGTTTCGATGCATGTTCACCGCGTCCCAGTCGCTCTTTTATTGTGAAACCTTCAAGAAAAACAAAATAAAATAAATAAATGAGAGAGAAAGCGCGTACTGTACCACAGGTTAGACAGGAAAAAACCAATAGAAACAAGAGAAAAGGGGCAAAAGCGCGCTCAGAGAAAAAAAACAGTCGATTAGAAGGAAAAAGACTGGATGACATAAGTGACAATGGGAAGATTAGGCAGAAAGGCTCTGAAACGTTAATCATTATTAATCGAAAGAGAAAAAAAGACTACCAAGCTGGATCCAATGTGCCTAGAAACTTGAGATGTGCTCGCAGGCGGCCAGGATAAGGGAAGGTGCAGGGAACTGTGGGAAGGAAATGAAGTCAAGAAAGGAGATGATCGGAGTAAAAACAAAAGCGGGGGAAGATGAATGGTAAATGGGTTTGAAGAGAGCAGAACGTTAAGGAGAAAAAAAATGCATGCCAGAGAAAAGTAAAGCAGCAAAAGTAATAAGTACGAACGGGTGAAATGATGCCTAATCAGGGAAACAAAAGAAAACAAATGGGAAGGGTATCATCGCAGCAGCAAGCATATCAAAGAAAAGAAAAAAGGAAGAAAAACTGTCCATCTAACAGTCGTTAGCAACAATTAAATTAGAAACCTGAACAAAAAAAAAACAACGGATATACGCAGGGCGAGCAAGCAGGAAGCCACTTTGTCCACATTTCAGGGCCAGAGCCGCGGCACACCAAGATTGACCGTTTGGTGCCTCGACAAAATGAGACACGTAGCAGATTGCCGCTTAGGCTTATGAACCATCAGGGCGGGATACGCCACCACTGACCGTTACCCTCTCTAGACCCTTCGGAGAAGTATGATATTACCAGCTGGATGATCCGATATGAAGACAGATATATGTAGTGGTCCACGAATGAAGTCATGAAGAAACTGCAAAAAGCTCAATTTAAAGGAATCAACAGATTCTGATGCTATCGAATTGCCAGTAGATATGCGATTAAGTATTCCTGCGAATTTTCGATGCCGGTGAAGAAGTGTAATGGCGGGAGAAAACGAAGGCGAAAGCGCGCAGTACGCAGGAAGGGGGCATACTACCGATTTTATTACGAGACAATAAAAAAAAAAAAAAAACGCCACCAATCACATCTAGCACACGCAGCATATATTCGTCCTTCTTTTCTCGCGCCGTTGTATACTCAGCCACGTGTTACCACGAACGACCTGAAATGTCTTCTCTGACGACAATAGCAAACATAAGTTGACCGGCAACCTTCGGATAGACTGCCAGCGCAGTTATAGCTCTGCATTAGACGCCAGTACGCTAGTGCGGTGTGAGTGCACGTAAAAAAAAAAAAAAAAAAAAAAAAAAAAAAAAAAAAGAAAAACCACTCCAGATTGCAAAAATTAAACCAGAACGCTCCTCCTCTAAGGAGACTCTCGTGTTTGAGTAAGTCCCTCCCCTCGTGGAGTGGTAGAGGAGTTCGCGAAAAGTGAGTGAGTGCAGCATCCTCCTTCGCTCAAAACCAGCTTCCATATTACAACGAGCACTATCACCTGTCCTCTTTCAAAAAGCGCATCTGCTGTCACAAGTGGCCAAATGCCGTGAACATGTCGTTCTTTCCGAAGCATGTGTACATAATCAACAGGTCTTGAAGGGTGCACTCAGGGTAAACAGAGCGCACGTATACGTAGTGACAATTTCTACGAGCTTCCAACAATGTACCTTTCTGGCGTTGAAAGTAAGCGTTAGCAACCATGTTGTATATCACCAAATAAAGGAACGAAAGAAAACTTCTTGTTGGGCTAGTTGGCAGATTTTAATATTAAATATAAAGGCATCAAACACCACCCATCCATAAACACAAGAGAACGCTCCGTCCTGTTTTTCTTCTCTTGCGTTTATGTGTGTGGTGTTTAGCGCCTTTAAATTTAAATTGAGCAGGAACGTAACACGCAGAAGTTGAAGGGAAATCATTTCGTTCTGTTTTCTTCATTCGTTGCTATACAATAACATGGATCCTTAAAAACTTGCAAGTTGTGCACCGCCGGTAGCATGCCGAGCATACCAAGACCACATGCAACGTAGCAGGCTGAGTCGATCGACCCCTCGTCTTTGTTGACGTTGACTGTGCACCTCATCACGGCGGGACACTTTATGGCCTTCGTCTCAGAGATTTACGGCCGTTCCGACCTCGCGCTGAGTCGCGGTGACCGCACGCGTCGCCATTGTTTTCTGCCCCCCATTTTTCATGTGCCTGTGCCGACCAGCCTACAAGCTGGGAAACATGTACTACTCGCGCTCTCCTTAGCCTGCAACTGGCCGTAAAGCGGAGTTATTGCTCTCCCCACTTCTAAACTCAAGAAGCTCGCTGGAACCTTCTACAGATGCGCATGCCATGACGTGTGGAATTGAACTGCAGTTCTTGAGTTATCGCGCAAGGAAATGACGCCAAATCTAGATTTCAGGACAAACAATCAAAAGAAAAGCAGAACTACAGCGCACTGCTTTTGCCTCGCATTTTACCTCGACAACAGAGAACGTTTCTGTTGGTTTTGCTCCCTAGCTTGAGTTTCTTTGTTTAAATTTGCTTTTCATTATAACCAAAATTTTGCAGTTCTGCTCGCCTGAAAGTTCTTACCTATGCCGATAGCTCTAAGAAAATATAAGTAGTACACTAAAACCTAGTGAACTGACACTGTAAAATTTTGTGATTTAGCCCTTCGTGCTTAGCGCGTGAAAAAGTCTTATAGTTTTGACCCGCCGTGGTGGTGCAGTGGTCAGGGCGGTCGACTGCGGGGCCTAAAGAAGACACCATGTCCAGCTGATTGCATTATTCCACGTGCCTTCGCTACAGTGGGACCATTCCTGTGTGTTCCAGCTCAGGTGGTTCCCACTGGGCAGTCCCCAGCGCAGCAGAAACAGCTCTGCGACAATGCAGCCGAGCCATGTAAAAGCATCGCTAACACCTGCAGCCCCGCACGGAGAAAGGTCGCTGTCAATTACTCACGCTTTTCTCCTTTTTAGGCGTCGTGGTTTCCCTAGGGGTTCGTCTTTGGAAGTTCTTAGACCGCTAAACCACTCTTGGGTTATCAACTCCTGATCAGAAAAAAGCCACCAGGGTTTGGACAACTGTGGATCAACTTGTAGGCGAGAGGGTGCCATGAGGAGAGGACATTTTTGGGAGACTCAGTCAAGGAAGACGATGGAGAGAAAAGCGAGGCGAATGAATGCCAGACATCGGTCAGCTGAGAAAGCAAGTCAAAGAGCATCGCTGACCCCAGCCGAATGCGGCGACAAGGACCAAATTCCTATGATTGGCAGAAAAAAGAAAAAGGCGGGGAAATAGACAAGACAGGCAATTAAAAGCGTCTGACACTCTCATCTGAAGGAGATTCCTATAAGCTGATTCTTGAGCGGCTCCCTAAGCAACCGTCTGAGCTCTGAATTTGTTAGGTTTTGTAACCCTTCAATGCTGTAAACATATAAATACAGTTTTCCCTTGATCTTCCTACTCTCCTTCTCCGGCCCACTTTCCTTCCTCAACCAGCGCAGCAGCGATAGCCCTGTACCTGATGCATTACGCTACTAGACCGACCACTCTAACGCTGCCCGAACACTCCGCCAATGAGTTACGGAGTACCGACGCTGACGAATTTACGGTATCGAAACTAATGTCGTAGCAAAGCAGTAGTGGAATTATCGTGCGTGCATATATGCTGGAAGTTCTTCGGCAGGCCAAATATATAAAGTCATTAAGTGAGATACCAGCAGCCCATGAGCTTTGTCAAGTTGAAAATTTGGCCTCCTCTCAATCTTCCCAGAGCAACTATTATTTTAAACTGAGTAAATAAAGAAGGAGAGATGCAAATGACATAACTTCCTTCTTACACGACCGAGCCATGTAATTATACAGAAAACACGTGGCAGTAATTTCTCTGAAGACTTTGCTTGTGTGCACGTGGCGGTGCTACACCGATAAATGCATTTCCTCACGAATGTGAGATGCCAGAGCGCATAACGAAAGGCGTGAGTAAGCCTTTTCAGTACCTCAGAAAGCCTGGAACCTTCGGGCTTCAAATTACTTGAAAATATGCGTCGACGGATTCCCGGTTTTGCATTGCTGGTTAGAAGCTCGCAATTGTAAACTTTTCTCAGAGGGGAGGGGTTTTTACGTGGCGTAGAATGTTCAAGATTATTGTTCATTTTGACAGAAAAGCAGAGGATTTTCTGAGGGGCGATATTGCAAGGCAAGTTATTGCAGCTGTTTGTCTGTGGAATTTAGACGGAGTACTAACCAGCGGTGATGCAAACTCGTATGCTCGTCAACAAGTGAACTAGGTGAGAGTGCGAAGCCGTCTGATGGAACGCAGCACCGCTTAGAGTCAATCTCTCGACGGGAACCCAGCTACGGAACAGCTGGTGCATTTTTGGGGTGCAGAAGAGCAAGCAGGCGCTCGGAAGCGTGGCGGGGATAAAAGTGAGCGCGCAGACTGACGCAGAGAGGAGAAGCGTGGTTCCTCGCCGGTGTGCGAGGAGCTGTGATGCTCCCGGTGGAATTTGTGCAATTGCCAGAACGTTCAGCGGCACTAACGTGATGAATTCAGCGTATTGAGGAAGCATTTTTTGAACGTTTCTTACGCTCCCTTTTCGGTGAAAGCAATCACCATCTTTAACGCACATTTTTTGTTGTTTTAATAGCCGGTGACATCCGGCCTTATTTCTGTGATTGCAGCGCACGGACCGATTCTGAACTCTTTGTTGTTCATGCTCGTTTTTGGCGAGACGCAGCTTTATCATTCATTTGTTACAGAAGATGCTGCAAGATGTATATCGAAAGATTCCAGCCACGCGAGTGTGCTTACACAATGCTCCAGGGTATGGTAATGACAATTGGCGGTTTTATCTAGATATTTCTTCACCGCCTTTAATGCCCGTACTTCCAGGACCGACGAGCGCACTTCCTGCTACTGCCGATACCGAATTGCTTAATTCTTTTTCGCATGCAAGTCAGCCCAATAAAGAGCCCAATTAATTGCAATACCAGCCTCCTCGACGTTGCCTATGGCATTATTACTACCATGTGACACTATAGTTAAAATTTCGCTCAGTCAACCTGCATCAGGGCGAAAGCCTTTCATGACTCATATTGTCGGCGTTCGTTCGGGTCCACTATAGCTGTCAAACAAATGACGTCGTCATCCATAGCCGGAACTAATGTCATCAGAAAAAAATCTGGTCCTCACAGGTCATCGAATCTGCATCCCACTGGTCTCCAGCCGAGCGCTTTAACCAATTGCGCCATGCACGGGAATATTTTTCGTTCTGACATGGTGTTTATTACACGCAGTTACGTACAGAAAGGGTTATGTACACAAACTATTTGCAAATCACTCAGCCGTTGCTGAGCTGCACAACAGAAAACGCATCTAAAAGCAGGAAAAGGTAAACACTGTGTCACCAGCGGAAACCAGTCAGGTTGAAAATCATTTTCTTCATAAATACCCTTAAGTTGCAGCACCATTTTGCTAAAATGCATTCTAGGTGGAACAGTAGGTTCAGTGTTGCGATCTAACATGCGTGTCTTCCACAAGCTATGAAGTCCAATAAGAAAAAACAAATGTCATATGGTTCGTAATCCGATTGTGTAACAGCATGGATACTGCACACTGTACGAATTTAGAACAGAGTCTTTCTTTAGAGTTTTTTGCAGCACGCCCCAAAAGAGAACTGCGTCTTTGAAAATAATGAAACAGTGCTCAATTATGTCAGACACATCCCACAGAAGGCAGTTTACAGAAGATACAAAAATATTTGTCCTGTGGAGTCGTGTGATAACAAGTAGAGCTTCGGTGGGTAAATTAAAAAAAAAAAATGTTTTCGTGCAAGGAGAAATCGGCATTTTGCGCACCCTCATTAGCACATCATGATTCTTAAGACCAAAGTATAAGGAACGATACAATAATGGCGGGAAAAGCATTGTTATCAATTCCTTATATAGAATCTTGCACGAAACAGAATGTAAGTACTCATTCTAGAACCGTACTCTCAAAAACCGCACCGAATCATAAACTTCCTGCCTAAATCCTATAATTTGAAGAAACCACTAAGTTGGGAATCAAATTGATGAAAATTAACTTGTAGAAATGCTCTAATAATCGTATGTAAACAATCACGAAGGAAGAAACAGGCAACCAACTGCCTCACATGCAGGTGCACTAAGCCGAGCTACCCTGCACAAACAGGTCTCAGTAGGTTATCACATCGAATCGGTTTAAAATTTGATGACCAAATAAATTTCGCGAATATTGGGTGAAAACGCTGGATGTAATGTGTAGCACAGTGGAGGACCTGAAGCAAGTAATAAATGTTCGTCACCACAAACATGTTGCTGGCCTGAGCCCGACCGAGGATTGAAAGCCGATGGGAGACAAGCGTATTAGCATAACGCTGGACGACTGGAACTCGAACTTTCCACTAATGTGCACTTGACGTAATTGCATGCAGTTGAACGCCCAGATATTTATGGGGCACACGTGACCATTCCGCTTCTGTACATAGGGGCGGTTCGGAAAGGGTACTCTACTATCGATCGATCCTATTTATGCCTTCAACGAGGTAACAGATAAATGCTCGGAACATAACCAGCCCTTATACATACCATTCATTGATGAGGAAAAAGCATTTGACTCACTAGAAACCTCGGCAATCATGGATGCATTGTGAAATCCGGGTTTAGATGAGCCGCATGTGAAATCATTGGAAGATATAGGCTGCACAGCTACCATAGTTCTGCATAAAGAAACTAACGAAATTTACATTCAAAAAGGTATTATAGGCAAGGAGACACGATCTCCCCAGTACTTCACAAGCTGTCAAACCTGTGCAGAACGACCAATCCAAAGGTAACCCAGCAAAGAAAATCTGGCAAGAAGCACAGGAGGCCTTTCATTCAATTTGCAGAAGGAGATGCTTTACGAAATTCGCTTGTAAACTGCGGGAAAAAAGTTTATTTGATCTAATTGTAGGTGCGCGAATGATATCTTAAGACGCCATGAAAAGGACGTAAAAAATGCTCGTGAATAGAAAGTTTTTGAAGGCTTTCTTCCTAGTCACTGTCTGACTTGCAAGGAATGTTTCCCTTATCACCTTTGTTAGTAGCGAAAGTAAATAACATGTGCGGGAAGCCTGCTGTAGCCACCTGCGAGGGGCAGGCATCTTCCCATCTTTCCCCTACACTGCGCCCTGACCCCCTCGCTTTGTCGCTTGGGCAGTGGAAACCAGTTTATCCGCTGAGGTATGTATAAGGAAGACGCACGATCATCTAGGGCTTTTCGTCCTTCGCCTTCGTGGCTGTCTCGCCTGCTGCCCTGCTGTCGGCTGCTACCCCTCTGACCTCAGCCTCGAACGGCCGCCATTAAGTAATAACTTGTTCTTATGTCCCTCCTCGAGCGATCTGTGTGCCCCTTGTGGAGAGAGGAATCGCCCACACATGCAACACAAAAATTATGAAACCGGTACAGTCATGCAATCTGGGAGCAATCTGCGTCAGCTCCGCATCTATCGCCCTCTCCAGAAAGCAGCTATCCTACTTGCGCATGCGTTGAAGATGGCCACGGCTTGCACATAAGGATATATACGCGTGAATAATTCATTATAAAAGTTGTTGGAAGTTCAGCGCCGGACGCCATAAAATAAAGAATGCAAACCAATGCATTCCACATTTTTCACATTTTAAGCAATGTTAAAATCACAAAATACTAAGTTTTTATATTCGGTGTGGAGCAAGCCCCACGTTCTATTACACTCCTTTCAAAAGTCTGGACGAATTAGGCCAAACTTTAACAGCGCCTTACCCGATATACAAGCAGTGAGAGACAGCGGCACCAGTGACAGACTGAGCCAGCGAAGCTAGATCATAATACCATAGTCAGCAAAACATGTGCTACTAATAGAGCCATAGAAAAGAGAGCTCTTGCAAAGTTTTCTCTTCTGGAGAAAAAGTTTCCCCTCTCTGTTCAGTACTAATCGATTCCTTCGTTTCCTCTTACACATCCTCAAAATACCTGGATAGTTGGAAGCTTTCCTTCTCTTTTTCCATAACTGACAAAATCAATTTGATTTTTTTTTTGTTTTATTCAGATGTGCGCCGAAGTGAGCAAAACAGCTATGTGGCGCCGTTTCTCTTATTTATTAAACTGCATTTACACATAATTTTACTTACTTAGTCTATATTTAATGAAAGTGCTAGTTCTATTCTAGCGCGTCGCTGTTTCCCTCTGAAGTGCGGTGCCGCTACGGTACGCAAAATAATTTCTTTAAATATAAACCGACTTCCCCCCCCCCCTCCTTACTAACTTGTTACATTACATAACATAGCTATTTATTGCGGATGCAAGGAGAGATGACCTATCATAACAGAAAACAAGATGGACAAGTGCTGAGAGAAAGCATCCCAGCGCTAGCCAATGCGTTAAGAAGAGGCCTTCTTATCGCCTGGACGAGACCACTGCAGCAGTTATTATTCTGCAAGCCCCACTGGCGCTTCTTACGAGGTAAAGCAATCATGGTCCTTACCGAAAACAGAATAATGCTAATGTTGCCGCAAAGAAAACATGAGGGGATTTCCCAGGAATTGAAATCGATATACAGAAATCGCATTGTGGCACTGAAAAACTTGAATTCATGAAGTGTCCGTGGCCAGGTGCTACATTTTTTTGTATCTTGCGGGCTTTCTTTAACAGGCATGAAGAAAGAGCGTCGTGGGTGGTACGCTCACAAAAAAACAACAACATTGGATTGGTTGTTTCTTAATTAACCCTCTACAGCTAGCTTAACGAAACACATTATGTTCTAGAGGGAATGCTAAAACTACTGGGTCATTATTCCTAATTAATTAACTAAGTAAGTAAACTATAAAGATGCTTTCATCAGCTCCATGTAAAGGCAGACAATGTTCATTCAGGTTCACCCAACAAAGGTGTTGCGCTTTCTTTAAATCTTTGGCTCAAGTCACCCTAAACAGAGACACCGTTATTTTCGTAATAAATAGTTATAACGCTACCCCCATGACTTTCGGATGGCTGACAAATCTAGACAGGTTGATTTTATTCACAGGGTTTTGTACCTAACTTACTTCCTGACCTCTTTTTTTTTTTCTTTCGGGGTCGAAGATCTGACCTCAACATCACAATATGAGTTTTAGGTGTAGTTGAGTGAGATCGCTAGTACGCCCTGGGAAATTGAGGCGAGGTCGCCTCAGGAGACCTCAACTTCAAATGGCGAAGTTAAGGTTGGGTGACGCCATGAATAGTTGTTTGAGTTTGAGGTGAGGCAGAGGTCTTTGCGGTCGAATGCCCACCTTTGGCCCTGAGGGCTCTGTCTATGGCCACGTGAACATCATGCCAGAGGACTTTCAGGCAAGCCGAAAATAAATATGAAATTTGAGAGCAGCAGCAACTCTCTGTACCATGTCCAACGACGCAGTGCCAAGGAATACTAGCCTGATATACACTGTTTCGTCAACTTGCGTCGGAGAGGACAAAAAATGAGTCTGACCTCACATATCGCATATGCCGATAAAACCCATGGCTCGTTTGATGCGGCACAAAGTTCCAGTGTGAATTTCAAGGTTTCTAAAAAGAGTTACAGTGCCTTATGACATGCATGTTTTCGGGAAATGCCGATTATTTCTCGGAGGCACCGTGGTCCATGTTCAAGGTAAGGACCGGACGTCTATAGACTGGTATTTGACTGGATAAAGCTGTGTGCCAGAGTTGATCGCATGGCCATCTGCGATGCAGGGCCCTTCGGTACGTATTCTAGGCAGATTGAGACGATGTCCGAGTTACTGATGCTCGCGCGGACTTTACTGCAATACGTAGATGCATTACGGCGCTCTGCACCCGCACAGCGTTTCTATCAACCACTCATTACATAGGGAGTTTACAAGCTTCTATACCGAATGAATTGCCGTTGGAAGTCATGAAGCGATGCCAACAGGCAACATGTTTGAGCGGGAGGCATAAGCTGTAAGTCAACGTGATCTCTAAAAGCTATCAAGGTGACTGTCATTGTTAAAACATGACCCGCTTTGTAAGGTTAAGTATCAGGTGCGGTAATCGAAAAGAAACGGCAGCGAAAGGGGCAGGGAATAGCGAATAATAAGTATTGGTACGTTGTCACGAGGTGTCGTGCTGTTCTGGGGAAGTTCCAATAACGCTATATTGTTTTTATGGGCATCCTATAAAGTATTACCTGTGAAATCCCCCTCTCGGGTGAAATACGGAAAATAATGTGCCAAGTTCACGCAAAGAAATATACTGGGGATAACTAAGCAAAGAAAAAAAGTCTTGATCTTAATTGCTTTCCCCCAGCTATATTTGCCCTAGAAGGTTTCGACAGCTTTAAGATCGCACAGTGTACTGAAGAAGGCAACGTCAGAGAGAGAAGACAAAAAAAAAAATCTGTGCTGCAAACATTGCTGGACCATTGTCAGTGTGGGCTGCAAACAGTCTGCCCACACTGACATTACTGGTCCTCAAGCGTTTGATTTTTGGTTACTGTTTCCTGACTGTTGCTTGCTGCTTGAGCGGCCTCTCTTGCAGACGAACAAGGTGCAGAAGAGATAAACGCATCAGGGAAAGAAGAGCCGAGGGGTCTCCAACTAGTAATGAGTCCATTGCGTTATAAGAGAATACGAGGCACAACTCGACCCTCGGGTGGCACGAAAATAATGGAAGCAGAAACGAAGTGATGTTAAGCTAGGCGCTTGTCAGCGTCGTAAGACCCACTCCCAGAAGATCGAGACAAATCTCAGCACCGGTACAAGAATAGAAACAAGGGGACCAAGACAAAGCACTGCTGTTACGAAACACTGTGTAAGGCTGCCCTTTTCGAGTTAATGGCATATCCCATACTGTGGCATTCGCCGTCTCGTGTGCTGGTAACCCTGCCTGTAAGTGTTACGAAAGTTGTCTTTAGCCTGTCTTTGTCGTGATATATCTGTTTTTCACCTTCTGGTAAGAGTGGTCAACCTGTACACGTAAGCCATTAGCATTACTAGGCTTCAATCATTTTTTTGTTTTATTTTTTCAGTCAAGCGATAAATCTAACATACAAAAGTCCTTAAAGTGACATCCGAAGGATATTCAGTTTACGAATACGTGCTGTTGGGCTAGTTGGTGACATTGCGTTTTTAAATATTTAAAGGCGCAAAAACATAGGACGAGTACAGAGAAGACTACGAGACGAAGCGCCACTTCGAACTAGTTTATTGCACACATGAAATGTATATATAGATTTTATTGTCTGCATAGACATATCATCGAAGATCAGATTTTAACGTGATAACACATGCTCACTTTTCTTTTCCGCCGTGTACGAAACAATTGAAGTATCACTAATTCACGAAAGATTGCTTTACTATATTTTGGTTCCGGGCTCAGAAAGTCATGCCGTCACAAAATGTAGCACAGTTTTAATCAGCAAATGGCTAGGCTATTGGTAGCCGCATTCCATGTTCGCTCATGACAGCAGTGGCCGAAAGTCTCCTGCAAGAAAGAAAGAAAGAAAGAAAGAAAGAAAGAGAGAAAGAAAGAGAGAAAGAGAGAAAGAAAGAGAGAAAGAGAGAGAGAAAGAGAGAGAAAGAGAGAGAAAGAGAGAGAGAGAAAGAGAGAAAGAAAGAAAGAAAGAAGGAAAGAAGGAAAGAAGGAAAGAAGGAAAGAAGGAAAGAAGGAAAGAAGGAAAGAAGGAAAGAAGGAAAGAAAGAAGGAAAGAAGGAAAGAAGGAAAGAAAGAAAGAAGGAAAGAAGGAAAGAAGGAAAGAAAGAAAGAAGGAAAGAAGGAAGGAAAGAAGGAAAGAAAGAAGGAAAGAAAGAAGGAAAGAAAGAAAAAAAGATTACTAACCGTCATGAGTATACCGCTGGTTTTTTAGAACCCAGGAAGCTTAGAGGCCTTAGTTCCTGACCGAGAAGGAAAACAAGCAACGCGGATGCGGAACGAAGCATAGGAGACCCCATGTTCAATGTGGGTGGTGTACAACATCTCCCTGTCCTGCCGTCACTGCCATTTTGTACAGAGTGGTCGGTATATCAATTAGGGAACGCGAAAGCATGAGCAAAATATGAAACAAATGAAGGAAGGCAATGCATTCAGGGAAGTGCATTAAAAGGTGCTTGCCGCTTAATTGTGATCCATGCTGTTCCGACATAATCATTCTTGGTAAAAGCAGAGATAAGCCAGCTAGGGAGCTGATCGAAGCATTTTGTATCAAAAAGGAAGGCAGCGCGTGCATAAGTGATAGTGAATTGCTCTCTATACGGCGGAAAAGAAATTGCTTGAGTTTGCGTTATCCAATTAAAACTTGATATCAGCTGACGTGTCTGCTGATGTGCCCATAAAATTTATATATGCATGTTTAGTGTGTGCAATAAACTAGTTGGAAGTGGTGCTTCGTCTTCTGCTAGTTCGTCCTATCTTTTTGCGCTTTTAAATATTTGAGAAGGCGAGGATATTTAGATTTATTGGTAGATAGATTTCTTGGAAGGACTCTCAGCATGCATCATCATTTTCTTGGTTGGTTGGTTGGTTGGTTGGTTTGTGGGGTTTAACGTCCCAAAGCGACTCAGACTATGAGAGACGCCGTAGTGGAAGACTCCGGAAATTTCGACTACCTGAGGTTATTTAACGTGCACTGACATCGCTCAGCACACGGGCACCTTACTTTTCGCCTCCATCGAAAAGCAGCCGCCGAGGCCGGGATTCGATCCCGCGTCCTTGGGAACAGCAGTCGAGTGCCGTAACCACTGCGCCACCCTGGCGGGGATCATTTTCTTCTATATTAAGAAAGAGCATTGCCGCGTATAGTTCAAGGGAAGAAAAGGCTATTGTGCGCACACCGCTTCACTCATGTGCACCTTTTATAGTTGCCCTCCTCAAACTGTTTTGCGCTAAAAACAACGTCCTGATGTCAATCCGGCGCTCAATAGTTCGTCCCGTGGAGTTGCATGTTGGTTCCCATGCGCCACATGGCGCATATATTTTCGCGCAATTACTTCCGCTGCTCGAGAACAGAATACATTTGGTAAATATGCTTTTCAATGTGTCCCTTACATTTAGGGGAGGTTCTAAACCCGATCACGGTTCACAGAAAACAAGATAATCAATATTTTCAGCTAGGCTGTGCAGATGCTGTAGTTTTGCTATGCAAGTAGAATTTCCTCTTAAACACATCTTTTGCATCACGTTAACGTCGCTCCCATGCTAATTTATTTTGTGCACGTACTGATTCACAGTCTTTGTGTTATATTATTAAAAACGAAGAATGTTGGAGCTCAGTCATACATGACATGTGCTAGGAGCATGTGTAAACTCAAATACCACGAGTAACCTCTTTGTGGACTCTATTGGAGCCTAAGATACTTATCTTTGTTTCCGCTCAATATGCATGCTTGTGGACAGAGACGAAAGTAATGGAATGTACTCTGCATTTCTTGTGCGCTTAAACAGTCCTCCATTTCTAACCATATCATAAGAACAACGATGTTTTCGGCTCATACAGGGCGTTGTTCTGCCTGCGTGACATGTGGAAGCATTTTTATGAGACGGTGTGTAGAAGCGTCACGTCAGTACAATGCGACGAAGAGCTGTACTTTTTTTTTTCGTAAACTTTGGGCCTATCAAAAAAAAAAAAAAAAAAAACATGCCGGGAAATTTAACTTCGTCACTCATTTTCTGATTTTTGAGTGCAGGACGATAGTAGAATACAGAGACGATTTTTATGTCCCTGAGTGATGTTCCTTTTGTTTTTTTCTTTAATTTCTTACCGTGCGGAGTGTCACACTAGAAGCTTGTTACCATTTGTCGTATTGCGTCAACGACTGCTACGAAGCCCCCCCTCTCTCTCTCTCGTGAGTTTGTACCATCTAGAACTCCTAATTCAGCAGTCGTCGTCCGACTGAGTCGTGGGGTTGTGGGATGCGAACAGTCGCAGTAGAAGTTAGGCCTCCTAGTGGTGAGAAGTCATCAAGCATTAAATCATGCCTAGATCATCAGGCACATAAAGCTGCACCATATGAGTTTGCAGCTCCCCAACACGTGCAAATTTAAACTTACTTGACTATACCGATGTGCACAGGAACGGCCTAATCATAAGGCGTTTTCTTTGCCTAATTATGTCTTCTCAGAGACTCGTTAATTATTATGGACGACTAACTTCATAGTCTACGTAGACCCCGCAGTCGGGTCCACGGGACACGACTGCGGGTGGTCGTAAATAAATGATAAAAAAAGTGCGGGTCTTTCGGCTTTTAGGCCCTGTTTTATTTGCACCTACCGAACAATTAAAGTGCTTATTTAGGTTGCAATGTTATCCTCCCTGTATTCAGTCTGTGCTTCGACGAGATAGTGTTAAAGTCCCCGTTCCCCGAAAGTCCGATGTTGGCGTCCGGCGTCGTCATTGTGAGCGAAAAATCACGAGAATGACCCTGGAAGACTAGCTGGCAGCTGACATGGCCGCACCCTAACTAGGCGTAGGGTTGGCTGACGTTACGTTTGGCAGGAGTTACTAACTCGGGTCCCTCCTTTCATATGGGAAGCTGATATCAGAACAGGCTTGCCGGGACACTTGCATTCACGTCAGCCGTATAGGCCACACAGGCGCGTTCATATGGCTTCCATAAAGCTTCAGGCTTTATACGTGGGATGGAAGCCTCCGTTATCGCGCCATGAACTTATAGGCGGAGCTTAAGTGTGCCCAGTATTTTTCTTTCAGCAGTTAATTTTTATCGTGATGTTTAGTATGTACGTTGTATATTCACCGTGGGCAGTCAACCTTGACATTGTTATACTAAACATTTTTGAGTATTTTTGAGTAACGCCAGCCCGTTGACTACAGCGAAAAAATGAAGACGAGGTCGACGCAGTTTATTGTTATACAAGCCTCGCTCTAAAGCGTCATTGCTGTCTTAATTTAGGGCTCTGGCTTCTTCCCGGTAGAGCGCAGGGGTCTCTGCTGGTTGGCGGATGACGACAACGAAAAAAATGGTGATAATATATCAATGTAAGTGTGGGAAAAGGTACCCTGCTGCTCGTTTCGACTTCCATGCTCCATTAGAGTAATGATTGCTTTTTGATGTCTTCGCTGTAATACACTCGCTCGCTCGACATTTTGTTTTGGAGAGATCTTTCTTTTGATAAAAAAAAAAAGTGAAAATGATATTTGGACGTTTATATAAAATGGGAAACGGAATTCACGGCATGAATCACCATATTCTTTTTCTTGATCCTTTTCGTTCTTCAAGTTAATGTTTTCGCACCTTTGGTTTGGTTTAGTTTTGGGGCTTAACGTCCCAAAATGACTCAGGCTATGAGAGACGCCGTAGTGGAGGACTTCGAAAATTTCGACCACCTGGGGTTCTTTAACGTGCGCTGACATCGCACAGCACACGGGTGCCAAGCTTTTCGCCTCCATAGAAAGGCAGCCGCCGAGGCCAAAGCGAAAGAGAAGCTGCAAAAGCTTTGAAGCCTTGAACACTTTTTTAACCCTAAGGTGATAGGACGATTAGCTTCATTTATTTAGGGCAAACGAGTGTTTTTACCGCATTTTTGTGTCAAAGCACGTCACGATATAATTCCCCCGCTAAACATATTATCAAAAACTCACGAGATTGGTTACAGCGTTTTGCACCAGTAGGATTGCCGTGCTTTTTTTTATGGGCTCAATAATCGGCTGTGTGCTCACTTTTCTTTACCTTTTGCGCCAGTATGACGTCCTCCCGAATGCAGTTTCGAATGCAGTGAGACGAAGTGATTTTTGTGCATTTTTTATATATCATTTGACGTGAACAAGCGTTGGGTGAACTTACCAGAGTGGACGTTCGCTGATCCATGGTCCATAATGTAATGTTCTGCTCTCATCTGTTTCCAATAGTCTACACAGCTTCTTCTGATTTCAATACACTCTTCTCGTAGATTACATAAGATTGAAATTTAAAAAGAATCTAAGAAATGACCGACGCTCTGAATACTGCCGCGCTCCCCTCTACGGCGTCTGACATAGCCTGAGCCGCTTTAGGGTGTTCAACCCTGCAGAACCAGAATTTTTGATTGATTGATAAAATTTATTGCGGAAAATCGGGGTGGGTTCAGTTCAGTTCAGTTGAGTCGTTCAGTCGTGTCCGACTCTTCGTGACCCTATGGACCATGTCATGCCACGCTTTCAGGTCTCTCACTATCTTCCTAACATCACATAACTTCATTTGCAGCGCCTCGAGGATGCCATCTAAACATCGCGTTCGCTGCCTACCCCTTCTCCGGCGACCCTCAACCTCTCCCCACATCAAATCTTTCTCCAGCGACTCCTCACTTCTCATCAGATGACCAAAGTAGCTGAGCTTTAACTTTAGAATTTGACCCTCCAATAAGCAGTCAGGGTTTATGGTCGACAATATCGACTGATTTGATCTTCTGGTAGTCCAAGGAACTCCAATGGTTAGGAATAGTGGGTTAGGAAAGAGCATTAGTCGGCAGTCCTCTGCCCAGAAGTCCGTTGGCCTCAGCAGCGGCTCTGGCCCGCTGCACCAGCATGAGCTGATGCTGTGCGTCCGAGTTGGCTAGAAGGTCTTCCCACTGCTCAGGACTAGGGCTATCTATATTAGGCATTATGTGGCTTGCCCTAAATCTCCATGTTGTGTGGTACAGTGTAGCAGTGTCTCCGCATCAGACACGTTCGTTTTTGTACTGTGTTGGCCATATCTTGTGGTACAGGGTTCTGTTTGGATATGTGTTTGTTTGTAGGCATCTAAGTGGCTTTTCTCGGCTTAGTGTGTCATGTGGAAGTGCTTACTTTCTACGCCTCTCCCTATACGCTCGTATTGTTTCCCCGTATATTTCTTGTGCTGTGAAAGGCTATACCGATGGCTCCACCGCCCGGCTAGTGAAACCTCGGACGACGGCATCTACTCTAATGTTACCGTCCACCCCAGCGGCGGGGACCCAAACAATCGTGTGTTGCCTAGTTGGGTCTTTTCCTTCTGGCCGGCCGGCTAGTAACGTGCTTGCTAGGCGATGAATCCTGTTATTTTGGAAGGCTTGACAGGCGGCTTGCGAGTGCGAGACTATCCAGTAACTGTGTTGTCTTCGGTTTGCTTCTGAGATTGCTAGGGCTATTGCCACTTCTTATAAAAGCATAAATAAAATTCACGCACATACGTGCCTGGCACCACCTATCACGGTAAATGCAACAATAGTGAAACCACAATATGCACCAGCTAGCGCTCATCACGCGCATTAATAGGGCTGCAGTCGCTGTTTACTATTCATTTTACAAATGAATCTACCTTACTGTCACAAAAAAAGAAGATTAAAAGAGCACTTAACAAATATGATGAATGCATCTATTATAAAAACTGCCGCCTACCAAGTAAATACTATTTAACAAAAATGTAGATGAGTAGTCTGAGATGAAAACACTGCCTCCAATTGAGCGAAGAGGCCTCGATGACATTGTAGGATTTATGTGCGGACAAGAGAAACAACTTTCGAAGCTTTATCCTCTTAGAACTTCATGCAAACTACCTCTCGCATCACTACTATTTGCCACACACCGCTCACTAAAGTACACCGCGAACGCAGCTCTGATCATCTCAAGGCATTTTCTCGAACTACGTTGAAACAGTAATACGAGAAAAGGAACGTCGCCTCTCGGTAATCCCAGCCCTGACTTCCACTGGTCCCGCAAACATCGACTAGGGCTGCGATAAATCTCCTGAAGAGGCAAATACCGATGACAAATGCAGCCAGAATGAGTTCCAATTGCTGGCGAAGACTAAAAAAAATAAAAGACATTTTTTGTGATTTTTTTTTCATCGTCTCGAATTCTCTCAGACTGGCAGAGAACGCGATTGCGTTTGTGAAATGACTCCTCCGTGATTATGGATTGAAACTACAACAAAAAGGAAGCCGCGCTTCAGTGTCGTTAAAACAAAAAGCAGCAAGAAAGTGCCACCCTGATTTCCCAACGACGTAAATTTATTTCTATTACATTTTGAGTTATCGTAATCGCCCCTGAATTCTCTCTCAGTCGTATTCTGCTATTATTTTGGTCGTTTTGAAATATGAAAATGGCAAATAATGTAAAAATATACCCACAACACGTATATTAGCGACCGCGCGGCAGCCGTATATTTATTTAACTGCTACCAAGAACCTTTCCTACATGTGGATATTATAGACAATTTTCGCGATCGAAAATCGACGCCTGAATTGATCCAATAAGCGGTGTTTAAAGAAACGCCTCCTGAGATCAATTTTAGGATACATTTATGCCCATTTGGTATTGTGCAAAAATTGCGTGGGCTGAACAGCCTCTCGCATGTCGGGATGTTTCTCGTTTCACTACACACGGACGAGATTGTTTTCTCACGCTTGTAAAGAACTGGTGTGAAAGCGGAATGGTTGACAGTCGACGTGCGCTTGTGAGCGAATTTAAAATGGATTGTATTGAATATGAATTTATAAAACGGGTGAATGACAAGGCAGGGAGTGTAGTTTTCACTGTAACTGCTGAACTAATGAGGCTGCGTGCTATTGCGTTTGTTCTCTCTTGTTTGATAGGGGGTTTAACGTCCCAAAGTGACTCAACCTATGAGAGACGCATTAGTGGAAGGCTCCGGAAACCTTGACCACCTGGGGTTCTGGGATTCGATCCCGCTTCCTTGGGTACAGTAGTCGAGCTCTGTAACCACTGCACCACTACGGCGGGTCTGTTCTCTATTGTGAACTTTGCGTATGTATGGTACCTTTAACTAAATTTTGCTTTAAAAATTAAGCGGGTGCTTAAGCTTACCGTTTATATTTTCAACCCCTACTGACTGCCCGTCAGGATTCCGTCCACCAAGGCAAAACGACGTCAAGAAATGCACTAGCGACTATCATAGGATGTTTTTGAATCCCAGGTATGATATTGTAGTAAATGACTTGTAAGAAAATAACTAGTGACTAGTAAGTGAAAACAACACCAGATGAACGAATACTCTCTACGAATAATATTTTGTTACTTACTACATTCAATACCGACATTGCAAATATACACAATTGTTAATTTGGGACAGTTTATATGGTCGGCGAATGATGGGACAAGAGGTGCCATCGGGCGAAAAAATTGCGCACCGTATCTTTATTTGAATTGCTCTAATGACGTAAGATACAAATCGACTAGCCAACGTTAGCATTATTATTATTATTGTTATTTTTAATATTATCATCATCATCATCATCATCACCATCATTTCCGCATACCATGGAGGAAGGTCATATAAACAGGTTGTGTTTGAAAGACCCCTTTCTCTTTTTGGATATCCCAGTCATCAACTGCAGAACCATTTATGACCTCATGTAATGGTGCCGGTTTCGGCGGAAGCTTTCATGAGTGCTGCTGCCGATTGATATCGTAAACGACAGGCGCGGGTTTGAGGACAGAAGAGGAGCAAGGTCAACAACGCCTTCAAAAACGACAGGCGAGAGTTTTTGACCTCAAAGAGCAAGACGAACAAGAATGCCTTCGGAAGCAATGAGCCAGAGTGTCTAATTCAGATGTCAACGGTCAGCGAGAAGAACAATGCCTTCGCAAGGTGCGGGCGAGAGCCCTCGGCAGCCAGTTAAGGGAGTGGGCAAACGAGCACTGCGCAGGCACTTGACACTCCCCTCGCATTTGGGGCGTCTTTAATTAACGTCGACGCTAAAGATTCAAACTGGTTGGCAATGTTCATGCGCGAACTGGTTGGGGTCACAATTGTAAATATCTCACTTCAATTCCCTACCAGAAGTGCATCTTGCATTGATTACATCGTTGCACGAAACGTCGATGTAACAGCGCGAATTATGTGCATGTGTGCTGCTTCAATTACCACAGGCCGTTACTCTCTGTCCTGCCCGCGATAGCACAGAGCATGTTTGTGAAAAGAAAAAGTGTCTTGCATTTCGCACTCGCCCTTCTGCATCAAATCGCACACAGATGTCAGAGAAGAGCCGAGCCGAACTTTATATCTTCGGGCGGTAGCTAGCTCCTTTAGTGATCCTTTTGGAGATGCGCCAGATGAGACTCTAGCCTCTATAACACGGGCCGTATCATCTGGTTCGGCGCTGATAAGCTTTTCAATAAAGCGGTTTGCAGCTTCAACATCTGGTACAGAATCAAAATTCTAAACGCACAACATCGGTGCAGTTATCACTGTAAAGAGGATACAATAAATCTGACTTGATCGCATTGTCCAGGGCCTCACGAATATTTGGACACATTAAAAATGAATGACAAATCTGCAAGCAGACATTACTGAACTTTGTTAGCTAAATCTGAAAATGCGCCATGCGCATACTTGTATCACGGTAGTTTGTTCGATGGAATCGCACTGCATCGCCCTGGGGTGACAGGACTCATGCAAACGCAAACCATTCCAGAGTAAGCAACCAATAGACAGTGCCAGCCAAGCCCACTGTTTCGCAGATGTCAAATCTTGTCGCAAACTTTTCAGACAGATCTCGCGCCGCCGGGATCACGTTTTGTGTAAGGGGCCTTTCCAGTATGCCGCACCGCCAGTCGAGCAATGTTTTTCCTGTGAGTCGAGCGAGCTACTACGTTTGTGGAAGCCGTTATACGCAAGTATTCCAGTATGGAAGTGTCCAGCGAAATAAGTTCTTGTTCTTGGCGCAAACCAAGACAAAACTAAAGGAAGTAATGTGTGCTGCTTACGACTAGGTTTAATGATAAATAGTCGGGAATAATGGATACAAACTCGCACAGGCTCTGAGCTTACTGTTTAATGTCCTAACGTTAGGTCAAGACTAGCATGCACAAACTAGATGAAGAAGGCGCCCTCCGTGGCGATCGCCTAATTCCTTCATTGCCTTCATAAGTCTAGCTACGTCCATTAGAGGTAAACGGCCCTTTCCATATCCCTCCAATTAACCCTGTCATGTACTCGCTGCAGCCTCGTTACCGAAGCAAATTTCCTTTCTCGTCCCTCTAACTTTCTACCCCCCCCCCCCCTGCCTCATTTTTTCTTTTGATTCTAGCCCATTGCCTTTTACGACCATTAGTGATATTGCCTTCAGATTGCATGATCCGTTCCTGACCATTTCGTCGTCCTAATTACTTAGGTCCTTAAAGTAAGCAAAGCTTTATGCTATCTTTCGCTCGAGTGAATATAACATGGCAGGACGGAATTGGCCCTAAAGCTACTGCTACGCGTATACTGCACCTCAGGCAGACAACGTTCGCAGGGAGGAGAAAAAGCCACGTTAACCGGTAGCGAGAAAGACGCCTTGAAATGAGAATCGGAACTGCTGACAAGCCGGTCAGTTCAGCGGGTACAGCAGCCCTGAGAATCCCACCAACAGATTTTAGCAGTATGGTGGTTATTGCCCTTTTTCAGGGATGGTTAGGTGGTTTGGGGTTGATTAGAAAAATTAAGTTGCGAACCGGGTTCTGTCGCTACAAAACCAAACGTGTAACAGCGATCAAGAAAATCTATGCTTTATGCTGCGTCCGGAGCATATACTCCAATGGGGCGCCAAATATCTGCCACGGAAGAAACTCATCAGTGTTTTATGTTTGAAAACGTTTTGCGCATTTTTTAAATTTTTCCGCCCCGATGGCTGACTGATTTTGGCAACTGGCTGATGACATCAATGTAGCAGGTTCCATCTCTTCTCATTTTGAAGGAGGCAAAGTACAAAAGCGCCCGTATTCTGTTTGAAATCTGGTGATCGTTGGTGATTTGAATGAATTAGCAGCCATTCACTAAGGTGTTCCGCACAAGTCAGCGTCGCTTCGCAATGTTAGACCTAATGTAAGAGCTCTTTGCCATTGAACTTTGCTTTTATATAGTTACAGCTGCCGCCTGTAGAGTTCAGACTGCCACCTAGCCAGATTAGAACTCTGGTAAAGAATGTAGAAAGCTCAATGAAAGTGCGGAAAGACATACAGCCTACGATTAAAAATAGATAACCATAGACCATAATCTAAGAAATAGGTAACCATAACCATAGATAACCACTTTGTGATGCCGGAATCCTATTTATCTCCGGGCTGCGTCTCCTAACCAGCCTAATGTTATACCCTACGTCTGATCCAACCTCTTAAAAAATCAGGCATGTAGATGCATTCTATTAGCGATGTCAGGCGAGCATCGGCAATACATAGAGCTGTCTATTTTTCATGGCAGCAAATATTCGTAAAAAAATGATTGGATGAGCACATTTCTTATCTTGCAGCTTGTGCAGCATGAAAGCAACTTAAACAATCGTATCCTAATCAGAACTGGGGCCCTATTCGTATTGCTTAAGTAGCGAGTGGCCAGTCACAGAAATCACAATCTAGTGGGTCCCGCCGGCGGTGATAGCCACCGCCGTTCACTCTTGCTACTGATGGGGGCGTCATGCAACCAAATTTGAGGTGCGGTTGGTAATAACCCATTGCTCCGGTCGCTTCCCACGTTTACTTGAAAGCCGCGGCTTCCTGACCCAACCAATACTAGGCCATAAAATTGATATTCCCTTTATGCTTGCCCGAAATCGCTGGTATCTCATGAAGGTTAATTGAAAGGGATTAGAGGGGTGACAATCGATAGGGCAAAATAAAGAGCAAATTCAGAGTTATCTCTCTCTTTTTCCCACTGGTGTCGGTACTGACTGCACTAATACAATTTGGCGTGGCAACGTAACATATTACTGCCCGCCCCTGCTGTCATGCAGATGCCTCCGATTGGAAAAGTTGGAGAGGCTACAACGTATACGGACAGGGTCGCCGCGAAAGACGTTTGCTTTGCTGAGTTATCAAAAGGGATGAAAAGCCGTAAAATCATGTTCCGCTAGGTCTTCGGCTCATTGTGCGGATCGTTGATTGCTTAGACATTGCTTTTTGTCAAGTACGTGACGCTCAGATTATCTCTGAATACTGAGAACTGCGGCTACTAGAGCAATTTGACGTCATACTTGGCCTGACAGATGCTGTCTGAAGAACTATTTGGCCTTTTCCTTCTGAATTTGAGGTCTGCGCAGAAAATATTGTTACGGGGAAGATATTATGGAAGTGAGGCTTCATGAAATAGGTCTCTTATTTCAATTCGATGCTCTCTGTGCACGCATCCTCAGCTTTCGTTCCTTTGTAGCGAAAGCTTCGTGACGAGTAGTGAAAACTTCAAGCAAACGGTTGTGGTCATCTGCATCAATTATCATGAGCTTGACTTCTCTGATTTGATGCGTATGTTCGGGGTGAGGAGCGACCGAAACTAGATGTAGTGAGACGAACGTTATAACATCGCTCTCTTTGTTATGTTTGACGGGGGTTACAAATATGTAAATAAGTGCTTCTGCTGCCTCATTTGCACACTTTTAATGTTATTGATATCGTGATTGTGTGACAATTTATGCTGAAAGCCCCATTACGGCTACATTGTTTGACAGGTGAAATGCGCTCATAACGGCATTATAACTCGACACAAGATAGTCGATTTCTGTAAATTTTCTGTAGTTCTTTTCCGACTGGGACGTTACGACTACGCCGTCCTCCCAGAGCCAAATAACGTTCGATAACATAAACGCCCGTAGCATAATGAACAAGATTGAGTCTTTAGAAAGCATAGATTTCGGCATAAAAGCAGACTTTATGGTGGTAACAGAAACCTGATTGACATCTGATATAAAAGATTCTGAGGTTACTCCCCCCAATTATGCTCTTTCGAAAAGAGAAAAACACATGGTGGAGGAGTTGCTCTCTTCTTCAACAAAAAAATACATTTCATGATACTTTCAGATATTGAAGGTGTGGAAGAAATATTTGCAAAATCTATACTTGGTGCCTGCTCTATTGTTATAGGCTGTTTACCGTAGCCTGTCAAATGATCGAGACGTGTTAACACTACATCGTTAAGTGTAATATCATTTTTAGGAGCTAGACAATTTTTTCTCAGTAGTTTTGATCTCCCTGATATTGACTGGTTCACAATGAAACATCCCAGTGCTTCTTCCCATGCTCTCTTTGATATGCTGCAATTTAATCTAACCCAGATGGTAAACCAACCAACACGTCAACAAGGATCCGCACTTAACACTCATTGATCTGGTTTTTATTAGCGATCACTTTCTTGTTGATAAGTCTAAAATAAAAATACTTGAAAGAATCTCTGATCATAAACTTACCATATGCAGTGTGCCGCGTACTGGAGCACGTTATGTCCCAAGTTCACATTCTACAATTGTAGATTTTTTCAAAGCAGATGACACTAGCATTTTAGACCATCTTTTCTATCACTTCGACTCCTTCAATAATCTTGCACCCGATTCTTCCATAGATATTGATGTGCTATGGAATAGATTTACAACTATTGTATCATAAGGCATTCATAATTTCATCCCACTGAAAAAAAAAAAAAGCCATTAGAAAACGCAACCCCTGGATAATATGTGACGTAATTGATGCCACACGAAAAGTTAATCGTCTTAAAAAATCGTTGAAGCAAATATCTTGCTCGGAAACAGAAAGTAAACTGTCTCATTCAATACAAAGCCTGCAGGTGCAAATGAACGCAGCCAAATTACACTACTTTTCCTGCACCCTACCAAAATTTATAAGAACTGCTCCAACAAAATTTTAATGTTACTTAAACCTCAAGACAACCAATGATAATCCCCTCGCAGAAGTAGAAAGCACTAAAAAAGGGAATGCACTAAATGATTATTTTGCTTCGGTATTCATTAAGGATAATCTTTTAGTCTTTTCTCTGAGTAAACAAACACCAAAACAAAAAGTATTGAACTTTTAACTATAACTGAGAGTGAGGTACTGAACCTATTACTAAATCTGGACACTAAGAAGATCTCAGGGCCAGATAAAGTCCTAAATTATTTTTTGTATAGTTATGCCGAGTGAGTACCCAAATACTTGAATATAATATTTATTAAATCCCTCTCAACCTGTGCTCTTTCAAATTAATGGGAAATAACCAAAATAATATGGGTACACAAATCAGGAAACAGGTCCGATATTACTAATTACAGGCCCACCTCCATCACCTTCCCAGCATCTGAAATACTTCAGCACTTAATTCTTAAGCACAAAAATGCATTTCTCGAAATTATCAACACATTGTTTTTATTTCAGCCTGGCTCCCGTCAGGTGTTTTCAACCGTAACTAAGTTATTATAATTATTGCACGACCGATCCAAACCATAGGGAGCCTGAAACAAACAGATCTAATACTATTAGACTGTTAAAAGGCGTTTGATTCGGTGTCGCACAGAAGCTTGTTAAAAAAGCTACCATCGACCCTAGGCCAAGACGATATAGAAAACTGGATTACCAACTACTTAACCGACAGGATACAGTTTGTACAAACCAATGATCAAGCATCTAATATAGCCCACGTTGCATCAGGCGTACCCCAAGGCTGCGTCTTGGCACCTGTCTTATTCTTAATATTCATCAATGATATAGTGACTAATTTTAATGTTAAAATGCGACTTTTCGCAGATGACTGCCTTATATATATCGAGAATTTAACTCAATCGATGTCCGAAAAGCCCTTAACAGTGCACTAGAAGCTATAAACAACTGGTGCATTGACTGACAGATGACACTGCAACTCAATCTGCTGTTATGTCAGTAACTATAAAGAAGCATATATCAAGATTTCAGTACAGTATAAACAGCAACCCTGTCGCGGCAGTTAATGAACATAAATACTTAGGCCTATTAATAACTTGTGACCTCAGACGGGCTCTCACATCAGCTATATAACCTCAACTGCACTAAAACGACTATTTTTTATCAGGCGGCACCTGAACATAGTTCCTTATGGAACGAAATTACTAGCTTACAATGCGCTGATTCGCTCTGTCCTCGGATATGCTAATGTCGTTTGGTTTTATTTCATCAATCAAGACATCAATTAAATTGAAGCAGTACAAATGCAGGCGATTAGTTTTATATTCAATAAATACAGAACAACCGACTCATCAACTGAAATAACGAGAAAACAGGGAATAAAAACACTTCAAACCAGAGCTAAAATCGCACGCCTCAAGCTCATGGACCAACTACTTTATCGGAACTTAAAATTAGATCCTGCTAAATACATCGCTTTCTCGACAACTAGACCTACAGCTATTGCTTATTAAAGCAGCAATTGAGCAGCAGCTGTATCGTCCACGAAAGCAGCTTTACTGGAGATTTACGCTGAATCACCTTTCGACTTAACCGCCACTTCTGTCATTGAGCTTAACGAGACGCAATTGAAAGTTCCACCGCGGTGATACCTGACTTCCTTTTTTCCGAGTCAGCTCAAAATGCATTATCAGAGAAAACTCAATATACTGATACATTTCGGAGAGTCATTCATAAAAGTATTGATTTTAAGTGGGTCCGGAGCGTTGTGAGCTATCACCGAGGAGTGGCTGCAGTACTGTGGGACACTTACTTGGAAGCATATTGCAATTATCGACCGATCCAGACGGGGTTCTCCGACAGTAAAGAAAGCATCGAACCAGTAACACGCGTTGAAAGGCGGGCAGAGGCTTCTGTGCAGCTTACAAGCAAGATTGTTTTCGGACTGCCAACAAAAGAACATTGCGAACGAGCGCAACAGATTAATCCTGTGCCTGACGAAGTAACGGAGCGGTCATCCAAAGAAATGGACTTTAACGGCCTGGGGAGGTACAGAACTTGCAAAGAGGAGCTTGAGATGTAGCGAGGATGACCTCCCTCAAGACCCCAGAAGCCGTCAATCGAGAACGATGGAAGTGCATTCAGTAGCTCTGAGCAAGACAGGAAAGAGAGCGAACAGCGTACATCTGTGTCCGCAGTAAAAAGCGCACATTCCTTTCATGGCTCTTGTTCGGTCTTGTGGTTATTTTCTACTACACTCGAAGGGTTGCTCAACTCCCCTTCCTATTTTCATGACACGTGTCCTGTTATCGAACCTTTGTGCGCACTTTCAGTTCGTAGCTGTCCAATGAAGGCCCAAGGTTCATCTCTCGTTGTTCATTTCTGATCATCTGACTTGAAAGGCTTCCGAACGACCTGCAGTCACTCAGGCGCTCCAATTCAGTTTCGCTGTCGCAATATTCGTGTCATTTCGACAGGCAAAGGCGTGCTCTGTCGCGATCGTTTACAGACATATTTATTTATTTATTTATTTATTTATTTATTTATTTATTTATTTATTTATTTATTTATTTATTTATTTATTTATTTATTTATTTATTTATTTATTTATTTATTTATTTATTTATTTATTTATTTATTTATTTATTTATTGTACCCTCAGGGCCAAAGGCATTACAGAGGGGAGTGGGTTAATTAGGATAAAGAAGCAAACTGCACGCTGTTTATAATATCTTCGAGAAAATACCTTAGTTATTCTTGTGAGCGCGACGCACACTCCTCTGTATTTTTAACGTATAGACTGAATGCAGTGTTTTCATCGCGGGGTCGAGAAAAAGATGTCGAGGAGGATTGTGCTGCAAAATGTCAGCGAGCTTAAAACGGAAAACATGAAACTTTGGCACTTTGCAGCACTTAGAGCGCCATTTCGTAATCACGCTTCTTCAGAGAAAAAGATGCCGTGGGAGGTAACATACACTCAAGCATTCAGCAAGCGTGAACGGAGTTTCACGAACCTTTCTCTCCAGGCCCCTCGAATAACGCTAAAGGCAGCTTTCACTAAGAGAAAAGCAATGAGACTACAATGGAAAAGGTCATTTCAGACAATGAATGTCCAAATGCAGACAGGAGAGCAGGCACGTGTGCAGGCTGCGCCGGAGAAAAATATGTCCTCCTCAGACGCCATTCAAGTGAATCAGAGGAGACGGTGAGCAACTATACTTCGTCTCACAAGATGTTAGCAGCACTGCGAAAGGTAGAGGCTCCCCAGTCCAATCAGGATCACGCGCTCTACAATAGGCAATCGGGCTCTATACGCACCTTTCGCCCCCAAATTGGCGGGGGTCACAGTAAAGGAGCACAATTCTCTATTATAGTGCGCAGGGCCGAGAGGCACTTAGGAGCACAATTGCAAGGGCACCTCTGCCTTTCGCAGTGCTGCGGATATCTTGTGAGACAAAGTATAGAGCACAGCGAGGTACTTCATGGTAACCGAGGTTAGAATTTAGCGTGATGTAATTGGTCTTTCCGCTATTGAGTGCTAAGAACTATTTTTTGTTTTTAAGTTAGGTAAGAAAAATGTTTGTAAAATTTAACGAGCGCGATTTTCGATATTGTTGCTGTCTCCGTAGTTAACACATTGTCTTCCATTTTTATTCTTGTTGCCTATTTTATTGCCCTCGAATGTGGATTAGAAATAAAGCGAAGCCGATTTGCTGTTCGACTTCGAGGATACCATGTGCGTGCTTGGGCTTAAGCAGCGTACATAATGTCGGACTCGCAGCAGGCCTGCCGGAATTACGTGTGGGGTAGAATAGCGCCCCCTCCCCCTGAATATAAATGGCAGATAAGAGCAGTTCAGACAACATAGGTGCACAATCACCAGGAGATGGAGGAGAAAGAGGCCGCACACCCCGACGCTCGAGCGGGCCTCCCCCGGAGCTCCACTCTATCTTTCAGTACTAACGCAGCAACCGTGCCAAGCGCACTAATAGCTTGCTCGGATAAACTATTTACGTCTCGACATATCAGAGGAGTGCCACACCTCAGACGGTTCGAAGCCGTGTCTTTCCTCCGCTCCCCAAAAGCATGCACCCCGTTTACCATGAGAGCCGGAGGAGTGATAGAGCAAAAACGCTACAAGCCCATTTTGAGGGAAGACAGGACGTCTTATATACAGGGTCGTGAATATTTGGGGGCTGGGATTTAAAAAATTCCTATGCAAAATCTACTAACCCATTCGAGCTGAAATAACGTTCATAAAGTAGCAAAATATAGTCTACGTTATCTGATAAGTGATTCAACATCGGTACTTGCCTAGATTTCTCGAAATCGAGAAAAAACTGCTCTCGGTGGCGTGCACAATTTTCGCAGAAGAGAGTCGAAAAGCTAGTTTAACATGATGCGTCATCTGTCGAGCAGTGAGACAAGCTCCATCCCGGCCGTTGGCGCGCTTGCCTCGCTGCCCGACAGATGACGCACCATGTTAAAATAGCTTTTCGACTCTCTTCTGCGAAAATTGTGCACGCCGCCGAGAGCAGTTTTTTCTCGATTTCGGAAAATCTAGGCAAGTACCGATGTTGAATCACTTATCAGATAACATAGACGATATTTTGCTACTTTGTGAACGTTATTTCAGCTCGAATGGTGTAGTAGATTTTGCATAGGAATGTTTTAAATCCCAGCCCCCAAATATTCAAAACCCTGTACAGTTGCCGCACAATGCGCGAACGGTAGGGGACGTGTTTCAGTAGCAACTAGAGAAGACGGGGGCTCGGTAGTTTGCTGCAGCACCCGAAATTCGACCACAACGGAGGCGGAAGAGGTGGCCATCGCACTAGCTCTAACACAACAACAGGTCAAAATTATAGTTACAGACTCGAAATCAGCGATTAGAAACTTTGACGCGGGCCGCATTTCGACCATAGCAGCAAGAGTGTTGGCCAGTGGTTCACCACCGGCAGAGCAGGTCGCGCTCATTTGGACACCGGCGCACCAGGGGTTGAGGGGGAACGAGAAAGCGCACGTACTGGCCCGAGGATTAGCTACATTCCGGGATCCCAGTGACGACTTATGCGCAACCCCGTACCCCTTGCGCGATGAGGAGCCCCTGCAGTTCGACGATGACCTTAACACCTACTAAGATATCCTAAATCATTACAAATTAGGCAGAACAGTACTACCAAAAGCGTGTAAGCAACTCACCAAAAGCGAGGAGGTTATGTGGCGTAAGCTACAGACTGGAGTATTCCCGAACCCCCAGCTTTACAGCAAGTGGCACCCAGAAATGTTTAGCCCCAGGTGCAAACGTTGCGATGGCATAGCGGACATGATCCATATGATATGGACGTGTCCTAGATTTGGAGAACCTGACCGAACAGATGAAACAGATGGAAAATTACTTTTAGGAACGACGGTGCAAAATAAAGTACATGAAACGTTAGAGTACAGAAGAGGCAGTTAGAATTTGGCGCCGTTCGCACTGCATCCCGACATCACTGGATGCCGCTCTGCATAAAACTACCTGTGCGTCTCTTGCCCACAGTTGTGGTTTTGTATAAAAAAAAAAAAAAACAGAGTCGGATTTCTTAGCACTATAAGACTTTAGAAAATGGGATTTCTTCGTTTCAAAAACTGTTCAGTCATTGCCGTCTTCACGGTTTCGAACTTCTCTTTGGGACAAAGCACCAAAAGAAATAATTAAAAAGTTATTAAGTGGAATTTGGTTACATTGGTATTGAGAGGAGTTTTGCAGCGTATTGTGTCCGCCGCGGCAGAGAGTTTGTTTCAGCGAATACTTTTTTTTTTTTTCTATTTTGAACCAGTATTCCTTAAAATTACTTAGCCTTCTCTGAAACATTCTTAGACAAACGTCAATCAACTGAGGAGGGCTGGGACGCGGCCTTGTACAGCTCGAGCCTGGAGACGCAGTGGGCCGTGGTCCATGTAGCTCGAACAGCAGCGGCGGCCAGTAGTGTCTAGGAATAGGGCCTGCCACTCAACGTCACAGCCATCCAACTGCAAATTCGTTTAAGTGCTGAAGTAAACGTATTCTTCTCCACCTCAGCATAATTCAATGAATATTTGCTGCGTTCAGCTCTACAGGCCTACACGTTATTCTCTCCGTGATATTCGCCAAGTCAATGCCAACATAAAGGACAGAAATCGTGTTTTTTTTTGCTTTTTAGTTTCATTAAGGTATTTCCGTCCGGACTGACTTCAGCTAAGAGATTTATTACAAGTCTCGTTATAGAAAAATAAAACCTTAACACAAAACTACAGCAAAGCGATCACTAAATCTACCAGGTGGTGACGACTATACAATGCCCCAGATTCTGTCTTTGCTTATATTCCATGACGGTCACAGTTTCCTACTTCTTTAAAATGAAACATTAATTAGGAAGCACTCAGCTAGTCTTAGCATTACTGTTACATCAGCGTTTATATGAACTAATGTAGCGATTTCCCCTCTAAACAGTGTGCACCCGAAAGGGTATCAATTATATTTACAAAAACGATAACGCAGAATAAATGATCAAAAGTACTCTTTTTCGCATTCGAGATCAATAATACGTTACGCCATAGAACCACTGAGTAGCGCGTCTGATTGCGCTTTAACTCTTTTCGAGCGCAGCTCTCACGCCCGTTCCTGCGTTTCGCGTCGTCGTCGGCGTCGCACTCGTCGGCGTCGCACTCGTCGGCGGCGCAGTCGTCACTGTCCGCCTCGTAACTAGCTCCGCCCCCCTTTCAGCCCCCGAGCTCAGCCCCCCCCCCCCCCCCTTCCTTTTTGGCGGCGACCGCGCGTGTTATCTGATTGCTGCGCGCGCTCCAGCCACCCCCGTTTGCTACTGTGTATACCCCCCCCCCCCCCTCCCCTCCTCATCCTGCGTGGCGGCGAGGGTGTTCTCTGTAAAGCCCCTTGTTCTCCGGTTGCCGAAGCGCCGGCTCGCTATCAGCGGATCACGGTGCGTGCATCCGAAACCGAAACGCAGAGCCACGTTCTCTTCACTCGCTAGCGGCGTCAGCGGCATCCGTCAGTTGAGTGTGTCTTCAAAGAATACGTGTGAAAAATAAAAAAAATCTTGTCTGTAATTGTATATACATATCTCGAAATCTTTGTTTCAACCTATCGAGAAGGTGAAACAGCTGATGAGCTGTGCTCAAATTTCGCATTAGGAAGTAACGTAATCGTCGGCAATTTTTTAATAAAACTTTGATTTACCGCTGCCGAACCAGTTTGTAACTGATCTTCCTCCGATAGGAGTTGGGCTACGCTGTTTCGCTGACAGCACGGAATTCCACTGATGCATACTTTTCGCTCACGCCACTGACTACATACGGAGACGCCAGGTTTTCTGCGATGTAAAGAGATGCGCTGAAAATTCGCATTGCCGAGTATCGCAATCTCCAGGGTCAATTGTTTGTCCGGGATAGGAACAAGCGTAGGTGTGGATGTGTCACAGGGCAATATACAGCAGAACTATAATGTGGCTGCAAAGTCCTCTAGTTTGGAGTAAATTCGCGTAGCCTTAGTGCTGTGATGATGTTTAACCTACACACGAGAATTTTTCTTAGAATCTCCTTGCGATTAGAGTGAAGATTCCCTCATAAATATTATTTCCACCTCCGAGCTCCAAGGGATACCCACCGACGGTTAGAGGTTGCGGCTAAGTTCAATTCTTCCCTGTCATTTTTGAAGGCTGCCAATAATAACTTATTTCTTTCTCTCTTGAAGAATACATAGAAGGTCGATAAACGATTATCAGATAAACGCTTAAACGGAAGAAACACTTGGGTGTTGGTTGGCCTTGTATTTGGAACTGAAATTTTCCAAGCACCGCACAAGCGGAGCCGAAAATAGCCTCTCAACCTCAACTCATTGGATGAGGGCGGCGACATCGTGGAAACGCATCACTGCCCCCGTCTTGCTTTTCGTTTCTCGCCTGCACCACCATCGCTTGCTTGCAAGACGCCAAGTGGTTACAGTTGTGTTCAGTTAGGCCTAAGCCTCGCAACCTTTGTTCAGTGCTGTGCGTTCCATTTCGTCACGAAGTCAGCATTCGATGGCAGTGCATGCACGACCGCACAATGCCCTTGCGTTGGAGGGAAAAATGGATATCTTCAACGATGCAGACAATGATTGTTCACGGAAATGGCACTCGCAATGAAATACACCGTCTCAATCAGAAACCTAATGACAATATCAAAGTTTGAACCCGTTGTGCACCGTTCTTATTATTACCTACATTTAGCATATCGGGATCCACTTCCGCCGACAATGCCAACGGCACGCGCCCACCTTTCGCGTCGGATTAATGGCGCGGAAGCTGATAGCGCAATGCGGAACATACTATTCCTGCAAACGAAACTCGTGACAAACTCAACATATTTTTTAAGTTCCTTGAGGTTCGGTTTAACGCGTGTCCACTTTAGTTAACTAATGTTTAAAATATATTTTAATTAACTGATGTAGCCGGCGGCAAATAACAAGGTACAAAATTTCATGTCGAAAATATTGCTGTTTTATCTCCGGTAGGCATCAACAGAGCCCCGCAAGTTGCTTATGAGGATTGGACCGGATTAATGTTTCTCTTTTCCTAAATCGGATTACATGCCGGTGTAGCTGCCGGATGCCTGACGCCGCGGCTGGGTATTTTTGGATGAGCTCCAGATTAAGACTAGCCGCCCAGCTGCTGTCAACACCCCAGCGAACACAACACGGAGATAGTTTGAGCATTGCACCCGGTTTGCAGTCGTTCCAAAAGAAAACGCGGCTGGCTTCAGCCGTTCGCGATGAAACGGCTTGTGACGTCGATAAATCACTTACTTGGTTTTTAGTGCCCTAGTGTGTCGATGTCTACGGGTGCCACTTGCATTACTTCCTGTTGTGCTGAGATTGTATTTGACACTCGTATCGACAATGGAGAACTTTTTCTGATGTTCTTTATAGCCGTGGCACTTTGAGAAGCACAATGGTAGACAGGTCTGACCCGGATTGCCCAAGGGCACTTGTCAGATGAGGAAAAACAGCTTAGGCAGCTACGCTCGGTCGTAGAATAAAAATGTGTTTTGCGCAGACTTCGTCACCGCTAAGTCGATCGAAGCGGGAATAGACTACGTGCTGGGACATTCTTGTGGCTGTGACAAGTAAAGCTGCATTCCCATGCTTGTGCTAGCTTGCAAGATGTCCATTGACCTGAACACTTTAGTCCCATTTGCGCCTTGCGACTCCTAAACAGGCGTGCAGATGGTTGCAGCCCATCAAGCGACAGACGTGGACTGCAGAACCACACTCATTAGAACAAGTCACTGGGCACTTCATGACTCTGTGGGCTTCTCCACCGGCGTCGATCGCCACACGGGAGCTTGTACGGATCCGCAGACGTAAACATAGACGAGTAACACAGAAATCGATGTAAAAGCATCAACAGCTCCTAATGTTATGACATCGCCAACACATGGGGGAACTACAGTATTTCCCGCTCAATTTAATCCAAACGCCAGAGTATTTAATCATAGCGCCATAGAATTTAATCTAGGCGCCACAAAAAATAATCCAAGCGCCAAAACATTTAATCCTGCCGCCACTGATTTTAACCTGGTCGCACTCCAACAGTTCCTGGACAGCCAAGACCATTAAATCTATTTCATCAACCCTATAATCATGCGTATCAAATAATGGAGCTTTCCGAGCGTATTAATATGAATAATGTTGTCAAGCGATTTTGGTGAGTCATGTGACAGTGTAATGTGATTTGGTGTCAAATGCGCGATAATGCGCCCATTTTTCAACTGTATCATCACGGGTGTCATATGAAAGGGCTTTTCGAGCTTGATAAGGCGAATATAGCAGTAAAACGATTATGCTGAGTTACACGACAGTGTAACATAATTTCTCTTGACATGCGCGATAATTTGCTTTTTCTTTAACCTTATAATCATGGTATCAAATGATCGGGCTTTCTGAGAGTATTAAGAAAAATAAGGTTGTAAAGCGATTTTGAGGAGTCATGTGACAGTGTAACGTGATTTGGTGTGACATGCGCGATAATGCGCCCATTTTTCAACAGTATCATCACGGGTGTCAAATGAAAGGGCTTTTCGAGCTTAATAAGACGAATGTAGCAGTAATACGATTTTGCTGAGTTACATGACAGTGTAACATGATTTCTCTGGACATGCGCGATAATTTGCTTGTGTTTAACCCTATAATCATGGGTATCAAATGATCGGGCTTTCTGAGCATATTAGGATGAATAAGGTTGTAAAGAGATTTCGATGAGTCATGTGACAGTGTAACGTGATTTGGTGTGACATGCACGATAATGTGTTCCTTTTTCAACAGTATCATCACAGATATCAAATGAAAGCGATTGTCGAGCTTAATAACGCGAATATTGCAGTAAAACGATTTTGCTGAGTTACATGACAGTGTAAGATGATTTCTCTTGACAGGCGCGATAATTTGATTTTTCTTTAACCTTATAATCATGGGTATCAAATGATCGGGCTTTCTGAGCGTATTAAGATGAATAAGGTAGTAATGCGATTTTGATGAGTCATGTGTCAGTGTAACGTGATTTGGTGTGACATGCGCAATAATGCGTCCCTTTTTCAACAGTATCATCACGGGTATCAAATGAAAGGGCTTTTCGAGCTTGATAAGGCGAATATTGCAGTAAAACGATTTTGCTGAGTTACATGACAGTGTAACATGATTTATTTGGACATGCACGATAGTTTGCTTGTTTTTAACCCTATAATCACGGGAATGAAATGATCGGGCTTTCTGAGTGTATTAAGATTAATAAGGTTGTAAAGCGATTTTAATGAGTCATGTGACAGTGCAACGTGATTTGGTGTGACATGCGGCCCCTTTTCCAACAGTACCATCACGGGTATCAAATGAAAGGGCTTTTCGAGCTTATTAAGGCGAATATTGCAGTAAAACGATTTTCTGAGTTACATGACAGTGTAACATGATTTCTCTGAACATGCCCGATAATTTGCTTTTTCTGTAACCTTATAATCATGAGTATCAAATGATCGGGCTTTCTGAGCATATTAAGATGAATAAGATTGTAAAGAGATTTGATGATTCACGTGACAGTGTAAAGTGACACGTGATAGCTTTAGCTTTTGGCACCCTATAGTCATGTGTTCCAAATGATTCAGATTTTTTAGAGTAATGAGGCGAATGTTTCAGTAATAAAGCTTTGCTGAGTTACGAGGCCATGTAGCGTGATATGGTGTGACATCCGCGATAGTTTCCGTCATTTTGAACCGTACAATCACAGGTATCAAATAAGTCGGTGCTTTGAGAGCAGAAAGATGAGTACTGGAATGAATACATATTGCTGAAATATGAGACATTTCGACTTGACACGGTTCACATTCCATTAATTAAACACTTTTTTCATCCCTATCAGCGCCGGTATCCAATGATGAATAGTGTATTATAGCACGCCAAGGCAAATATTGCAGTAATACCCTTTTTCTGAGTGATTTGGCACAGTTACGCTGTTTGTTTTTAGATACGCGGTAATACACCACATTCTCAATCTTATCTTGATGTTTGCCAGAATCATCCACTGAGTGCAGCAAAACTATTTTGCAGTAAAGCTTTTCTGCTGAGTCATGAGACGATGTTGGGTAATTTGGTTTGACATGCGCGATAATACGCTTTTTGCATCCCTATTGCGCTTGGTGTCGAATAAATCGGCGTAAAATACGCTGAGAAAATAGAACACCTAGCGAAGGAGCCATCAGAGAGATTCCTTTAACAATAGTACGCCCTCTTAGTTGCCTGGCTTACCTTACAACACATCACACTCTCCGTTTTTATTCGATTGTATTTAACAGTTTGGCAGTATTAGACTACTGCCTTCAAATGTCAAGGCAGCTGCGGTCAATAGCACTGAACTTCCTGCACTTGGAGAAAGCCCAAATAAGCAAAATCCTCTCACGTTGTCGCTATCGTAGCAGGTGTCCAAAAATATAGGGCCGCGCATAGCAGGAAAACAATTTTTTTCTTTTCGCAACATCCGCTACATGTCGAGAGAAACGTATTTATGGTATAACATTTTCTAAGTCAGTTATCTGTAGCAGCTCCGACGTGTTCATCCAGAGCATTGTCGTGTATGTAAAAAGGATGCTGAAGTGGTATTACTCTTTTCGCTTGTATTTTGATTAAATTTGATAGTCTGAAGGCCGGAGTCAGTGACCTATTGTAGTGTAATTGTGCAGGCAGTCCTGGAAGTATGTTTATTTGCTTTTCCTACCATAAATATAATCCTATTTTTGCCTTGCTTGTTTTTTTCTCCTTTTCCAGCTCTCGTTGCTAGGTTCAAGCTGGAATGTCATCGGCTATTATACTAATAATGGCTGCAGAACCATTTACTTCATTTATAGATAACAATAACCGATTAATTTGGCAATATCATCACAGTCCTTAGAAAGCATTCCATTGGTAGCATTCTTACGGTGATAAAGTCGATCTACCTCAACATCATGAGAAGACAATAAAAGGTTCATTTACCGCATGTCAAGCAAAAATGGGCAAATTGAGAAAAATCAAATTATTTCACTACATTAGGATAAACGCTCAAAAAGCCGAGTAAACTTATCCCCTTAAAAATATTTGAAAAAGAAGCATATTATCGGGTATGTCCAAGCGAATGACGTAGCTTCATACAATAATTTAGCAAAATTATTTTGCTGCAGTATTAGCCTTTTACGCCGATTTATTCGACACCAAGCGCAAGAGAGATGCAAAAAGCGTATTATCGCGCATGTCAAACCAAATTACCCAACATCGTCTCATGACTCAGCAGAAAAGCTTTACTGCAATAACAGTTTTGCTGCACTCAGTGGATGATTCTGGCAAAGATCATGATAACATTGAGAATCTGGTGTATTACCGCGTATCTAAAAACAAACCGCGTAACGGTGCCAAATGACTCAGAAAAAGGGTATTACTGCAATATTTGCCTTGGCTTGCTATAAAACACTATTCATCATTTGATACCGGTGCTGATAGGGTTGGAAAAAGTGTTTATTTAATAGAATGTCAACGGTGTCAAGTGCAAATGTGTCATATTTCAGCAATATGTATTCATTCCAGTACTCATATTTATGCTCTCAAAGCACCGACTCATTTGATACCTGTGATTGTACGGTTCAAAATGAGGGAAACTATCGCGGATGTCACACCATATCACACTACATGGCCTCGTAACTCAGCAAAGCTATATTACTGAAATATTCGCCTCATTACTCTCAAAAACCTGAATTATTTGGAACACATGACTATAGGGTGCCAAAAGCTAAAAATATCACGTATCACGTTACCCTGTAACATGAATCATCAAAATCTCTTTGCAACCTTATTCATCTTAATGTGCTCAGAAAGCCCGATCATTTGATACCCATGATTATAAGGTTAAAGAAAAAACAAATTATCGCGCATGTCCGGAGAAATCATGTTACACTGTTATGTAACTCAGCAAAATTGTTTTACTGCAATATATTCGGGCTTAATAAGCTCGAAAAGCCCGTTCATTTGATACATGGTACTGTTGAAAAATTGACACATTATCGCGCATGTCACACCAAATCACGTTACACTGTCACATGACTCATCAAAATCACTTTACAACCTTATTATTCTTAATACGCTCAGAAAGCCCGATCATTTGATACCCCTGATTATAGGTTAAAACAAGCAAATTATCGCGCATGTCCTGAGAAGTCATGTTACACTGCCATGTAACTCAGCAAAATCGTTTTACTGCAATATTCGCCTTATCAAGCTCGAAAAGCCCTTTCCTTTGATACCCGTGATGATACTGTTGAAAAAGGGACGCATTATTGCGCATGTCACACCAAATCACGTTACACTGACACATGACTCATCAAAATCGTAATACTATCTTATTCATCTTAATACGCTTAGAAAGCCCGATCATTTGATACCCATGATTATAAGGTTAAAGAAAAAGCAAATTATCGCGCATGTCAAGAGAAATCATGTTACACTGTCATGTAACTCAGCAAAATCGTTTTACTGCTACACTCGTCTTATTAAGCTCGAAAAGCCCTTCCATTTGACACCCGTGATGATACTGTTGAAAAATGGGTGCATTATCGCGCATGTCACACCAAATCATGTTACACTATCACATGACTCCTCAAAATCGCTTTGCAACCTTATTTTTCTGAATACGCTCAGAAAGCCCGGTCATTTGATGCCCATGATTATAAGGTTAAAGAAAAATCAAATTATCGCGCATGTACAGAGATATCATGTTACACTGTCATGTAACTCAGCAAAATCGTTTTACTGCTACATTCGCCTTAATTAGCTCGAAAAGCACTTTCATTTGACCCCCGTGATGATACTGTTGAAAAATGGGCGCATTATCGCGCATGTCACACCAAATCACGTTACACTGTCACATGACTCCTCAGAATCGCTTTACAACCTTATTTTTCTTAATACGCTCAGAAAGCCCGATCATTTGATACCCATGATTATAAGGTTAAAGAAAAATCAAATTATCGCGCATGTACAGACATATCATGTTACACTGTCATGTAACACAGCAAAATCGTTTTACTGCAATATTCGCGTTATTAAGCTCGAAAATCGCTTTCATTTGATACCCGTGATGATACTGTTGAAAAAGGGACGCATTATCGTGCATGTCACACCAAATCATGTTCCACTGTCACATGACTCATCAAAATTTCTTTACAACCTCATTCCTCTTAATTTGCTCAGAAAGCCCGATCATTTGATACCCATGATTATAAGGTTAAAGAAAAATCAAATTATCGCGCATGTACAGAGATATCATGTTACATTGTCATGTAACTCAGCAAAATCGTTTTACTGCTACATTCGCCTTAATAAGCTCGAAAAGCCCTTGCATTTGACACCCGTGATGATACTGTTGAAAAATGGGCGCATTATCGCGAATGTCACACCAAATCACGTTACACTGTCACATGACTCCTCAAAATCGCTTTACAACCTTATTTTTCTTAATACGCTCAGAAAGCCCGATCATTTGATACCCATGATTATAAGGTTAAAGAAAAAGCAAATTATCGCGCATTCAAGAGAAATCATGTTACACTGCATGTAACTCAGCAAAATCGTTTTACTGCTACATTCGACTTAATTAGCTCGAAAAGCCCTTTCATTTGACACCCGTGATGATACTGTTGAAAAATGGGCGCACTATCGCGCATGTCACACCAAATCACGTTACACTGTCACAGGACTCCTCAAAATCGCTTTACAACCTTATTTTTCTTAATACGCTTAGAAAGCCCGATCATTTGATACCCATGATTATAAGGTTAAAGAAAAAGCAAATTATCGCGCATGTCAAGAGAAATCATGTTACACTGTCATGTAACTCAGCAAAATCGTTTTGCTGCTACATTCGTCTTATTAAGCTCGAAAAGCCCTTTCATTTGACACCCGTGATGATACTGTTGAAAAATGGTCGCATTATCGCGCATGTCACACCAAATCACGTTACACTGTCACATGACTCCTCAAAATCGCTTTACAACCTTATTTTTCTTAATACGCTCAGAAAGCCCGATCATTTGATACCATGATTATAAGGTTAAAGAAAAAGCAAATTATCGCTCATGTCAAAAGAAATCATGTTACACTCGTGTAACTCAGCATAATCGTTTTATGCTATATTCGCCTTATTAAGCTCGAAAAGCCCTTTCATTTGACACCCGTGTTGATACAGTTGAAAAATGGGCGCATTATCGCGCATGTGACACCAAATCACATTACACTGTCACATGACTCACCAAAAACGCTTGACAACATTATTCATATTAATACGCTCGGAAAGCTCCATTATTTGATACGCATGATTATAGGGTTGATGAAATAGATTTAATGGTCTTGGCTGTCTAGGAACTGTTGGAGTGCGACCAGGTTAAAATCAGTGGCGGCAGGATTAAATGTTTTGGCGCTTGGATTATTTTTTGTGGCGCCTAGATTAAATTCTATGGCGCTATGATTAAATAGTCTGGCGTTTGGATTAAATTGAGCGGGAAATACTGTAGTCTTCCTGTAGATTTGTTTTCTGTTCCTTGCGGTTAGTGATTGCTTTTATATAAGTTGTTTTGAGACAAATGTAGCTGGAATGATCACCTATCTCTCACACAGCAGCCCACTTTTGCCGTCCTTAGAAATTCCTTCCGTGTTGCCGGCGGTTGTTTCTCATTCATATATTTCCGACTGAGCCATCTTCGTTATTCCTTGGGACAAAAGCTCGGCGGACAAAGTCCGACCTCGCGTGCTATAAGCTCGCACTAGCATACAGGGCTGCCCTACGCCGCATTGAATCAACGCAGGCGTGAAAGGATCCACCGAAAAGACGCGTACGGGGATCTGTTCGCATGCTGTTCACTCATGCGTAAGTCAACACTGCGAGAACTGGCAAGGAATTTCGTTATCAGCATGCTATCAGGAACACCGAGCCATTTCCACGTGTAGGTAAACGCGGAGTATCTTAGAGCCTTTTTCTTTTAGGGCGCGTCGTGAAAGAACAATTTCGAAGCGCCGGCGTCAAGTCATTGAAAAAGCATCGCAAGTATCTCAGCAAGAAACCTATAACTTAGGAGCGCCGAGTTCTATATTTTAGGAGCGACGTGTCGCTTCTAGCAATACCCGTAAGTTGAAATAGGTTCAGCAGAAAACTTGAACGGGGTTTGCGTCAATGTAGAATTAATATCCAGGATCACGCTTTGAAGAATTTGAGAAAGAGCTGAGCGAAACGAGATTTAAACACGACTTTCCTTCATAGACCTGACCATGCATAAACTTCGCGAGGTTTCTTACTAAACTGAGTCCACTTGCACGTTAAACCAGGTCTTTATTTACCCTTGATTCATTCGTAGCTTGAATCTACTCTTGGGACTGGGGAAAAAAAGGAAAATTACGTAAATGACTCAGGTGATGTGCACAACAGCAAACTGAGATCCTTATGCATCTTTCCTTTCTTTAACCCTAAATGACGTTTTATTGGGAATAAGATCGGGCTTAAAATTTTACTTAAACGCTTCGTGCAATCGGGCTAGAGGTGGGTTGCGGCAGTTTAAAGCGCTCCATGCGTGAACTCAGCTAAGGTGACTGACTCGCATTTCTTCACCGAGGCACGAAGAAAAAAGTCTGCTGCAGGTAACGTGCATAGTATAGCTGCCAAAGAAATCACTGCAGTTGAGGGGCTCATCTACGATAACTTATTACAAGTTTCCTGTCCACAGATAAAGAGCATGAGAACTACAGTTTCAAGATAGATGAGTCATAGGAGATACTACATCATGTTTTCCTCATTATCCCTCAAAAGTGGGATTTGAAAAAAGCCATAAAGCTAAGGTATATCGGTTAATTGCAATGTTTGTCAGCTCCCGAACAAGAAACATTTGCACTGAGATGAACCACCACGCTTCTCCGTTTCTATTTCTAATGAACGTTTGTCAGGAGTTGTGTTTTTATAAAAATAAATGAGGAAAAGCAATAGCGAAATTCCGGATTATATAGACCCTGGAATTATCTTCTCTAATATGCGTACCACCATTTCAGAGAACTGGGTCTTGAGGCACCTATCTGCGGTGTTTATACCGGCGAACGGTCGCGCACGGCTAGACACACGCCATGGCATACCTTTCCCTATCGGTTCGCGAATTGGCCAAAATTGTTAACAGGCAGTGGAGTCAGCGATTGAAAGTAGCACATGGACGCCCCAACGAGACAAGATCGATAGTCGTACAGCATCTCGTGTCACCTTCTTTGATCTCGAATTCGCATGAAATAGAATAGTTTTGAGGTGTACCAAGAGAAGGGTGCTCTGAAGAGGAGGATGTCATATCGTTTTCATTGAACGTTTTCACACAATTGAGGTGACGCTTCCGAAGGCTTCGCAGTCACCGCAGCCGTGAACGAGCCATGCAGCCATGTATTACTATATATATGGTAGCTATAATGCATTTCAAAAAAGATTTCTAGCACCTAGTACACAATTCGGGGCAATAAAAATTGCACACTCGCCAAATTACAATATTTCTCAGCAATTTCCCAGCCTTTCTAGCTTTCTGTTCATTCAGGAAAGCTGCATATTACCAGTATCTGTAGCAAATAATTAGCAGGCCTCACTTAAAGTAGGCAGTCGAAGCGGTAGTCGTCTTTGCATGATACATGTTTTATTGTCATTTATTAAAAAGGAGCAAAATGGGATTTTTCCATCCAAAAATTCTGGCTGCTACACCCCCGCCTACAACTTCTTCAAACTCCGTTCATGGTTACCTGAAGTCGCCAAGATAAAAAAGTGAATGACGAAGTGGCTTTGACGTTCATCACATCTTGTACTCTCCAAATGAAATAACATGTTCCTGATGAATAAGTGTTCGCAATATTCAGATTTCAAAAGGGAGTAGATAGGCGAAAACAGCGCCTACATGTCAGTACTGGATCCGCGAAAATGATTGGAAACCCTTTATTGCCGATACTACCTCCTGAAAAGGTACGCGAGGAGGCAAGTCGGCTCGAAAAATATACAATATTTTTTCGATAATTGTTACAACAGTAAAATGCAGTATGCAATAAATTTGAAAAGAAAGCGGGAACCAAGGGCTTATGCAGACGGCAATCTGAGCCACATGAGAGGAGCCACGTTTTCTACTATGCACAGGGTTATGAGAGCAAGTGTATGTTTTGTGTTTGCAAGCTTACGAGCACGCCTGGTGTTTGAACCGAGGAGAGCTTATGGATCGCACGTGGGCTCGCAGCTGAAAAAAAAAAAAATTTGCTTGCATGAAAATCACTTTCCGATAAGTAGCCAGACCGTACTTTGAGCTGGCTCCGTATCATACCAAAAGTACCACAAGCAGCAGCCGCGTTGAGCTCACTCTGTTTTGCCGAGAGCACTGGCATTGGGTTTCGCAAAAGCAACCAGGAAGATATTAATTTCCAACTACAAATGGAAACCAAACAAAAATGAAGGCAAAAGTCGAACGCCTTGCCAGGTCATCGCCTTTGCCTTCCTTCCATGACAGTACATATATAATGTCGAAAGCATAATAATGAAATGACAAATAATAGTTCTATCTCTGCGAAATATGCGCTCAATAAAGCGCAACTAAATTCCGGAGCAGAAAAAAAGTTTCCAAGCTAGGCCCAACAAAGCTGGTGCTTGAAAGCTTGATTCCGCGCGAAAGAGCCGATCAATTTTTTCCCGTTGCTACGGAGCTCACAGGCTGGGCGGATCTGCAGGAAGGCAACTGCATACAGGAAATTTGCCCTTAGCCAAGAGCGGGATCCACACGGAATTGGCTCGAGAAGCACAAGTACCGTACCGCGTGTGGGAATCCGATATACCGACTTGCCAGTAAGCTGGTGGAAGGAAAGAAAAACTAGCGAAGGAGCAGAGTGTCTCAAAGGATTGGTCAGTATCCAACGCCAGTGGAAAAGCATTCGTGCATCCTCAAGATTTCCATAGTGGGTGATAGCAAGCTCTCCTAATGCCTTGCAGCTCTGTGTACAGTGCCACTGCACAGTTCCGGTTTTCTTCTGTGTGAGTGAGTCTCTTTCGTTCATTCGTTCGTTCGTTCGCTGGCTCGCTCGCTCGCTCGCTCGCTCACTCACTCACTCACTCACTCACTCACTCACTCACTCACTCATTCACTCATTCACTCACTCATTCACTCACTCACTCACTCACTCACTCACTCATCCACTCACTGACTCACTCACTCACCTACGCACTCACTCACTAACCTACTCGCCCACTCAGTGACTCACTCACTTACTGCGTTCACTCATTCGCTCGCTCGCTCACTAACTCACTCACCTACTCACTCAATCACTCATTCGCTCATTCACTCATTCGCTCACTCACTCACTCACTCACTCACCTACTTATCCACTCTGTGGCTCACTCACATGCTCACTCACTCAATCACTTACTTACTCATTCGTTCACTCATTCGCTCACTCACTCACTCACTCACCCCCACCCACCTACCTACTCACTCGCTCACTTTAAGCTTCACCGAGAAGACTTCAGTTTCATGCATAAACTTGCACCTGGATGCTTGTTTACGCCGTAGGCTAAGCTGGCGTTTCTGCGCTGAGAATACCGGTAGTTTAACGAAGTATTTCATTTTAACTTGCAGAAAAAAACTTCGACCTTGTCATTGTAATTTCTGCGCGCATTGAGCACGTCGGTTTTCTGGGCGCCCAATATTGCGTGCCTTCAGCATTGTGCGACGCAGCTACTATGCTCCCATTGGCTCCACGACAGTACGCCATGACGGTTTGCATTGGCTATGCTGTTTGCGACGTCATGATTATGAATACCTTCTCTCCGAGCGAATAGCCAAATGTTCGGTTTACCATTCGTTTAGCTAATTTTTGCTTCGCTTACATTGCTTTGCGTTCTCTTGTCATGATTTGCTGAGTTTGCTTTGTTTGACTTCTATACTTCTCTCACTGTACAGGTGCCATCAGCACTGCCAGTAGTAACAGACGCAGCACAGCGATGAAACAGGGGCCCTCTGGCTCCAGAGATTGCAAGGAACCTTCTGTCACGAATGAGGATTGGGTTCAAAAACAGGCTATTCACATAAAATGTCAAAAAAAAAAGTGCGCAAAACAGATGACACGGAGAGAAGACGAACACAAGCGTATGTTCATCTTTCTTCCCTCCGTGCCGTCTGTTTTGCGCATTGTGTCTTTTTGAAATCGTGCACCAACTAGCCCGCCAGAGCGTATCACATAAGATGTGATGCTACAAACCTCACGTAACATAATTAACAGGATGATATCCAATAATAAGCCCATTCTCGAACTTCACCTTAAAGAAGGTTTTGACCCTACAGCAGACTACAACACTAGAGTATCTGGCAGAACGCAATCAAGAAAAAACTATCTAATTACATCAAATATACATCAAATTATATGAAAGCATTTTTGGAGAACCACGCAGTGCAGCTCCAAGGTGGTCCACTGAATTTTAACCCGCTGAAACTCGGGAACAAGGCTCACCACAGGCGGCGGTCGTACCCCTGTTCTGTTCAACCTTGCACTTATTAAGCTACCTAACAAACTTAACGCCGTCGGAACATAAACCAGAGCCTGTACGCCAATGATCTCGCTACCTGGATCAATAGAGGATCAGATCGAATGATAGAAGAAGCACTCTGCCAGTGCATATGAGGAAGATGTAACGAAGGAGGATTAGAGTGCTCATCGAGCAAGTCGGAACTGACGTCTTATGCAGAATGCTCAGAATTCTGTACTCACCTGATTTTTATCTGAATCTTCTCGACGGCCCTTAATGAACGATGATAACACGAAAAGCACGAAAGCATCAGAAAATAAAAAGCTAAGATAAAGCTTTCGCGCTGCACGTTCCTTTCCCTCGTTTCTCGTTCGTGTGACCACAGTGCTGTAGTATACAGTAGTGGAGTTCTCTAGATAATATATCGACCACCTGGGTTCTTTAATAAGCAATGACGTCACACAGTGGTCGGGTCCACAGCACGTCTATCATGTCTGCAATTCCGTTACAATGTTTACACCGTGGGTTCTGTATCGCCGGATGCCATCTGCTTAGTGCGAGCGGGTTGGGAAAGGCCCCCGCCTGCAATTTTCTCTATATAACGTCTTCCTTTCTGCATAAAATTTTGTCTGCTTGAGGCAGTGTCTGTCTTTCTAATCAGTAATGATTTAGATTATAATGATATGCTTTCAGCTCCTCGCTCTGAAAGTGCTCTATGCTCATCGAGAGCGCACTGATATCCCAGTGCGTGAGTCCTCGGGCAAGTGCGTGCGCCGTCTCGTTTCCTCGCCGGCCCAGGTTAATTAGCTTGACGAGGTTAATTAGACGAGATTAATTAGCTCCGCCGGTGGATGTCCGGCAGCAAGAATGATGCATTTCCAACGGTGTCCAGATCATCCACTGCTTGGAGAGTTGGTTCATGTCTTCCTTAAGCAAAACCCATCGGACACAGGACGAACAAAAGACAACTCGGATACGAAAGCGCCATTGTGTAGGTTTTTTCTTTCTGTATTTTTGTATGAAACGATACAAAACACAGGAACAAAATCCTACGCAATGGCGCTTTCGTGTCCGAGTTGTCTTTTGTTCGTCTTGTGTCCGACTGGCTTTGCTTAAGGAAGACATAAACCAACTCGCCCAACGGTGGATGTTCTGGACACCGTTGGAAATGCATCTCCTACTGCTGTATGCCACGGTACCATACGCTACGGTTGTTTGACGAGCGTCCTGAAGCACAAATTTGCACGCAATTAATTTTCTCAATCCTTGATCAACAAGAACGTGACTTCGCTACTATCATTATTAAAACAGATGATGGCATATCTAATGACAGAAGCCCGCTCTTGTGTTTACACTATAGTGTTTGCTTGTTCCGCGAAAGTGACTGCTGTCATGTAGCAGCTCATTGTGTTCCACGCCGTCCTAATTTGGGCGTAAGCAACTGCGTAGGAAGGCGAACTGTACAAATTTGGAAACTGTGCCACCCTGCCACCGGACACAAGTCATACCGGTTTATGAATTTAAGGGTAACGTTTCAGCCCTCCTGCTTACTGGGCTTATTATTACAGCATGCTCGACCAAGGGGCTTCATAAAAAATTAGCTGCTGCATATATCATGACCATGTAAGTATCAAAGTGCATACTTAGTGCCGACCGCATTTGGAAAAGGGCGATTTTTTGTGCATTGAGCTTTTTGTATTGGTGCCATTTTATGCGGGTTCCCCTTGTATATGAATAGATGTACAAAACTCTTCATTTGCTCCCAGAAAGCTATTTTAGAGCTGTGATGGCTATACCTCCTAGTCCGGCAGTCCATGGGCCTTCATCGCAGCATCAGTCCTGTTCACCAGTAGTCACAGATCTTGTGGGTCAGAGTAGCCTTCCACTTATCTCTAGAGGAGTTGAGGATTGATTCTTGCGGTGTGTCCTGCAATTCCCATATCATGTGGCATATGTCTGCGATTTGGTCGCAGTTCCTACTCTAAGGTTTGCGTAGGCGCGTGGTACCATACTGATGTAAATTTGTCGGCGTGGGGAGTGTGTTTGTTTTTATGCGCTCAAGTATAAGGTAGCAATTCGTCTAAAAGTCCCTTCAAATTTCCAGCGTTTCCTTTTTGTGTTGTCTGCCAGTCGCCATCTCTCTATCGTGCCACCATTACGAGCATTCTGCGAAGTACGCACACTTTAAAGCACGTGGGAATAAATTCCTGTTTATGCGTTAGGTATGTCAGGTGGCGGCAGGAGTGCGATAAACGGTTAAACCTGCAAGTAAACAACTCTGACTACACACAGCTGCACAAACACTGGCCAGGTTTTACAGGTACGAATGATATAGGGCACCCCTTTACCGTCAATGCTCTTTGCTTATAAAAGATAGTTATTACACCCAAGAGGAAATCAGCACCAGCGAAATAGAAATTCGAATGAAGTAAGCTGTTCATCTTGGATTATTACTTGTCTCGATGCAAGCATTCAATAAATTCAATGATTCTTCAAAGAAAGACGCACCGGAGAGTAAGAACAATTTACAGCTTTTCTGCCTAATCTATCAGGCCGGCTACTAAAAATGCAATGCCCTGTTGGAGTGCGGCTGAAGAAGGATCTCTTGAAGTGTGTGGTATGTGGTTCATAATGACGGGTTAAATAGACGGCTGTCGAATAACGTCTTGTGCAGCCAGAAAGGGGAATGCGAATCACGTTTGCTGCGGACGCATGTGGCCCACAAAAATGCGGAAGAAGACGCTGGCGTGTGTCCTCAGTGTACGCCACATGCGGTGGCTGAGGCTACGCGAGCCGTGATCAGTGATTTGTATGCATGAAATTTCAGTGATTTGTATGCATTTGAATGTATGAAAGACGCGCAGGGCTCAGCTGGTGCAGATGCCCCAGTAAGAACTGAGTAACCACCTGCTCCGTCACTAGCAGTCAGAAGGGTAGGAATGGCATCACCAAAACCTTGAAGCATCCCAAGCGATAATGGCAATCGGCCTTGGTAACCTGGATGCCATGAAAGGGAGCGCTTTATACTCTTCCTAAAAATAAAAGAGGACATTAAATTCAATAATAAGCAACATTTTATGAGTTAAACATGGATGAAGGTATCCCATTTCACATTCTGAGCAGGCGAGTGAAGAAGCATTTGAGAGAGCATTCTGCAGCACGATCACTTTTTCCAAGGAATATGTCCAAGGAATGGAGAGCCTGTTTCGTAGTCAAATCACGCACAAAAAAAATTATTCCTGTCCACACAAGCCCACAGGATGACAACAGAGAACACAAAAAAAGTTCTTCAATTCACGCAAATTATAAATCTTGTCATCTTACAAAAATAAACGGGTGCGTTAAAGGTGCACACGTTAAGTTGTCTATTCTGCACAGTGCCTATAGAAGGGACACATACAAGCTTGAATGGAGAGGTCAATTAGCAAAAAAAGAAAGAAAAAGAATAATAAACGTTAGTGGTTTAGTTAGTCGCTGCTAAACTGAATGAGCAAAAGCTCTGTTAAAAAAGATTCAGAGAACTTTCTCTCGAGGAACTGTATCGACCGGATGATCGGACAGATCGGCCTGGTGTCTATATCGAAAAGAAGACATATTCTATCCGTCAATCATGGTTAGACAAGACGAAGTTAAACTCTGATGATTTTGGCATGCGTATGAGCGTCGGTTGAAGTTGGAAACACTATGTCGACGACGCCGCGTCATGCGCAGTGGCAGCAGCTGGAGAAGCGCATGCACAGAATGTGAGAAGCAACGACGGGAGATTGCGAGTGTGCGGACGACCTCGCCAGAGCCCACGCCAAATACAGGATGCTGCATTCGATGCCGGGTGCTATCGGACCGCGCCGGAAGCCGCCGAACACGCCCGCGGTCGAGCGCTGCCGGAGAGTAGCAGATCATATACATGGTGTAAGAGCTTGGGATAATATAGCGTGCCCGATGGGTGGTCCCGCTCTCTCGGCGCGCTACACGTCATTGTCGACATCAGGTTTGATTCCGCGCTTGGCTTCTCGGCAAATGGATAGTTTGGCCTCTCACTGTTCGATTGCTTGGGTAGCATATCTGGCACGGCTGCGGTCTCTGTCATAAAATAGTGTGGCTTCCTCAACGCCACGTCGTCTCTTTTCTAACACAACCTGGTGGATTCGCTTTACACTACGTCCGCGATCTCGGCCGCACTCGCCCAGATGGCATTTGTGATGGCGTATTTACCTAGGTTAAATAAAGAAGCGAAGCCGCTGTAACTTCATGAAGGCGAAGATTTTTTACTCCAAAGCGCGATAGTGTGTTGCAGTTGGAACTTGATGCTGACGACGATGTTTGGTACATAGCGCGAGAGTGGATTGCAGTTTTACACGAGGCGTGATCGGCTGCGGCGAAAGCATAGTGCTCTCGTGGCTAGGACAGGGAACCATATAAGTTCGTTCTGGCGCGTGTTCGAAACACAGCCAAAGTAACGTTTTCTCACAAATGTTTTCGAATTTAGTTGGAACCGGGGTCACGAGGTACGCGCAGTTGCTATGACCGTCATTGTTTACACATTGTGGAATAACGCTACCTTGACGAACATGAACAGTAGCACTAACGCTCTAAAAACATCTCACTTTTTTTTTCTCTGGACATAACTAGAATAAGCGCAAAAACGAAATCAGAACTTGCCTGAGCACACCATCTGTCAGTGTCTAAAAAGGCGAGCTTGTTTAACATCGTTCCCGCTGACTGCTTGCAAATCTTGTGATGTCACTGCAGTGATGGGTGTATAAAACTTGCGTGGTTTCCAACGGTCACTTCTTTTGTCTTTTCTTGCGCCACAGCTATGGACGTAATACTTACTTCCTTTGCTGCCTTTGCTGTGGACGTAGCACATGTTTTAGCACAGCGATAATTAGCGCGCATATTGCATAAAATGTAAATCAATAGTTTCTTGATTCACAAGCGTTATTACAAACACAAGCAGGTTGAAGATCTTACCTTTTTAGTGAATATCGTGAGAAAGCAGAGAACACGGTTCAACTGTTGCGGAATGTACACCGTTTTAATACAGCAACGCACTAACATTAGCTTATTGAAATTTGTATACTGCATAGTCTCTAATCCCTTATATGCATTAACGTCAACATAAAAAGCAGCTCTTTTGTAGCGAGACCTACATTGTATCGCCATTTCACCGTGCCTGTCCGTGAGAAGAAGAAGGAGAAGATATATATCTTGGTAGCCGGTAGAAGCGAACCACAACAGCTTGTTCAAAAATTGCAGTGTCAATATCCCGTGTGTGTTACCACTTTTCATTTTATATTTCATTTATTTCCCTTTTCATTTCCTTTCCTCTACCCCTCAAATCACTTTTTTTTTTCATGCAAGTATACTTCAAAACTTTTCTTTGCTACCCAATTCTTGGCTGAACCCCTTCTGTGGGTACGTGCCATATGTTACTTGGTCAAGAACAACAACAACGACAACAGCCAGTTGCTAGGAAAGAAGGTTCGTTCAAACATTGTGATGGCGGTGTGCGTAACTTCAGGTTTAACCACAAGCTAAACCACAGATACGTTTTTAACCTCGGAAATTTCCGCGAAGTCAAGTGGTGTCCATTTGTCTCGTCAAATTTTAAATATCGAAATGCGTTTTCATTCGGGAGATTTAACATATGAAAAATCTTCGAGCTATTCAGAACTCCTCACAGCACACCAGCAGCCCAATCTGTACCCAGCTCGCAGGCATAGAGCAACTCAAAAACCAACGCTGAGATGGCACGCGTCAAGCATGTCTACGATGGCCGCTCACGCGAGACGTAAATAGGGTGTCTCTGCCCTCGTCCACAAAATTGCAGCCGCCGCGCCCCTCGTTCACACTCCCTGTACTGTCATGGCGCTGCTTTGCAGTCTTTGCAGTCTCCGTTAATTCGTTAAAAGTTTGGATCATTTTACCGGTTTTCTTCATAGGTGGCAGTGCGTTTATCCACGACCTAGAAGTGCGCAAGCACCTTTACCTAACTGTTACGCTTGGCCAAGAGTTATTCTGTAGCTCCCAGGAAAACTTTTTTATTTGTGTGGACAAGCCACTCTCGACGTCACTACTGGTGTTAGTCTGAGTAAACTTTCGCCAGTAATCTCTTTAGGTGTGCGCAGAGCGGCTATTGTGCAAATGCCTTTTGTTTAGTGTACCTCTTGGCAGTAGATATGTAGCTAAATAGCTATTTTTCTCTTTGCTATTCTTTCTTTAGCCTGCATCAGTGGAATTGTGCCTGTTTTCTTGGGTGCACCTCTACCAGTGCGCAACGGCTCCTTCTGTCCATATTTAAAGCACAAATATAAAATTGCACTCGCAGTACATTTGATAAATTACATTTCTCAGAAATAAGGGCCACGCCTCATAGAGGATAAATTCTGCAATGCCATATGTATGTTTGTGCTGGTGATGTGCAGCTGCAATGCGTCGCGTCTCTCCGCGCCTCAAGGCGGCACCCCCTCCGTTTACGGCGGAGGAGTGGAAAGCATCCATTACTTGCAGCATGCGTGAAATGTTTTTTTTTTTTTTTTTTCTAGGGCATGTCTTTATCCACGTGAGAGCCTGAAGAGAAGAAAAACGACAATGAAACTGTCGCGTCAAAGGAGACTTTCGCGCGCAGTTTCCTTTTCGTCAATGGAATGACAGCATTCAAGCCGATCATTTCCGTTTACCAGCCTAGCTCGAAATAAAGCGTTGTGTACGCCCTTGGCACTGTTTGCATCAAATATTTCTCCCGTCCGCTTGTATTATATATTTTTCAGCTATCTTTTTGGAGTTTTGGACTTTTACGAAGAATGCCTGGGTGTTGAAATATAGAAGATGTTTTTCGGGTGCAGGGCAAGCGCTCGTTCCGAAAGGCGACGTTTATCCATGGCATCCGTGAAGCCCTCACAGCAGTGCGAATAGTTGCCGTGCCACGTCGGTCTCGTATCGGCTGGCGCTAGAGTGGTAGAATTACGTTCCTCTTCAACGCGCTCATATTTCACCACAGTACATTAGGCATCAGAGCGCACAAATTGAGCGTAACCCATCTCGCCTGCTTTGCGCCGTACTCGCCTTCTCCCGTTTCCACCTTACGCTGTCGCCTTTCCTTTTTCCCCACATTTATTGTGAAAGCAATACATTGCGCTCATATTTCTCCACAGCACCATATGCATCAGAGCGCGCAAATTGAGCGCAACCCATCTCGCCTGCCTTCCGCCGTACTCGCCTTTTCCCGTTTCCACCTTACGCCTTCGCCTTTCCTTTTCTCCCACATTTATTGCGAAAGCAATACTCCGACAGCCAAAGTCAGACATCGGATGGACGCAGCTAAGCCGTGAAGAGACGTAGACGGTATCCTTATAAGAAAATCAGCATGCCATGACATTTGAGTTCACGTTACCTCTATGCAACGGGCAGGAGCTGCCAACTGCGGGGTGCTCCTTTTATATGGGAGGGTGATATCAGAATCAGCTTGCCAGAACCGTTTGCATTCTCGTTACCCCTACGACACGCAAGCACGTCCATACGATTTTGTTGAAGCCTGACTTTATATGTGGGCTGGTAGCTTACACTCTCACGTTAAAGGATGAGTTTAAGTGTCCCCAATAATGTAGCAACTTACACTGATAGGACGTGACAGGGAAATAATGTAGCAGACAAAACAATCTTCCGCCGTTGCTTTCGCAATTCAACTAGGGTGAACCAGAGCTAAACCACAACTAATTTGTTTTCTTCTCTCTTCAGCTGCAATGCCCTCCTCCACCTTTCATTCTCGCCCTCACTTTGTGCCATTCCTTCGTTTCGCCACAAACCGCTTTTATGGTAGTCAACTGGCCTTCTGCTTCTTCCCGAAGCACCGCTCTGTGATTGCTCATTATTCGCCAAAAATGGCAAGGAGCCCGCACTGCCTGGACACCCCTTGTCCTGCCAAGCGCAGCAGTTCCTCCGACAGATGCATATTGGCCAAATGCTTCAAGGAAACGGCTAGCAAGTTTCTTTCACGCGCATAACTGAGCACACAATATATATATTGACCACCCGGGGCACCTTATCCCTGCTACACCGGTGTGTCGCCACTTACTCCACGATGTGATCGCGCTATATGGAACCTAAGGATTGCAAAGCTGCCATTCTTCAAATTTATCGAGACGTCTCTGTCCTGGAAGACCATGACGTCTTGTGGCAGGCCGAGTAGAATATTGCGTGATGAGCACAATTCCGCTATGAGAAGTCCTCGATCTGTGACTGCCATGTTTGGCGTGACCTGCCACGCCCATTTAGTCAGACAGTGATAGAGTGTTGAGTTTGGACTGTTGCAGTGCTGACAATATTCGAGGTATTGCTTGATGATGAAAATGAGCTTGTAAAGAAGGGTAAGGTACGTGACGCTCTAGCTAGCACCATACGATTGCGTCGGCCTTAATGATATATTGATGGAGTGGTGGAAATTCCCTTGTTGCGCTTTAATGCGTTAAAGTTAAAGGAAGTCTGCCGAAATAGAAGCATGGGCGAGTTGGTATGTATACATTCTAAAACAGCGCAAAAGAACAGGGACGAGAGAACGAAACGTACAACACGAGCGCTGACTTACACCTGATTTATTGAACAAAAGTGAGCAATATATAAGAAGAAAACCGGGCGATAAAACCACAAGTAGTCGACGTCAAACATGGTGTAGGGGGCTGTAAAAGCGATAAGAGCGTGGTAGGTTGATGAGGGTAAAAGACGATTGAAGTGAACAGATACATTCGAAAGATGGGAAGCAGTTAATGTGACAAGGTGTAAAGAGCCCAAAAACGATAAAAGCGAAGCATCGAAACATGATAAAATTGATAAAATATACAAAAGGTGTGGAATGCATAAAATTGACAGGTTACTGCTAAAAACTGCTTAAACTTTAAACGGCGAGTTAAACGATGGCGATCAATGTTCTGCAGATAGAAACCTTATTTCCTTGTCGGACAGAAGCACAGACGGAGCACTGACACAGGTGTATTTATTCGTTTTTATGTTAAAAGCCTCAATCACTTCCCTAGTCAGTTGATCAGCGTGATGTCCTATGACTCTTCATTGTTGAAAATCTGGTAGACATTCGCTGCAGTTTTTGATACGGTCTGCGATATGTCCTTTGTCACCTTTTTGCACATCTTTGTTGTGTTCTCGCAAACGATCATTGATGCATCTTCCTGTCTGTCCGATGTATTTGTCACCACATGTTAAGGGGATTGAATAGATGACTTCGTTTTCACATGGGATGAATTGCTTTTTATGATTCGTCCTGCAGGTTCTTACGGTCTTGGTAGGATGGTTGACACAATGGCAAATGTTAGCCAACTTTTCTGGTGCGGAAAACACTACTTTTACTTTAGCCCGATTCATAATCTTTTTGAGCTTATGGGACAAGGCGTGGCAGTACGGAATGACTGCGACCTTCTGTTTCTGATTATCCTAATTATTATCACGAACTCCTTCACAATGCCTGCCTTGTATATTTATCTGCTTTAGAGGCTTCTGGGAGACAGATATAATAAGGTGCGTGGGATAGCCTGCCTGAGATAATCTACTGCATTGTTTTTCATAACTTAAAAGCATGATTTTTTGAGCGCATTAGACAAGCACAGGCCAGCAATGGCTCGCTTCACCAATTTTGAATGAGCTGAATGGTAAGGGACAACTGGTTTCTTATTTCGTGGCTCATAGGTCCAACAAATGTGGTGGTCTTGGAAATCCAGCTTGATGTCAAGAAATCTGATAGTATGTTCCTCAGGCAACTTATGTGTAAAGACAAGAGGAGATATAGCTGAAGTGAAAACATTCATAAGATTCTGTACGGTTGACTGGAAAGGCTGGCTGTGACTATTTATGATCACTAGGTAATCGTCAACGTATCTGAATATACGTACCACTGACTGGCTGGGAAGGACTGAGGCCAAAATCCTGTCTTTGGAAGCTAGAAATATGTCACTCAATATGGGGGCTATACATGACCCAATGGGTATTCCTGATTTCTGAAGGTAAACGCGATTATTCCATGTACAAAATGTTGAGGATAGATATACAGACATTAATTCGAGGAAGCCTCCAACGGACATAACCGAAACGTTCTGGAAAGCTATGACACCATGGTGATCAATATATATTGCTCACTTTTGTTCAATAAATCAGTTGTAAGTCAGCGCTCGTGTAGTACGTTTCGTTCTCTCGTCCCTGTTCTTTTGCGCTGTTTTAGAATGTTAAAGGAAGGTTCCGTTGGGAAGGAAATAACGAGAATGGCTCTTGCAAGTGTTTTCTGGCAGGTGACTTGGACGATCACGGGCTTTTCGTGGTTTATGTGACGTAAGGATACCAAATATTACAAAATTGGAAAGAGCTGCCAAATAAGGTTTCTTATTTGAAGTGGGAGGGGGCGTACGGATACAACCTTCTGGGGCTCTGAATGTAATTCAAGCAGGCTGCTCCTGGATCACGCAAGCACGTTTACAAGTGCGGCTTGGTTATAAAGCGAGGCATTATATATGTGTGGTGGTCTACCATCAGTGACTGGATAACGTGGCAAGCTTAAACGTTTACTAACAAGATTGCGTGAGATTTTACAAACACAATTTAGTGATTTTTGAAAATGGGAGCAGCCATTGCACGTAGATGAACGAGTAATCACAAGGGAAGCCCCATCAGTACCCCCTCTGTGGTGCTCACCGTAAAGACGTTCCTCGGACAGCTTTAGAAGTTATCAACGCCCAAAATTTTTTGTCCAAATTGGTTCTTGTTTGCGTCTCGACCCCATCGTCCCTTGTTTGTTTTGTCATTATCTCGTTGCCGGTGTATCAGCCACGTTTCATCACGCACTGGTTAGCTTTTTATTCCTTCGGGATGGTCCTTTACACCATCCGCATTCACTCGTCTTCTTGTTTTAGAGCGCAGCCCTTTGGCGCCCGTTCCTGGGTTTCGCGTCGGCGTCGGCCTCGTAACCAGCTCCGCCCCCTTCAGCCCCCCAGCTCAGCCCCCCTCTTCTGGCGTGGTGCCGACCATGCGGGTTATCTGATTGCTGCGCGCGCTCCCCCGTTCGCCGCTGCTTGTACCCCCCCCCCCCCCTCTCTTCCTGCGTGGCAGCGAGGGTGCTCTCCGGTTGCTGAAACGTCGGCTCGCTGTCAGCGGATCAAGGTGCCTGCATCCCAAGCCGAAACGCAGAGTCACGTTCTCTTCACTCGCTATCGGCGACAGCGGCATCAGTCAGTCGCTGCTATCTGTTCGTCGCGCAACGTTCCTACGGGCACACGCGCTGCTTCCCGCAATCTCTCAATAAATTAATTGATCTCTTCATTTCTTCGACCACAAAGCTTCTTTCATAACTGCCAAGAACTGTTAGTGGAGTGTTTCTTGAAGGAATACGTGTGAAAAATTAAAATAAGTTGTCTGTAATTGTATATACGAATCTTGCTCGAAAATATTTGCCTCAATCTATCGAAAAGGTGAAACAGCTGATGAGCTGCGCTCAAACTGAGCGTTAGGAAGTAACGTAATCGTGGGCAATTTTTTTCCTTTATCCAGTGGCGTCGGCTTCATCTAGTTCATTATGACTGAGTGTGTGTCGTGTTACCGCCCCTCACTCCCTCTCCCTTTCGCGTTTATATTTTTCGCGGCCTTGATTGGAAGATGAGTTGTTAGTCAGCCTCGTGTCCTGTTGTCTTCCTTGTACGTGTTATTCTGCTAGGATGCAGTTCAACGATGGATGCGTTGCAGGCTAAAGAGGGCCGAAGTCTCCCATGCCAGTTGAAACTAGTTGAAATTAGAATGAAAAAGCGAGTTATAGAAAATCAATTTAATTCGCATTGATAGTTGATGCTTCATTCGGCTGATAAGTCCAACGACTCTAGATAAATTTCTTGTAAAGTAGTTTATATGATCATCGCAGCGCAGAAGAGAGAGAAGGTTACACCAAACCATTTGAAGCTTGATACATTTCTATACGGAGTGTTATTGCTTGATGTGGCGGGGTGATTTTTCTCCCTGTCATGAAATGACTGCATTAGTTTTCTGTTCGTTTATGCACATGTAGTTTGGTGTTGGCTATTAACCGGAAATTATAGGGCATTGTTACATGTTAATATAATTTCTGATAGGTCATGTACAGAGAAAAAGAAAAAGAAGAGAAAAAGATCATTTGCATAAGTGATAAATCTTACATTTGGGTTAATGGTATATATTAAAGAGGAGAGGTTTCATTGTGCTATCTTGCAGTACAGCATAATGGACACATGTGACTGCCGAATATACGTTATTTAAGTGAACCACTAGTTTTCTCTGAGATAAGTATGGCTGTATTAGCTGGGAAGCCTGTCCATGATTACCATAGCGACTGAATGTTTGCAGCGAGATATTATCATCCACTAGATCGAAAGTGTCTGAAAAAAATTGAGAACTACACCAAGTGCCATTTACTTATATTTAAATTCTTCAATAAATAGTTTCTTTTTTTATGAAGTGCCGACTCAGCTTTGTTTTTAGTGAACCCAAATTGCAATGGCGTCAGTAGTTTGTAGGTTTAAAAATAGTTTGCTTGTAACAGGATTTGCTAAAGCTTTTCAAAGCCTTTCGAGTATTGGTTTTATAGACCCGCTTGGACGCGTCACAAGCAAATGCCAGGTTAGGCGTCTGCTGTCACTTCCTTAAATAAAGCTGAAAGTTTAGCGTATCCACTTTTGTGTTTGCCACAAATAAATTTAAACTATAGCTGTATTTCTTCCGTAGGTTATTGTACCCGGAAATCATAGTTCTCTGGCATTGATTGGTGCACGACGTATTTGTAGCAGTTCTGACAGTAGTCGCCCACCTTACAGTGACGGCATTAGAGGATCTCCTTGGGGAAAGCAGCACGGATTAGTCTGCTTGTTGCCTAATGCCGGCGAAAAAAATTTGTTTAAAAATATTATTTCTCTTGGTTTATATTTTCATTGATTGCACATCGATTCCTCTACTCCAATCTGATGAAACATTTCCTTTTTTACCTCAGCTAAGCATAGGTTTCGCGCTGGTTTTTCGTTTGTAACGCAGCTAATGGAATTCACGCATGCCATTGCAGCCGGTTTGGACAAAGGGGAACAAATAGATGCGCCATTTGTTGATTTAAGAAAAGCATTTGATGTCGCCCACATAATCTGCTTTGGATTAAATTATTATTCCTGAATATATTCCTTGCTGGATAAAAGGTTATCTGCACATGAACAAACAGGTTATTCTAAACGGGGTGACATCGGCTGCGATCCATGTTCTATCGGGAGTGCCTCAAGGATCTGTGCTTGTGTCATTATTATTTCTGATTTATATAAATGATTTAGTACTAGGCCTCCATTCAACCATCACACTGTATGCAGACGATAGCGTCCTGTATCGTCCGGTTAAATGTTGTGTTGATATGTCTGTTCTGCAGGGCGACTTAGAAAAAGCGCCCATCTGGTGCAATCGTTGGCAGATGACTGAATACCGAAAAATGTGACGATGTGAAGTTCACAAAGAAAATGAACAGGTTCCCAAAGTCATATAGCATGAATAATAGTGCACTTAATGCCACCAAACATGTCGGATACCTTGGAGTAACGTTTTCTCAAACGCTTGACTGGTCCAATTATGTTAACATAATTAGCACGAAAGCTTACCGTCGCCTTCATTTTTTCCAGCGAAATTTTAAGCATTCTCTTTCTTCACTGAAAGCTAACTTGTATCTGACTAGCGTTAGACCTATTTTAGAGTATGCGCGCTTAACATGGGATCCGTACACAAAAAACGTAATAGATAAAATGGAGCGCGTGTAGAAACAGGCAGCACGCTTTATAACCGGAAATTATCGTTACACTGTCAGAGGGTCTGATATGCGGGAAGGGGTGGGCTGGAAAACTCTCTCCTCAAGCAGAAAAATCCTAAGGCTAAAACTTCTTGACAATATACATCAAAATAAAATTGGTATTGATAAGAAAATGTTATTAAGCAGCCATATTACTTGTCATCTAGAAGTGGCCACAATAATAAAATCAGAGCCTATGAGTGTCGTACCAACGTGTTTAAGTATTCATTGTTCCCTTGCACGCTTAACGATTGGAACCAGCTCTCTAGTGATGTAATGGCTGCGTCTAATATTGAGAATTTAATTCATGTAATGTTAGTTTATTGATTCCTGAATTTATGCTATTTTGCGTACCTTAGTTCTGTTATTATGGAAAGATAGTTTCGTTAATTTTCAGAACAACTGTATGTTGTGTAAGTTTGTTTTCACTTATTGGTTTTTTTTTTCTTGCTTGCATGTTGTTGGATTTACTTATTTGTTTCCCCGCGCGACCCCATGTATTTATAACCCTCTACAATAATGCCTTTACCAAATAAACCAAATACCAAATAAATAAAAAAATAAATAAATAAACATTGCCGCTGCTACAAAAGCAATGAAAGAGCACCTAGCGACCGTTTGTCCAAATGCGCTGTAACATGCTAAATATAAAACGGTGCAGAATGGTAGTACTTCAAAGAGTATGGCAGTATGTTTCATACATAAAGAAATAAAAGTGATTTGTAGTATTACCTTTGTTTATTTTCTATATTACAGGCGGCAATGTCTTTTTCCTTTCGTTAAGGCATGATGAAAGAAGACTGGTCAATCGTATAGTGCGTGCTTGAGCAAACACCTTCAACAAAAATCTAAAAAATTGTTGCTGATCGCAGATGCATGCAAATAGGTTCTATTCAAAAGCTTTCCGTAAGAGATCCCCACTCCTGGCATGGATCCTGTGTTCTGACGACGTTGCAAAGCACCCTAAACCTAAGTTGTTGTTTTTTAGCCTAGTAACTGCGTTGGTTCCCAGCTGCTGCTTACCGTGGGCGATTGCGCGCTTGGTCGTTTGTTGGCGGTCTCACTGTCAGCTATCCGCTTTCAGCCCAGTTTCCACGCAAACAGCACAGCGGCTGCCATGCATGAGTAGCTAGGTATCGCGACCTCGAACAGCGACACCGAGAAGTGTGCCCGCCATTAAACCAACAATTAAGAGGCCGAAAAATCAAACAATTTATGAAACAAAATAACATTAATTTCAGTGAGCTTGTGGTGGCATTTTTCAAAGCTGTAATTCTGAGTGCTTTGTAATGCCAGCGATTGGCCGAACTGCGGGAATTATAAAAGCCCGGATTGAAATTGCGCCGAAATCTGCAATATTAAGAGAACCATTAATAAGCCCCCGTAACGCGTCTTACAAACTGATAAAAATACACCAAAAACATGATCTTGCAGCCTGCTACCTACGGTGATTGGACATTTCCCTCGCCTAAACACTCTCCCCTCTTCTTCGGGGGCGGCCTTCCTTTCCCGACATCATTCTATAGGAGCTACTGCTGAGAGGGTACTGGCGCAGCATGCCCTCCCCTTTCCTCATTTCGACGGAGAGCTTCGGCACCGCAGAGAGAGGCGACTCATCGATGTCGAAGTGAGCCGACGTGCTGCTACGACCGAGGAATATTGAGAACTCTCAATGAACAACTTGGCCCGCTGGCTGGGCCTCGGTGTGTCGTTCTTGCCTGCCATGGATGTGGGCCGATCTAGCGGCGTGGCTTTCGGCTCTGAGAGCAGTGCCTGAGCCACGCAGATCTCCCCCATACCTCATACACGTGAAGTAAACATGGCAGTGGAGGGAAGGAGGTCAGTGAAGCTGGTGATGATGATCCCCTGCAGTAAATGGCGTGATTGGCGTGATAAATGCGATGCGTAGGTGGGACTTGAAAGTATGGTTATTGTCTATTGTTGCCCAGTGGCTGTGAATATTTTACAACCAGGTAACAAGATTCCACATTTTTTTGCTCTTCCATGCCTGCTTGGCATAGTGAAAATATAGTGTACTCTTACTGGCATATTCGACCTAGGTTAAAAAATGGTCCCTAATAGAAACCAAGGTAGCCTAAGAAGGTATATGATTTTAACTCAGTAATGACATCCTCCAAAGTGGATGCTTAAGATCATATGCTTCCCCAAGGCTTGAAGTTCCAGCTACCAATATTTGTCCTGAATGGACGTCTGCGGTTAGTTACGCAAGACTAGCTTCTTAAGCGCTTGCGCAGGGTTCCGAGCTTCTTGCAAAAGTTTCAAACGGGGTGGCAGGTTTTTAGACCGGTCCTGCTTGCTTCACAAACTATATGCTGAGTAGATATATTGTCACGGTGTGAAGTCTCTGATCAGAAGTCACCGCGGGACACAGGAGTAACGGAAGTCACAGTGCGGCAGGAAACTAGCAGGCCCGCTTCGACAGGAGAACTTCAGTTTCTTCGCCTCGAGGAGACGAACGTCGGTTTCTTCGCCTCGAGGAGGCACACGCTCGCGATCAGCACAGAGGGAAAATAAAGAATGCAGCGTGTCATTGCCCCCCCCCCCCCCCCCCCCCCCCCCGGGTACAAGAAGCATCGTCCCGATGCTGTGAGTGTGGGTAGAGATAAAAAAAAAAAAAAACATTGCACGAAGGGCAGTTGCTCACGCACAGAAAGAGTCAACACTATCGGTCGTAATACGGTTTCAGGCGGACCACGTGGACCACGTCCGGGAGCGTGGATCGTCGGGACTTTTTAAAACCATCAGGAACAACCTCATAGTTTAGGTCCCCAACTTGGCTTACCACTTTGTACGGGCCAAAGTAACGACACAGCAGTTTCTCGCTGAGGCCTCGTCGACGTACAGGATGTTGCGAAACCGAAACCGAAACAAGACAGCCCCGAGTCGACAGACAAGCCAAGACGAGAAGGCTTCAAAGACAAAACCAGGGAGAGACGCTTGGGGCGTCAGTCGTCTGCTGTAACCAAAAATAAACGGATGTCGTTTGTGCTCTGTTACGAAGTTGTCTGATTTAACGAACGCGACATAAAGATAAAGTTGGTGCCGAAACCCGGGATGTACGCCGCGACCTAACGAAGACAACTGCCAGTCCTGGAGGCGACTAATAACGAAGAAAAAGCCAATTTCTACCCCGAAGCCGCCGCCCAGTGCTACCAGAGTACAGCGACATGGAACGACACAAAGCGAAGAGAACGGCTCTTCGGTCTCAGGTGACCCGCCTCTTTTCCGATATTGACTCCTGCATGAAGAGCCGCATGGACAATGTAAAAGAACTCAGTGTTTTGTTGGCGAGACTTAGCGCTCTGCAGACCCAGCTGAACGAAGTTAACGCCTCTGTCGAGACGCTAGTGCCAAAGAAAGAAGCTGAGCAGGACTACGAGGAATCTATCGAGTATGACGACCGGGTCGTTACATACATCGCGAAGCTCCAAGAGGAAATTAAAGAAATTCAAGGAAACAGGCAGCCGAAAGAAGCATCACCCCCCAACGACGCAGCCACGACGAATGGGGCCTGCCAGGTGAAGCTTCCAAGGTTAGAGCTCATAAAATTTGACGGCAAAGAAGTGTCATGGCAAGAATTTTGGGAGCAGTTCGAGCAAATGATTCACAAAAACGACCGTCTGACGACCTTGGATAAATTTGGATACCTAAAATCGGTGGTGACAGGCGAAGCAGCGAGAACGATACAGGGCCTCCCTCCCACATCGCAGTGCTATGACGACGCCATATTGCTGCTCACCAGACGTTTCGGCAAAGCGGACGCCATCGTGCAAGCGCACATGGGTGCGCTCTTGGACCTCGAGCCTGTGCGGAGCGCCGAAGACATACGCTCCCTCCGGAGGTTATACGATACCCTCGTCTCTCGGATCCGCGGCCTGCAGGCGCTTGGCCAGGAGCAGGGAACGTACGGAACACTGCTCTTCCCCCTCGTACAGCGCGCTCTGCCGAAAGAATTATTGCTCGACTTCCATCGGACCGTGGCGAGGGAGGAGGGGTCGGAAGCCATAACACGGAGCCCGGCCGGAGGAGGAATTCCGCTGCGGGAGGACGACGCACCGGGAGAGTCAACAGAAAGAGAAACAGCTACAAAAGGTACGCTGTCATTACTCAACAAGCTTGTTGACTTTCTGAGGATCGAAGTGCAAAGCCGCGAAAACCTGGTTGCGCAGCAAAGTATGAGTAAGAGGCAGCAGGCGTCAAAGCCGAAGATGTTCAGCCCAGCAGAGAGTAAAAAGAACAGCGCTGGAACGAAATTTAAATCGTCAGCAGCTCTACTTCACCAAACCGCAAAACCAAGTTGTTTCTTTTGCAAACAGAGTGACCACGAAACTGCCGCTTGCTGTGCTAGCATTCCATTAGAAGAAAAGAAGAAAATGCTACGATCGGGAAGACGTTGCTTTCGTTGCGTGAAACCGGGTCACCGTGCTAACGAGTGCAGAAGCAAGATTAGATGCACAATTTGTGCAGGACGACACGCGACAACCATGTGTGATCCGGAATTCACCCATCCGAAAGTCAAGGCTAATGTGAACGATGTGACGACTGTCCCCGTGAACTTGCAGTCTACGTCAGAAGTACCTAAACAGCGAGAAGTGATGCTACAAACGGCAACGATATTGTGTGTCGGCGAACGTAAAGCCCTCTACTTACGTGCTCTCTTTGACAGCGGAAGCCAACGGTCATTCATCACGGAGAAAGCATCTGCAAAACTCGGTTGTAAAATTGTTGGAAAAGAAACGCTGAAAGTTGGTGTGTTCGGCGGACACCAGTCAGAACGAGATTTCAACAGAGTGCTGGTGTCGCTAACCGCGCACAATAAGAAGATGTATCAGATCGAAGTTCTTGAGACCAACATAATCTGTGAGCAAAGGATCCCGATCCCTGACTTCAAGATTAAAGAATTACTTGGATCCCTGACTGCCGCTGACATGACCTGCGATAACGAAAGAGGTGACGTAGACCTGCTTATCGGCTCAGAGCACTACTGGGAACTTGTAACGGGAAGAAACAAGAAGCTCAACGGGAAACTGCGAGCAGTGGAGACACCCTTTGGGTGGTGTATTCAAGGCCCAGTAGGGTACAAGACTTGTGACTCGCAATGCATGCAAATCACTGCTCTTCGCGTTTCACTTGCCGAGAGAGAAGCTACAAACTGCTTGGAACGATTCTGGACTCTCGAGTCGATCGGAGTCACGGATGATGACAGCTGTGCGGAGCACAAGCTGCTTGATTCTTTCGAAGAGAATATCAGGCGCAATGGTTCTAGATACGAGGTAGCCCTTCCATGGAAGGAGAATATAGATTTAAGTGACAACAAGGAAGTTGCTGAAAAACGCTTGTCACAACTGACAAACCGACTTCGAAAAACTCATCTCTTGGAGGAGTACGACGCTGTCATCAGACAGTATTGCATGGAAGGCATAGCTGAACCGATAGTAGAAAAAGAGGAAGAGGGAAAGCTGATCTACTACATGCCCCATCAGCCGGTTTTTCGGGAAACGAGTAATACAACGAGATTGCGAGTAGTTTTTGATGCTTCATCGCATGGACAGAAGGCAAAATCCTTGAATCAAAACCTCGAAAGTGGTCCGAATTTGAAAGCCGACCTTGTAGCACTGTTACTAAATTTCAGAAGCCACAAAATAGCTTTGGTAGCCGACATTGAAAAGGCATTTTTGCAAATCGAGATCAGAGAGAACGACAGAGATGCATTGCGCTTTCTGTGGCACCATGAAAAACCGGATGCAAATGGAGCAACAGGCGAGATACAGACTTGGCGAATGAAGCGAGTTCCCTTCGGAACCACCGCAAGTCCTTTCTTGTTGACAGCGACTCTCCAGCATCATTTGAAGATAATGGAACGAGACTACCCGGAGACTGCTTCGCTACTGGCGCAGTGCTTGTATGTGGATGACCTTTTAACGGGGGCAGAAAACGAAGACGAAGCGCTGAAGATCTATGAAGAAGCTAATACAATATTCAGCGCGGCATCTATGAAACTGCACAAGTGGGCGTCCAACAATCCGGCATTGAACGAGCGATTTGTGGCGGATGACTGCGAAGCAAGGCACCTCGGGTACCTCCCAGGAGTTCTCAAAGTGCTGGGATTGACGTGGAACCCAAGCACAGATAACCTTACATTCACCCCACTGGCAAGCGATCCATCCGAGCCAGGTACAAGCACAAAAAGGTCTGTGCTCAAGACTACGGCGAGACTCTATGACCCACTTGGATGGCTAGCTCCATTCACCGTCAGGGCAAAGGCTTTATTCCAGGAGTTGTGGCAGAGAAATGTGGAATGGGATGATATCCTACCAACGGATCTGGACACGAAGTGGGTGCAGTGGTGTGAGGAACTAAACGAATTGGAAAGAGTTCAAGTGCAGCGGTGCTACAAATCCGACACTGTCGAGCCTACCACGAAAACAGTCCTACACGTGTTTGCTGACGCCAGTCCTGTAGCATACGGAGCAGTGGCCTACATTTGCGTAACAGATGCGGATGGGATTACAACTTCGAGCATCCTAATCAGCAAGTCAAGGGTCGCCCCGATTAAACAACTGACTCTGCCAAGACTGGAACTGATGGCGTGCCTCTTGGCTGCCAGACTGAATCAATACATTCTGAACAGTCTGAAAGAGCCACCGCAAACGACGTATTTCTGGACTGACTCGATGATAGCACTGCACTGGATTGTAGGAGAGCCGTCGCAATGGAAGCAATTTGTGAAGAATCGCGTAATGGAAATCCAGCGTCTTACCGATACCTCAGCGTGGAGGCATTGCCCAGGGTCAGAAAATCCGGCGGATATCATGACTCGAGGAGTTACAGCTGATCAGCTTGTTGAGAGCTCCACCTGGTGGGAAGGAACGCACTGGATGAAGGTTACGGAAAACGCTTGGCCACAGATGTCTTCGCTTCCAAGGAACATTCCGCCAATGGAGGAAGAAAGACGAAGCATAGAGGTCCTTCAAGCGACGAATACCACAGAAGTTTCCATGCTGTTGGACACAGATCGATACAGCAGTGCCACACGACTGTTCCGAGTGACTGCATGGGTATTTAGATGCATCAAGAAGTTGCGACGTCTGAGCAGTGACAAGGGTCCATTGACGGCGGTTGAACTGAATGAAGCCGAAAAATATTGGATACGGCAAACTCAGCGAGATGACCTGAAAAGAGAAATTGAGTGCGTGAAAAAAGGCGAACGCTTTCCCTCAGACTCGCCCCTCAGAGACATTCCAGTGTTTATTGACAACGATGGTATCATGCGCATAAGCGGCAGACTTCAACAAAGCGGCAAGCCGTACAACGAACGTCATCCAGTTGTACTGTCAAGTCGACATCGACTAGCAGAACTGCTCGTGCGTCAAGCACATCAGCAAGTGCTTCACGGTGGAGCAAGAGATACTCTGGTGCAGTTGAGAGAGAGGTATCATGTTGTGCGAGCCCGTCAGCTAGTGAAAAGAATCATCAAAGGGTGCATAACCTGTCAGCGCTACAATGCTCGTCCAGCCACTGAAGTGACAGCCCCGCTTCCAACTGATCGAGTGAACGAGGCTCAACCATTTGAGGTAACAGGAGTTGACTTCGCGGGACCACTTCTTGTTAAAGGAGAAAACTCGCTGCACAAGTCCTATATCACACTGTTCACCTGCGCTGTAACAAGAGCGGTGCACCTAGAGCTCGCAAAAGACATGTCCGCAGAGTCTTTTCTGATGACCCTCAGACGTTTCATCTCAAGACGAGGTGTACCTCGGGTCATTTACAGTGACAACGCGCTTTCCTTTAAGAAGGCCAACAGAGATCTCCTTTATTTATGGAGCTCTATCCGAAAACCAGAAGTTCTTGACTACGTCGCAAAAGCACGAATCGAATGGAAGTTCATAGTGGAGCGCGCCCCATGGTGGGGTGGCTTTTATGAGCGCCTCGTCGGATCAGCCAAACTTGCGCTCAAGAAGGTGATCGGATCCAAGTTTCTGACCTTCGACGAGCTAACTACTGTACTGGCAGAAATTGAAGCAGTCTTAAATTGTCGACCTTTAACTCACGTCTACGACGAACCCGGAGAACCGGAACCCCTTTGCCCTTCATTCTTCTTGACGGGAAGACGCCTCACATCGCTGCCTAGCGTGGGGAAAATCGAAACAGATGAGGTCAACGTATCAGTTCACAGACTATGGGTACGACGCCAGCAGACTACAGAAGCCTTCTGGCGCAGATGGACAAGAGAGTACCTCGAGGAACTGCGAAATGTACAAAAGAAAAATGAACGCCAAGGAAAAACACTCAAGGAAGGGGATTTGATACTCCTTCGTGATGGCCTGCAGCCACGGCAACAATGGAAGATTGCAAGAATTGAGAAACTGTTTCCGGGAAGAGACGGAAAGGTGAGATCGTGCCTGCTGAAGCTACCTGGAGGATCATCTCTCAAGCGACCAATCCAACTCTTGTACCCCCTGGAAATCACGTAAACGAAGAAAAATGACAAGTCATTTTCGGGGGGGAATGTGTTGCGAAACCGAAACCGAAACAAGACAGCCCCGAGTCGACAGACAAGCCAAGACGAGAAGGCTTCAAAGACAAAACCAGGGAGAGACGCTTGGGGCGTCAGTCGTCTGCTGTAACCAAAAATAAACGGATGTCGTTTGTGCTCTGTTACGAAGTTGTCTGATTTAACGAACGCGACACAGGAAGCCAAACCCAGACACGGTCTCCAGCTGTGTACCGGGCGTCACGGTGTCGGAGGTTGTAACGCTGGGCATCGCGGCGTTGCTGATCCTGAATTCGCAGCCTGGCCAGCTGACGGGCCTCTTCGGCGAGGTGCAGAAAGGTGTGAACATCTGCTTGTTGGTTGCCGTCGTCTAGATGTGGTAACATGGCATCAAGCATTGTGGTCACTTCGCGGCCATGGACCAGACGAAAAGGTGTCATGTTCGTTGTTTCCTGGACCGCTGTATTGTATGCAAAGGTAACGTACGGGAGCACTTCATCCCACGTTTTGTGCTCTACGTCGACGTACATTGAGAACATGTCAGCGAGTGTTTTGTTCAAGCGTTCGGTCAAGCCGTTCGTTTGAGGATGGTAAGGTGTTGCCTTCCTGTGTTCAGTATGACTGTGAATTAAAATCTGCTGCAGAAATTCGGCTGTAAATGCGGCTCCTCTATCAGTAATCAAAATCTCCGGTGCGCCATGGCGCAGGACAACGCAACTGATGAAAAACTTAGCAACCTCTAAGGCAGTACCGTTGGGTAGAGCGGAGGTTTCCGCGTATCGTGTAAGGTAATCCGTGGCAATAATGACCCACCGGTTACCGGAGTGTGAAAGGGGAAATGGTCCCAGCATGTCCATGCCAATCTGCTGGAAAGGCCTCGACGGTGGGTCTATTGGCTTCAAGAGTCCGGTGGGCTTAGTCGGCGGCACCTTACGACGCTGACAGTTGCGACACGTTTTCACATAGTGTGAAACGTCTGAGTGAAGTCGAGGCCAGTAGTACTTTTCCTTGAGCCTTGCAAGCGTGCGGGTGACTCCCAAATGTCCAGAGGTTGGTTCATCGTGGCAAGCTTGTAAGATTTCATCACGTAGACACATATGTACAACAATCAGGTACGGCGTTTGGCTGGCGGAAAAGTTTTTCTTCATGAGGACACCATTGCGCACACATAACGATGACAGAGCACGCTTGAAAGCTATCGGAGCGGTTGTACATGCACCGTTTAGATAGTGCATGATGTGACGAAGTTCGGGATCTGCAGATTGTCTTTCAGCGAGGCACTCTGTGCTGATGGCATTTAGCAGTATGGCCTCATCAGGAATTTCATCTGCGGGGGGATCTACAGGGGCCCGTGAGAGGCAGTCTGCGTCCGAATGCTGACGGCCAGATTTGTACGTGACAGTTATGTCGAATTCCTGTAATCGTAGACTCCATCTTACAAGACGGGTTGAAGGGTCATTTAGGGTTGCAAGCCAGCATAGGGCATGGTGGTCAGTTACTAACTTGAATGGTTTCCCGTAAAGGTATGGCCGGAACTTCGACGTCGCCCACACAATGGCTAGACATTCTTTCTCTGTTGCGGAATAGTTCGATTCCGCTTTAGATAGACAGCGACTGGCGTAAGCGATTACACGTTCTTGGCGGCCCTGGATTTGAACTAGAACGGCGCCCAGGCCTATGTTGCTTGCATTGGTGTGAAGCTCCGTGTCGGCGTTTTCGTCGAAGTGAGCCAATATGGGAGGTGTTTGTAGGCGGCGTTGAAGCTCTTTGAATGCTTGTTCCTGTGGTGCGTCCCAAGTGAAAGGCGTGTCTGTCTTTGTCAGACGTGTTAGGGGCTCGGCGAGTCGAGCGAAATCTTTGACGTAGCGCCGGTAGTAGGCACATAAGCCAAGAAACCGTCGAACAGCTTTCTGGTCTTTGGGCGGAGGGAAGTTGGCAATAGCTGTCGTTTTCTCTGGATCCGGCAGGACACCAGCGTGGCTTACGACGTGCTCCAAGAACTTGAGCTCCGTATAAGCAAAATGACATTTCTCGTTCTTTAACGTAAGGCCAGAGGATGTTATGGCTTGCAAAACAGTTCAAGGCGCCGAAGGTGCTCCTCGAACGTTGGAGCGAAGACCACAACGTCGTCAAGGTAAACGAGACATGTCTGCCACTTGAGATCTGCAAGTACGGTGTCCATAAGCCGTCGGAAAGTAGCCGGAGCAGAGCAGAGACCAAAGGGCATAGCCTTGAACTCGTAGAGCCCATCCGGAGTAATAATTTGGATTGGATTGGAAAACATTTATTTCGTCGCTCGAGCAGGTCGATGGAGAGACGTACTAGATGGCCGCTAGTCCATGGCTGGCGGCGACCTTATTAGCCCGCTCGATGGCCCGTAGTTGAATCTGCGGGTCCGAGCTGACCAGCACGGCTTCCCACTGCTCGGGAGAAGGGAGCTGTATTAATTCCACCGCAGGTGGATCATTTGCACAGTTCCAGAGAATATGATCGTATGTCGCTCTTTCGCCGCATTTACTGCAGGTTGGATTGTACTGGCCTGGGTACATCAGGGCAAGCACCGCCGGATTTAGGAGAGAGCGTGTTTGTAGTCGGCGCCAGGTAACTTGCTGTGCCTTTGTTAAAGATTTGTGGGGGGGGGGGGCGGATATGTGCGCCTTTCCAGCCTGAAGTGATGGGTAATGTCATGAAAAGAAATTAACCCGTCCTTCGTGAAATTCGGGTCGGAGGGCGCGCTCACTGCCCGTTCGACGAAACCTCGGGCTTGCGCGTGAGCCTCCTCGTTCCCCGGATTAGACGAGTGGGCCGGGACCCAGATTAGTTCAATTTCCCTAACCGGAGTAGGGGTGCTTTGGAGGATGCGGAGGGAGGTAGACGGGATGCGACCCCTCGCGAAATTGCGAATGGCTGTTTTAGAATCACTGAATATAATATCGGCGGACGTGTTGGCAATAGCTAAGGCTATGGCCGCTTCCTCCGCCGTCTCGGAGGAGGTGGATGCGATTGATGCGGCCGCCAACGGAGAACCGTTCCCATTCACAGCGGCCAGTGCGAACGCTTGTATCTGGGTGTGCCGATATTCCGCCGCGTCCACGTATGCTGCATTGACGTGTCGGCCGTACTTGGCATGTAGGGCGCGAGCCCTCGCCATGCGTCGGCCTTCGTGGTGCGCGGGATGCATATTCTTGGGCAAGGGTTTACTGAATAGAGCTGTCCTAATGTGTGTAGGTAAGTGTGTTTTCGCGTCCTTCTCTGGAAGTTGTTCGCACATGTGTAGTCTGTACAGGATGGACCTTCACGCGTTCGTGCGAGTGAGTCGTCCGAGCTGGGAGACAAGGTGTGCCTCGCACAGCTCCGAAAGTGTATTGTGAACCCCCAGGGCCACTAACCTTTCCGTAGATGTGCTGTGCGGGAGCCCAAGGGCAGCCTTGTAGGCCTGTCGGATTAGGCTCTCGACCTTCATGCTTTCCGCGAATTGCAGTTTCAGGTACGGGAGAGAGTAGACAATTTTGCTCAGTGCGAAAGCCTGGACTAATCGACAGAGATCTTTTTCTTTTATTCCTTTTCTTTTGTTGGCGATTCGTCTGATAAGTCGTACAGTCTGACGCCGTTTTCTCGCGGTCCCTCTCATCTACCTCTATTTAAGGGGGTTAAGGGGGTTCATAGGAAGTGAAAGGCGTAGTATCTGTCACACTTGCAGCTGAGGACACCTGAACCGCGCCGTAAGGGAAGGGAGGAAGGTGGGAGTTAAAGTGAACAGAGAGAAAGAGGAGCCGCAGTGGAGGGCTGCGGAGTAATTTCGACCACCTGGGGATCTTTAACGTGCGCTGACATCGCACAGCACACGGACGCCACTTCGTTTCACCTCCATCGAAACGCAGCCGCCGAGGTCGGGATCGAACCCGGGAGCTCCGGACAGTAGTCGGGCGTCTTACCACTGCACCACCCCGGCGGGGCCTACCTCTATTGGCCAGTATCCGGATTTATCCGGATTTCAAGTCCATTGAAGAGAAATATTTCGCGGAGCAGAGACGATCCAAAGCATCGTCGATGCGTGGCAGGGGATATACGTCTTTCTTTGTAACTTTGTTTAGCCGGCGGTAATCCACACAAAACCTCAGCGTACCATCCTTTTTCTTCACAAGAACGACAGGTGCAGCCCATGGACTCCGCGAGGGCTGGATGACATCGTCGCGAAGCATCTCTTTCACTTGGCGGGTGATAGCGGCGCGTTCAGTCGGAGACACTCGGTAAGGTGACTGTCTGAGAGGTGGCACGGTATCATCCGTAATAATGCGATGCTTGGCGAGATCGGTTCTGCCAACACGTGAAGAGTTGGAGAAGGTCGCCCGACAGCGCTGGAGGAGCTGGTTCACTTGGCGATGCTGCAGTTGAGAAAGCGCAGGGTTAATGTCGAAGTGTAAATCGGTGGTAGTCCTCTCCATTTCGGTCAATGACAGCGTCGCAAGTCCAGAGGCTTTTCGCACATGCGTGATACCGCAAATATGGGCCACTACAGTCCCAGTGCTTAAATGCTGGTGCTCACCGCCAAAATTTGTGAGTAGGACGTCTGCTTTGCCGTCTTCGAGGCGAACGACTCCTCTGGCTACAGCAAGACTGCGTTCGAAAAGTAAGATATGTTTACTCTCCACGACACCTTCAAAGTTTCGCAGTGTATTCGCAGCCACAGACGTCATCACGCTGGAACGGGGCGGAATAGTGACGTGATCATCAAGGATGTGCAGTGCTGTCGGTCGCTCTGAAGCACTGTGTATTGCGTTCTCAGTCGATAAGGTCACTGACTTAGTCTGCAGGTTGATAACGGCTCCATTCTCTGCTAAGAAATCCATGCCAAGGATGACGTCGCGGCAACACTGGACAAGTACGACGAAGGTTGCTAAGTACGTTTCTTCTTGCACAGTTACCATAGAAGTGCAGGTACCGGTCGGCGTTATCAAGTGGCCTCCGGCGGTACGAATTTGTGGGCCTGTCCAGGGTGTAATCACCTTTTTCAGAGTGGCGGCGAAAGGCCCACTCATCACAGAATAATCGGCGCCGGTATCCACAAGCGCTGTCACATCGGTTCCGTCCACTGAAATGTTCAGGTCGGCGGTTACGGCTGTGGTGTTGCCGGAACGTCGCGGGGTCCGGTCACGGCTGTGGTGTGGTACTAGCTGATTTTGTGTCGTCGGAGAACTGGAGCGCCGAGGCAGCGGATCATTGTGGGGCGCGTCGTGTCGTCGTGAAACGGAGTGGCCATCCGGTTGCAGCGGTGGAGGAGCTTGAGAATTTCGTCGATGAGCAACCTTCCCTCCAAAGGTTGCCGCGTCTAGTTTTCCAGATGGGGGCTAGGGGAGCGGACCCGCGTCAGGCCGGCATTACCACGTGTCTGCGAGGAGTATTGGCGCGGTGAAGGCGACCGCGAGTCATAGGGCGTTCCGTATGATGCAGCCAAGTACGCGTCAATGGCAGGGGGTCGTTCACCACGCTGCGGCTTTCGCGCGTCGGCGCTATATCCCGGCAGACCCATTCGTCGGTAATAGCAATCGCGGAACAGGTGACCAGCTTCGCCACAGTGGAAGCACAGCGGGCGATTATCGCGAGTGCGCCAGACGTCGCTTTTGCGTGGACACACCTGAGAAATTCGAGCGGGAGGTGCTTGACGAGTGTATGCAGGGGCTGCTTGGTGCTGACTGGGAGGTGGATGCTGACTGGTAGGTGGACAGGCACGACGAGTGACTGCGGCGTAGGTCATGGCCTGCTGTGGTGGCATTGTCGGGAGTGGCTCGGGTGGGTTGAGTGCCTGTTTGACCTCTTCCCGAACCATCTGAGAAAGGCTGGATACTTGAGGGGGTGCTGCCGTCGAAAATAGTTTTTGCAGCTCCTCGCGTACGATGGCCCGTATGGTCTCACGGAGCACGTCAGTGCTACCAGTGTCCGCGATGGCGGCAGCAATAGGGATGGACGGCCGCTCGTAGTGCTTAGATCGCATTTCTAGAGCCCTCTCAATGGTAGTGGCCTCGGATACAAATTCCCCGATGGTCTTGGGGGGACATCACACTAATCCAACGAAGATCTGTTCCTTAATTCCCTTCATGAGATAGCGAAGTTTTTTTTTCTTCGGACATGTTTGGATCAGCGCGACGGAATAGCCTCGTCATGTCCTCGAAGTAAACGAGGACGCTGTCGTTAGGGAGCTGAACTTTCGTCTGTAGGAGCAGCTCGGCGCGTTCTTTCCGAAAAACGGTGGTGAAAGCTTGCAGGAACTGGTCCTTGAAGGAACTCCACGTTGTGATAGTAGTCTCATGATTTTCAAACCATGTACGAGCTGAACCGTCGAGAGAAAAAAAATACATGCTGCAGTTTCTGGTCGTCACCCCAGCGATTGTACTGGGCTACTCGCTCAAATTTATCTAGCCAGTCTTCCGAGTCGTCGCCGGGAAAGGCTTGGAAGATGGGTATCTCCCGCGGCTGCTGCAACACGAAGGAGGGGGCAGTGGTGTCTACCTGCGTCATTACGGGTGGTTGTGTTGTCTCCGAAGGTGGTGCTGGAGAAGATGGTGGCGGCCTCGCAGTACGAGAAAATTGTAGAGGCGCGAATTCAGGATCAAGCCCTCGGAGCCGTCGGCTACTCTGATGGGTAGGCGTAATCTCGATGGTAGGAGATCCTTGAGGCCTGGAGTCCCAGCTGGTTGGAGGTGTTCGGAGCATGGGTTGCGTTACTCAGCAGCTCCACCAGATGTCACGGTGTGAAGTCTCTGATCAGAAGTCACCGCGGGACACAGGAGTAACAGAAGTCACAGTGCGGCAGGAAACTAGCAGGCCCGCTTCGACAGGAGAACTTCAGTTTCTTCGCCTCGAGGAGACGAACGTCGGTTTCTTCGCCCTGAGGAGGCACACGCTCGCGATCAGCACAGAGGGAAAATAAAGAATGCAGCGTGTCAATATCTTATGTTCTTCTTTGCGCAAGTTTGTTGAAGCAGAATAGAAAGAGCTCAAAGCATATAAAACTTGGTTCCTACAAAGCGCAAGAAATAAGGAGATCAATCGAAGTATAATAGACGCAGTGTACGGGCACATAGCAGCTCTCAAAGAAACGAAGAGACTTCCACCCGCAACCTTAAGTGTCGCGGCGTAAGCACGTGTCACTCACAACTCACGGAATACGAGAAGAAAAAAAGAACGACAGCGAAATATTAGGTAACCACGCGTCCAGGTCAAACAGGCACAAGCTTTGCTAAAGATAAGCAAAGAAAGAAGCCGTATCCGCAAGCTTCATTCTTCAACCAAGAATGCCCCAGACGGATGGCTTAACCACATCTCCTTTGAGCTTGCTATTTCTCGAGCATCGATGGTCTTCCTGGGTAAACTGTGCTTTCGCGAACCTTCGAAATAACATTTCTTTTTCGGTCCCAGAAGAAATGCTGCTTGCCCAATGCTTTTGCTGTTGACTTCTTTTTGTGCGTGTTTCGACTTTTTCGTATCAGTACTAACAGTTTATTAAAACCCACACAGTGCTTCTACCAAACATGGAGCACATTTGTTCGCTCTTTGTTTTTAATTCAGTTCATTTGCAAGCCAGCACGTAATACGTGCTTCCGTGCATCTTCAGCATGTATTCTACTATTCTGTTCTGCCTCGGCCCAACAATGCTAACACAATTCTGCAGCTGATCTTGGTAACATTAATGTTTTTCAGTACATCCTTGTTAGTGTGCCTCTCCTTAGCAAAAAAAGGCTGTACCAAAAATGCATTTTAAGCGTGTGTTGAAAATGGCGAGGAAGCGGGGCGATTCAGACCGGCACGATAATCTGCGCGACAGCAATTCCACCGACTGCTTCTTCTTCGTCAACGCCCAGCGAAAAAGTCCATCTTCTTCTTCACAACATTAATTTCCTGTTGCTTCGTCCCATACTTAAATACCAGAATCAATACATTCAAAATACAGTAGGGAGTAAAACTACGAACCTTTTTGCAAATATGTTGAAAGTACAACGTTTGATATTTCTGACACATAAAAAACGCACTCAAGTCATTTCGGCTTATTACAAAGCGATTCAAAATGGACCGACAATGTAGTGCCGGTATACCATCGAAGCAATAGTACTTTACTCGGGTACTGGTTTTATGTTTGCAGAAAGTATGATGATAATATGTCAAAGGTATGATTTTCCAGCATCTTTTGAATACGATATATATTCACCGGAAAAAGGGTGCGCTTATATTTTGAGAGCATTATAAAATATTTGCACCTATATTTTGAAACTCTAAAATATACCAAAAAGGACCAGCTGGTTACGAATTCCGTAAAAAGTAAAAATGCACAAAGATGTTTCACTGCTGTCGAACAAGAAACGAAATGGCATTATTTATAGAGGTATCAATAAGCCTCTTGTTTCCGTTTTCACTTCCCTTGCTAGCCATCTTTCAAAATTTGTTTGACATCCCATTTTTAGGTCGAAAGCTTTTAAGAGATAAGACATGTATGGATGCGTATGGAAACTCTAGGACACATACCGATGACATGGCCTGGCGGACGTCAATGTGGCGCCAGCTTTGGGGATTAGTCGTTCTTTGTGAAGCGTTTGGTGCTACGCCATACAGTTTCTCGTTTTAAATAGCAACTAGTCAAGTTACACACTAACTTGCGACGGGGGTTAGATCAGATGACACAAGTCCTTCCTGTCATGAATATATTAAGTTGTTACCGAGATTTATATCAAACCAAACCGTTTGTCGTACGGCCTTCAAGGAGGTGTCATGATTTCTCTTTGCCACATCACACGTCTCTTAGTCAAGTTTCAGGCTAACTGGCGATCATTTCGCCTAACAAAATTTCATGAAAACATTGGTCGCACAAACAAGAAATGCTATAGCATTTCCACACGCAAGCGCTCTCAAGCGTGTAACTGATTTTGTTTTCTTTGTTTTTCATCCCTGTATTTTAATCATCTAGACTTAATATTCGACACATCTAGTGAACAAAGCACAAGAGAATATCCTCCGACGCTGAGAACAAGTGAATAATTTAGCTGTTACATTAATGTTTGAAACAGAGTTCCTGGGTTGAAGAAGTATCCAAACTTTTTACTATACCCGCTATCGTCTTGTATTATTGGATTTACTAGGCTAGCTGAGCGGAACTTGGCCGCAGGGTGGTAGGTGCCTGCCTGTCATACGTTATCTTAAACGAAAGGACATGCATATTATGTTCACCAAAATAGGAATTTAGGTGCTAGTCCTCTACAGCAGCGTCCACTGCACTGCAAATATGTTTTTTAGAACTACACCGTCTTGATTAATATGGAGTATACCTCAAACTAAATAATTTCATATTAAAAAAAGTACTTTATTTTCATTGCCAATATGCAAAAACCGGATATATTTTTGCGAAACATGCTCGAAGCATACTTAAATTGTCGTATTTGTGACAAATTTTATATATATATATATATATATATATATATATATATATATATATATATATATATATATATATATATATATATATATATATATATATATATATATATATATATATCGAGCAAGAGGAGGTATGCATGATAAACGAGATCCAAAAGAAAAACGAAGACGTAGAAAAGACAACATGACACAGGCGCTGTGGCAGTTTATTTTGCCTCGGGTCATAAAAGGAAAATCATGAAGGATGAAGGGCGTGCTCAAATAAATTAAAACAAAAAAAGGTTGGCTGATGTAATGAAGTCTAGAAGTGAACGATGATGCGGTCCCTGCGTCCAAACGGCATATGACGACGGATTATGCGGGGAGAGGCCAGCTGCCACCAGGTGCCGGATCCGCGTCGGCTTCAGCGCTGAATATTCCAACAGCAGGTGGTGAATGTTGCATATACAGGGTGGCCAGTTCTCCCAACATGATATGCCCCTATCATTCACCAAATCTGTTGTTACCTGCACCACCCTAGCTGCTTTCCTCATTTTCATACTTTCTAATGCCTTCCTAACTTCGTCTTTCGTCACACTGGCGGACCGTCGGACTGCATTTCCCTACCGCCAATCTCATTATTTTCCTGACTTCTTTAGCTACTGTAGAGATCGGTTTAGAACTCCTCGGCTACTTTGATTATGTTGTCCATATTTGTGATGACTTCCCCCGCTTTGTTCCTTACCGCAGTCGTCAGAGTTTTGCCTATGCCGAATTTCCTCTTCACCGCTTTAAAGCTTTCCCCGTCCTTTACAGCATGCTCAATTTTTCTCCATGTTATACTTCGTTATATCGGCCACTTTACGCTTATTGGTTAGATTTGATATCTCTTCCAGTTCTATCTCGTCAGTGGGTTGG